>NC_140587.1:706604877-706989877 GCF_964204655.1 Triturus cristatus | reverse complement strand
TTTTGGCAGTGATTTGGAGGAGCTGATCAAGAAGTCAGCGGAGAATAGGATGCTGGTTACTCCTGTTCCACCTGTCACCAAGACCAGGGGTTTTGCTTACGAACAGGCTTTTCCATCTAGGGACAAGGCTCCTCAACACCAGCCCTTTTGTGGCAGGGGTCATGGTGGTGGCACCCCAAATTCTGACAACTACCGGTATTCATCAGCTGTCACATCTTCACCCGCCCCTCCCAAGGCATGACTGCTCCAGGTTTCATCCGGTGGGGGGTTGTCTGCAGTACTTTCAGAACAGTTGGTCTCCTACAAATTCAGATGCATGGGCCGTCCAAGTGTTCTCAGACAGATACAGGATAAAATTCAGTGACACTTCTTCTCACTATTGTTTCGAGACTCCTGCTCTTAGCTCTCCAGAGAAGTTTGCTGCGCTGCTCCAGGAGATTCAGTTGCTGCTCCAGAAGCCTGTCATTATTCCGGATCCTCCTGGGGAGGCTTATCATGGTTGTTATTCCCTGCTTTTTCTGGTGCAGAATGTGTCAGGAGAGTTCCACCCTGTGCTGGACCTGAAGAGAGTAAATCAGTATATCCCTCATGTGTCATTCAAGATGGTGTCTCTCCAGTTGATTCTGCCTCTCTAATGGAAGAGTAAATTCCTGACCTCTATCAATCTCATGGATGCCCACTTCCATGTCCTGGTATATCCATCTCACCAGAAGTATCTCCATCTTACTGTCCAGGGCAACCACCAAAATTCCGGGTTCTGTCCTTCGGGCTGGCATCAGCACCTAAGCGGTTCACCAAGCTATTAGGACAGTTTGTGGGTATTTTAAATTCTGAAGGTGCCCAACTCTTATCTTATCATTGGTTCCTCTTCCTGTTCTGGTTCTCACGACCAATGCAAGTGAAATGGGATGGGGTACCACTCTGGGGGAATCCGCTGCACAGGGGAGGTTGAATCAGATGGAGGCTCTCAGGTCTTCGAATTGGAAGGAACTGGTGGAATTTCTGAAGGCCTTTTTTTCTGTCCCCTGTTGTTACACACTGTGGTGTGTGTGCAGACGGACAATCAGATTGCCCGCTCCTATCTTAATTCGAGAGATGGCAGAGGATTTGCCTTTGGGCCGATTCCCATCTCCTGGCTGTCCCTGCAGTCTATCTTCTAGGGAGGGGGAATGGCCCTGCCGATGTTGTGAGTCGGAGGCTTCAGTTCCCTGTGACGATGTGTCTGGATCTGAAGATTTTTCAGTCCATTGTTCTTCAGTTTGGTCACCCTTGGCTAGATTTGTTTGCCACAGAGGAGAATGACCTCCTTAGCCACTTTTGCAGTCTGGTCCCATCCTCAAGAGCTTGGGCGGTAGATGCCCTGGCTGTTCCCTGGCCCAGGGGTCTCCTTTATTGATTTTCACACATCCCACTTCTCCCTCAGGTGGTTCAGAAGGTGCTACATGACCATGCAGAGATTCTCTTGATTGCCCTGGCTTGGAGGAGGCTTCCTTGGTTCCCTTGTCTTCTCCATCTGTCAATCCGGCCCCATTGGGTTTGGCCAATACATCTGCCCCTGCTATTTCAGTTGCTTCTTCCTCTGGACACGCTTTGCAGTTTTAGGCTTGCAGTTGGCACTTGAGAGACAGTCTCTCTTAGAGCGAGGGTGTTCTTTGGATGTTGCAGCACTTATCCAGCAGTCTCGGCGACTGTCTACCCTAAAGGCTTATGGCCATCATTGGTGGACTTTTTTAATCTGGTGTCAGGATAAGGGTTTGTCATCTTCCTCTTGTGATCCTGCGTCAGTGTTGGAGTTCCTTATGGATGGTTTTCAACTAGGTTTTTGCTGTGTCTACCCTCCATAGTCAGTGGGTGGCTATTTAAGATTTTCGTGGGGCTGGTGTATTGTCTGTTGCCCCTGTGGCCGTTCACTTGCTGTTGAGTTGTTTTCTTAGGTGTCCTGTTCTTCATTCCCCAGTGCCTCCTTGGGACTTGCCTCTAGTTCTGCTGGGTTTGCAGGGTGCTCCGTTTGAGCCTTTGGAGCCCTCTGCCTTCAAGTTTCTTTCAGCCAAGGTTGGGTTTCTGGTGGCCATCTTTTCTAAGAAAGGCTTGGGAGAGTTTGGAGCTCTGTTATCCTCCCCTCCATTCCTTCAGTTTTTTTTAAGACAAGGTGGTTCTGAGTCCTACTCCGGCTTTTCTTCCTAAGGTGGTTACCTCTTTTCATTTGGATTATAATATTGTTTTGCCCACCTTTTGTCCATCTCCTGTGTCTCACAAAGAGGTGTGTTTTTATTGTACATCGTGTGCTTTCTGTGCATTTGCAATGCACTGCTTTGTTTCACAAGTCAGATGCTTTGTTTGTCTCCCATGGTCTGGTGAAGAAGGGTCTCAAGCCTTCTCTCTCTGTAGGATTAAGTTGGACATTTCTCATTCTTATTCCTTGGCTGACTAACCTGTACTGGCATCTTTCCTTGGGAGTTCTACCATGGGTGTTCCGGCCTCCTGGGGGGCATTTAAGGGGGCTTCAATTCGTGACATTTGCTTTGCTGCCACTTCGGATTTTGCCTCACACTTTTATGACCCATTACCATTTGCAATTTTGTTGCGATGTTTCCTCTGATTTTGGTTCTGCTGTATTGATTTCACTGGGTCCTCCAGCAGTGTAAGGTATTTGGGTCTTTGCATTAAATGCACTTGTTTTTGCTATACTGTTGGTGTGTTTTGCTTCAAAATCAGTCGCTTGGCTTGGGTATGTAGGGACTGGGTGAGGAAGATGGAAGAGGAGGTAATGCCCGGTTTCTTACTGGTAATTTTCATTACTCTGAGTAATTGTCTTCCTTGTCACAGTCCGGAGTGCCCAAGCGCCTCTCCCTGTTGTTCAAATGATTTCTTTGTAGGCTTACTTATTTCAGGAAGTCCTTAACCAGATGTGATATATTTGTACTCCATTAAATGGGGGGGGGTCATAAAGGATTGGGACGGAAAAGTCAAGTTTGGTGATTATGTTCTGCATGAATAGAGATAAATTCCTATGTAAGGACTGTGATGAGAAGATATGGAATCGAAGTAATGAAAATTACCGGGAAGTAACTTGGCATTCTTTGGTATCCTCTGACATTGTTCATCCTATCCAACTTCCACTGTAAGCACTGTTCACAATAAGGTGCGCACGCGCACCTCTCTTCCCGTGAACGCGCACTCCCGTGTGTGGAGCAAGCACACACGCAGGACATCAAGCGAGAGTGCCGCCACTTTAAAAAGCGAGCGGTGCGAAAAACAGGCACGTCCTGAGGTTTTGCCAGAGTGAGTCATGAGTGCAGGTAAGGCTGTCTTGAGGATTTAGGCTTGGGCCTTGCGGCTTGAGGCACTTGCTGTATTTTGCGATGCGGGGCAGATTGTGGGCTTTTGTCTAAGTATTCATGTTAATCACAGCTCCTTCACGAGCTGTGATTAACATGAATACTTAAACACTTAAATACTTAAAAACTAAGTTTTTTTAAATTCTATTTCCTAATACTAACGCCCCTGTAACCTTTGTTTATTCCAGTGAAAATCTATCTATAGGCGGTCGCCAGTAGATAGTTATAGTTAGGATCGTGTTTCCATAGGAAATCTCAAAATTCTATTTTGAATAACTTTGGCGCCCGTTGACGAATCCTCGCGAAATTTTCAAAACTAATGGGGCGCTTTGCTCAGCTCCTACCCTGAAACTCTCGGCGTGATTGGTCAAGGGGGGGCCGAGAAAAAAGGGGGTCCCAAAACGCGTTTTCCCCATGCAATTTTCCATAGGACCTTTAGTCGAAGGTACAGCCCGAACGGCTGAACAGAATTACTAGAAATTTGGCAGAGAGGTAGTCCTCAGGTCAGGGAAGTGCCTTTTGCAGGTCTGGTGTCAATCTGTTCAGTATTTCGTGAGAAAATAGCATTTAAAAGCATATAAATATCTATACGCACGCACCGTGCGCGCACAGTGCGCGCACGGTGCCATGCGCGAGCGAAATCTTGATTGGTTGATAGATGTCAGTAAACATTCAAATCGGTCGAAATCAGGAAGTGTCGGCCGCTATTTTGTCTGTCACACTGAAAAGGAAAGGCGGAAAACGTGAAAAGGGGGCAGGGAAGAGAGTTCCTGACCCCCTAGCCTTTGTCAGGGGGTCACAGACGGACCCCCAAGGGTGAAAAAAACCTTTTATTATTTTTGAAAAAAATAGTGGGGGTGCGCGCACGGTGCGCGCAGCGCACCGTCCGCCCAAAGCGCGCGCACGGCACGCACGGTGAAAAACCTTGAAAAATAATTAATAAATACATAACTTAGCATTTAAAAAACCGTACAAATTCACTTAAAAAACCATAGGTTTCACACACGTTATAGTTAGGAATTAGCATTTAAAAAACCTTGCAAATTCACTTAAAAAACCATAGGATTCACACATGTTATAGTTAGCTGGACATTTCACTCGTAAAAAACCAATGAAATTCCCCCGTTATAGTTAGTTCAGATAACTATAACTCGCGCGACCGCCACTCTATCACAAGGATGATGTCATCAGTGATGTCATGAGTGATGCCACTGACCATATCATGAGTGATGTAATATGTGACGTCATGTGCAGTGGATTGCGGGCGTGCGAGTTATAGTTAACTGAACTAACTATAACGGGGGAATTTCATTGTTTTTTTACGAGTGAAATGTCCAGCTAACTATAACATATGTGAATCCTATGGTTTTTTAAGTGAATATATATATATATATATATATATATATATGTCGAAAAACAGGATTCCACTCGTGCTCTCAAGAAACTTCTGACACAGTAAACCAGGTACTAGATCATATCCAAGTGGGGGTTTGTTATCTTCATAAACCCACCGTGACGCGTTTCGCCACCGTGGTGGCTTGTTCACACAGTGATATTCAATAATTATTGAATATAACTGTGTGAACAACCCCCACTTGGATATGATCTAGTACCTGGTTTACTGTGTCAGAAGTTTCTTGAGAGCACGAGTGGAATCCCGTTTTTCGACATATTGATTTACCGGTTCTCCGCCGGTCTCGCGCCACCCCTCTACGGATTGGGAACGCTAAAGGAGGAACTTGTATTGATATATATATATATATATATATATATATATATATATATATATATATATATATATATATATATATATATATATATATATATGTAGTTATACTTAGGACCTATTTTCCACAGGAAATCCGCAACATTCTATTTCGAATATCGTTGGCGTCGATTGATGAATCTTCGCGAAATTTTCCAAACTTTTGGCCAGCTCCGGTCCGCTCCTATCCTGAAAATTTCACGGGGATTTGCCAAGCGGGGGCCGAGAAAAAAGGGGGGTCCCAAAACGCGTTTTCCCCATGCATTTTCCCATAGGACCTGGAGACGCAGCTACAGCCCGAAGTGCTGAACAGAATTACACCAAATTTGGCAAAGTGGTAGTCTTCAGTTCAGACTCGTGCCTTTTGCTTAAATGGTGTAAATCCGTTCAGTAGTTCCTGAGAAAATCAAAAGTAAAATCACATATATATCTGGGCGGAGCCTAACCACACATCTCATCGTGAGATCTGATTGGCTGTCGGCACTTCATCCAAGAAGTGTTGGCAGCCATCTTGGGACCAATATACATGATAGCACCTCATTCAAAAGCATTGCAGTTAATAGAAGGTTTTAAGACTTTAGTTACATTATAAATCATTTGTCGATGGTACCATACTCATTTTAGGAATTGTTGTGTGTTCTAAGGTGATTTTACCATGTGAAAAAGCCTTCTGCTGTGATATCATGAATCATGTTTGAGAGAAAACTATTTTCTCATGCTTTTCCCACAGAGGTTTGGAAGGTGATCTATAAGCTAAACTGAGAGCATATTTTCTGTAAATTCACATTATCTTTCTCAGTCATGTGAGAATGAAGTCTGACATTCTCAGTAAAACATGTACATCCAACAAGGGCAGAGACTGTCAGTTGATTCCTTTGTGTTCTACCGCAGCTTCCCAGAGTGTTCTAAAGAACAACTAGAGCGTTAACAGTCCTACTTATGACAAACGTATGGCACACCTGAAGCCATCTTGGTTTGAATAAAGTGGTAACTCTTAAAACACTTAATTTAAAAAGGAACAAAATGAGGGGGTTCATTTTGCCATAGAAAGTATGATTAGTGCTGCAGAAAGAAAAATTAGGGCACATATTGAGTGACTTCTCAAATCCTCTTGTATTTCATTAAAAAATTCTGACATGCAGACTGAAACATGCACTTTCAATACCAGCAGCAGACTTCCTTGGTGAGCAGTAGCTTTACGACAGTGATCTAATAAGCACCTAGAGTGCTAACATTCTGAATTTATGGCAAATGTGTGACACATCTGAATGCCTTCTTGATGGAATCAAAGTAAAAAACTGAAAGTATTTCCTACTGAGGAGACTGTAGTAAATTAGGAAATTAGGAAACATCATAACAAATAAGTCTCCCAAAATGGCCACCAGAGACAAAAGAGCCCAAATGTAGCCCAAATATCACCCAGATGTAGCCCAAGTATAGCCCAATGACAGAATGTCACAAAATATTCTAACGAACAACTAGAGCGCTAACAGTCTTACTTATGACAAAAGTATGGCACACCTGAAGCCATCTTGATTGGAATAACGTGGTAACACTTAAAACATTTAATTTACAAAGGAACAAAATGAGGGGGTACATTTGGCCATAGAAATTATGATTAGTGCTGCAGAAAGAAAAATTAGGGCACATTTTGACTTCTCAAATCCTCTTCTATTTCATAAAAAAAAGTCTGACAAGCAGACTGAAACATGCACTTTGAATACCAGCAGCAGACTTCCCTGGTGAGCAGCAGCTTTACTACAGTGATCTAATGAGCAACTAGAGTGCTAACATTCAGAATTTATGGCAAATGTGTGACACATCTGAATGCCTTCTTGATGGAACCAAATTGAAAAACTGAAAGTATTTCCTACTGAGGAGACTGCAGTAAATGAGGAAATTAGGAAACTTCATAACAAATAAATCTCCCAAGATGACCACCAGAGTCAAAAGAGCCCAAATGTAGCCCAAATATCACCCAGATGTAGCCCAAGTATAGCCCAGTGACAGAATGTCCCAGAGTAATCTAACAAACAACTAGAGCGCCAACAGTCTTACTTATGATAAGAGTATGGCACACCTGAAGCCATCTTGATTGGAATAAAGTGGTAACACTTAAAACATTTAATTTACAAAGGAACAAAATGAGGGGGTTCATTTTGCCATAGAAATTATGATTAGTTCTGCAGAAAGAAAAATTAGGGCACATTTTGACTTCTCAAATCCTCTTCTATTTCATAAACAAATCCTGACATGCAGACTGAAACATGCACTTTGAATACCAGCAGCAGACTTCCCTGGTGAGCAGTAGTTTTACTACAGTGATCTAATGAGCAACTAGAGTGCTAACATTCAGAATGTATGGCAAATGTGTGACACATCTGAATGCCTTCTTGATGGAACCAAAATAAAAAACTGAAAGTATTGCCACTGGGGAGACTGCAGTAAATGAGGAAATTAGGAATCTTCATAACAAATAAATCTCCCAAGATGGCCACCAGAGACAAAAGAGCCCAAATGTAGCCCACATATCACCCAGATGTAGCCCAAGTATAACCCAATGACAGAATGTCCCAGAGTGTTCTTAAGAACAACTAGAGCGCTTACTATCTTACTTATAACAAAAGTATGGCACACCTGAAGCCCTCTTGATTGGAATAAACTGGTAACACTTAAAACATTTAATTTACAAAGGAACAAAATGAGGGGGTTCATTTTGCCATAGAAATTATGATTAGTGCTGAAGAAAGAAAAATTAGGGCACATTTTGAGTGGCTTCTCAAATCCTCTTCTATTTCATTAAAAAATTCTGATATGCAGACTGAAACATGCACTTTTAACACCAGCAGCAGACTTCCGTGGTGAGCAGAAGCTTTATTACAGTGATCTAATGAGCAACTAGAGTACTAACATTCAGAATTCATGGCAAATGTGTGACATATCTGAATACCTTCTTGCTGAAATCAAAGTAAAAAACTGAAAGCATTTCCTACTGAGGAGACTGCAGTTAATGAGGAAATTAGGAAACTTCATAACAAATAAATCTCCCAAGATGGCCACCAGAGACAAAAGAGCCCAAATGCAGCACAAATATCACCCAGATGTAGGCCACATGTAGCCCAATGACAGAAGTGTGCAAAACTCTTATTTTTTGTGTATTTGCAGTTTTATATAGTGCAGACTTGTCAGGTATTGGAGTGCTTTACATGAGCATTGGTTACATCACACAAGATCAAATTCATTTTGGTTGTAGACATGGGGAGATTAAGTGATTTGACCAGAATCACAGAATGTTGAGCTGAAGCAGAAACTCCAAACTGGTTCCCCAGTTGCAAAGTCTGCAGCTCTGGAAGTAACACCACATCCTCTCCCCTAGGTGCAACATTTAATCAAGTGGTCAACTAGATATAAAAACATAAAGATTACAAATAATTTAAAAGTTCTTTGTCGCTATTTGAAAACTCAGAAAATATGTCCTCATTTTAGTTTTTTAGAGCACTAACCATAATTTTGATGCAAATAAGACACTCTCATATATGTAATTTCTAAAGGAAATACTCTAGGTATTACAGTTTTGATTACATCAAGATGACGTCAGGCGTTCCACACTTTTGTAATAAATATAGAATGTTAGCAATCTAGTTGTTCATTGGGATACTGTTGAGAGGCAGAGGCCAGGGGCACGGACTCTGAAAATTGAAGCCAGGTAGGAGAGTGCAGAGGCAACAATTTGACCACACTGGGCAGGCAGGAAGGGCAGTGGCAGCACAACAGACTATGGAGGGCAGTGGAAAGGGGGGCAGGGGCAACAAACCAACAATACAGGACTGGCAAGAGAGGCTGTGGCAATATAATAGACCATTGTGGGCAGAAGGAAGAGGCAGTGGTAGTACAACCATACATGCCAACAGACCCGTTTCAGCCAGGAAACCTCCAATGTTTTTAAGCTCAAATGGGCTTTATTTGATCTGTCTCCTGTCTACAATCTCCTCTTTTTCAATGTAACTCAAAGGGGAAAATCAATACCCCAGTTTTTTTTCAAAATCTCCCTCTTACCAAGTTCAAAATGTTCGCAAATATGGTACATTGGATCATGGTAGGCATGAGGAATTGGGGTAGGGACATGGACTCGGAAAACAGAGGACAGAAGGGACATGGAGAGGTGCACCAAACTGACCCTACAGGGCAGGCATCAGGGTTTGCAGCAGCACAATACACCACACAGCGCATGTGGGACGGGAGTGCAGCACAACAATCCATAGAAAGCAATAGGGAGGGGACAGGACCATGCACATGGACAACAGAGAACAGAGAGGAAAGAGGCAATGGTAGCTAGCTGACCATAATGGACAGACAGGAGAGAAAGCTGCAGCATAACAGACCATAAAGGGCAGGAGGGACGTATCAGGGGCATTACAATGGAACAGACAAGCCAGGAGGGAGGGAATAGGGGTCTGCACATGGAAACAGAGGGCTGGGGGCAAGGGGGCAGGGCTGGAGCAGCAAGATGACCATGGAGGTCAGGCAGGATGGGCACTAGAAACAAGACACACCATGGAGAGCAACAATGAGACTATGATGGCATACACACAGAACATGGAGGGAAGGTGGGAGGGGGTCAGGGGCAGCTAGCTGACCACACAGGGAAGGTGGGAGGGGCCATGGCAGCACAGAAGACCATGCATGGCAAGCGGGAGGGTTAGTGGCAGCACAATGGCTATGATGGGCAAGAAGGAGGGTGCATGGGCACGCAGAAAGGACCATGGAGGATAGAAGGAAGGGTCAGGACCTGGGCAGAGATAAGAGAGTTCAGGGGAAGGGGCCTCACAACAGACCGCGCGGGGCAGGCAGGAGGATCAGTTGCAGCACAACAGACCAGGTAGGGCAGAAGGGTGTGGCAGTAAAATGGACCATGGAGGACAGGAGGAAGGGGATAGGGGCATGGCATGTGGACAGGCAGGGTGGAGGTGGCAGGGACAGGTTACAGTCATCTGACAATCCTAGGCACGTGGGAGTGGAGTGGCAGCTCAACAGAACATTCAGAGTAGATAGGAGTGGCAGGTCCATGGAACATGATGGGCAAAAAGGATGGAGCAGGGGCATGCACAAAGACATTGGAGGGCAGGGGGAAGGAGAATAGGGGCAGCAAGCTAAGCACAGAGGCTAAGCAGGAGGTCAATGATCGGTCATAGAATTGGGCAATGGAGGGCAGGAGGAGTTGACTGGTACATCATTCTAAATGGAGGGCAGTGGCAGCACATCAGACCATGCATGGCAGGAGGGAGGAGGCTAGTTCATGGATTCAGACAACAGAGGAGAGGGAGGAGGTGGATGGGGCAGCAAGCTAACTGTTCAGAGAAAGTGGGTATTAGGAACTTTATTGTTTTTAAAATGTGTGTCTGTGCGAACAATTTAAAATATGAACAAGTATGTAGCATAATCTCACTTTTATTCAGGAAGAAGAGGACGTTTGTTACTGTGACTCCGGGCTCACTTGACAGAAACACCCCCTGACCCTCCACCCCCCATCGCAAAATGTAATGCCCATGAAAAGGGTAGGTGGACGCAGTGTTATATAGAACATAGTCCTGAGAGCACGATTGAAAATGAAAACTAGATATAGTATATGGTATAAACTATGCACCAAAAAGTGTGATATAAGATGAACCGGGGCGTGAAATATAATATGCAATACAATGTGCGCAGTGACAGATTCATTGGAGAGCGTGAGATAGCACAGGCACTAGCGCGTGCTATGCGATAAGCACCTTGGAGTGTAATATGCACAGGGCAGTGTTGTGTAACCTAACTAGTCTCTAAAGTTGTAATATAAAATATGTGCTGGGGAGTATAACGTTGCATATGCACTGTGACAAAGATATGGATCCCAGATTGTAATATGTATGGCATAGCGCTGAGCGTTATAACATAGGCATCGAGGAAGGCACGTTAGATGGGGCAATATAACCCATGCGAAGGCAAGTGTGGCATGACATATTCACGGGGTGGTGTTACAGTGCACATGGGCTAGAGGAGTGTCATAGCATACGCACTAGCTGGTGGAATACAACACAGGTGTGTGAGGCACTCGGCGGGCACTGGTGGGTGTAACACAGCATTGGGCTCAGCCAGGAGCACGCTGTGACTCTCAAGTGAGGTTCGTCTCCTTTCCAGAGAGTAAAAAAAAAAGTATTACACATCCAGCGGTGGATGTGTGTTTTATTAACCGTGATGGGGGTTTCTTGCATAGTTTGGTCGAATTTTTGTCGAATCCCCTTTGAATGGCTTGGTGTGCGTGTATATTAAATGTGCCCGTCAATAGCTACCCATGTTTCTATAAATAAACGACAAGAATGTCTACTTGGAGAGTACCCACCGGCGGGGGTGCTTACTGGAGGTACCTAGTGGGCTAGTTTGACCCTAGGGACCCTTAGGATTCAAGGGGACTTAATCTCTCAACTTAGAACGGCCATAGGGTGCGTTTACACAGTGGTGAAGGGTGGGGACGGGGCCTGAGGTGACGTGTGCAAACACGCCCTGTGGTGCGTTTTAAGTTCGGGAAATAATTCCCTTTCAATTCTGAGGGACCCTGGGGGCCAACTAGCCCACCAGGTGCTTCCAGTAAGCGCCACTGCTCTGCGTTGCAGAGAGGTGGTGCAGGCTGTGCCCCTTTTTACACCTCTCTGCAATGGCGCTTACTGGACGTACCTAGTGGGCTATTTTGCCCCTAGGGATCCTCAGGATTCAAGGGGACTTAATATCCCAACTTAAAAAACGGCCACCGCCGTGTTTACACAGTGGGGAAGGGGCCTGAGGTGACGTGTGCAAACACGCCCTATGGCGCGTTTTAAGTTGGGGAGATAATTCTCCTTCAATCCTGAGGGCTCCTGGGGGCTAACTAGCCCACCAGGTGCTTTCAGTAAGCGCCACTGAGCTGCGTTGCAGAGAGGTGGTCCAGGCCGTGCCACTTTTTACACCTCTCTGCAACGCAGCTCTGTGGCGCTTACTGGAGGTACCTACTGGGCGAGTTGGACCCTAGGGGCCCTCAGGATTCAAATGAACATAATCTCCCAAATAAAAACAGCCACAGGGCGTGTTTACAAAGCGGTGAAGGGAGGGGACGGGGCCTGAGTTAACGTGTGCAAGCAAGCCCTGTGGCGTGTTTTAAGTTGAAGAAATAATTCCCCTTCAATCCTGAGGGACCCTGGGGGCCAACTAGCCCACCAGGTGCTCCCAGTAAGCGCCACTGCGCTGCGTTGCAGAGAGGTGGTCTAGGCCGTGCCCCTTTTTACATCTCTCTGCAACGCAGCTCTGTGGCGCTTACTGGAGGTACCTAGTGGTCTAGTTGGACCCTAGGGACCCTCAGGATTCAAGGGGACTTAATCTCCCAACTTAAAACGGCCACAGGGCGTGTTTACACAGTGGGGAAGTGAGGGGACGGGGCCTGAGGTGACGTGTGCAAACACGCCCTGTGGTGCGTTTTAAGAGGTAGTTTTAATCCCCCTGCCCTATTATATACTAGGGGCTTACAGAGGAGGTCATGCTAATCACAGGGGGACCCCAACGCATAGTGTTCCCTAGTGTATGTAGGTGTTTTCACTGTATTCTAAGTGTCTTTTAACATAGCACTGGCTCTAGGACTGGTTAGTCAGGCTCAGTTACCACCAGTACCCGTCTGAAAAAGTTGAGGGTACAGGATGATTTTGCAACAAGGCTTCTTTCTGCTCCTCTGTTGGTTCTTCCTGCACATGTCTTGCTTCTTCCTGCACTTTTCTTCATCTTTGTGGACTTCAGTTGCTTCTTTCTGCATTTCTTTTGCTTCTTTCTGTGCGTTTTTCTTCTTTCTTCACATGTCCTACCTCTGTAGGCATAGTTAGAAACTAGCATTTAAAAAACCTTTGAAATTCACTGAAAAAATCATAGGTTTCAGGCACGTTATAGTTAGAAATTAGCATTTAAAAAACCTTCGAAATTCACTGAAAAAAACATAGGGGGCAGGGTAGAAACACACTGACCCCTTAGGCCTGCGTAGGGGGTCCCACAAGGACCACCAGGGCCCAAAAAAGCATTAAAAAAAAATAATTGGCGAGATTCGCGCACACAGTGCGAATTTCGGCCGAAATGTTTTAAAAAAACGAAACGCAACCTTCCGCGCTTCGCTAATATTCAGCCACTGGGTGGGCCAAATCCCGGGGGCAAAATATGTATTGGGATGGGGCCCATAGGGCCCCCCCAGCCCTGGGGACTGCCACCCTGGGGCTTTTAAAACATATTGGTGGGGGGGCTCACAGCCCCCCTGCCCCGGGGGCCGCCACCCCCCGGGGCTTATTAATTACGTGTGGGGGGCTCAAAGGGCCCCCGCAGCCCTGGGGACCGCCATCCCCGGGGCTTGTTCTTTTTTTTAAAAAAAAACCTGTGTGGGGGGCTCGAGCCCCCCACATGCCCGGGGACTGCCAACTTCCTGGGGCTCTAAATATTTAAATTAGGGGGTCTGTGATGGACACCCAAAGCCCCGGGGACCACCACCCCCCGGGGCTTTGTAGATGTTGGGAGGGGGGCCACGCAGCCCCTCTCCTCGAGCCCGTGATAGCCCTGGGGACCACCACCCCCCAGGGCCAGCTCCTGCAGTGTCCCGGGGTGACCACCCCTGGGACACTACAGTTTGCTATGGCAGGGCGGGAGCCTCGCGGCTCCCACCCTGCCATTGCAAACTCTGCTTTCATATTTGGAAGAGAGAGCAGGAAACCTGCTCTCTCTTCCAAATACCAAAGCAGATTGCTTTTCCACACGGGGAGCTGCATCTTAGCAGCTCCCCATGTGGAAAAGCAATGCCGGCTCCCGCAGGAGGTGGGGAGCCGGCTGGGACCGTGGGGGCATTGGGGCTCCCCCCATGGGGCCCCAACGAGGAAGCCAGGCCCCGGGGGATGGGGTCCCAGGGGCCAGAAGTGGCCAGGAAGGGGGGCCACGTGGCCCCCCTCCCGAATAATAATTATTAGGAGAAAAAAAACGCAAAGGAGGGCCCGGGGACCTTAGGCGGGGGACCATGCAGCCCCCCTTCAAAAGAATATTTTAAAAAAATGACCATGTCCCAGGGGATGGGGTCTCCGGGGCCCAGAATTGGGCACGGGAGGGAGGCCCACGCAGCCCCCTTCCCGTTAATAATTTTTTTTTTTAACATTGGGGGTCAGGCCCTGGGGGATGAGGTCCCCAGGACTCAAAAAAAGTAAAAAGAAAGGGGGCTACACAGCCCCCCTTCCAAAAAAATAAATTTATAAAATGATACGCGATCGTGCCAAGGCCCCGCCCCCTCATGGAACCAGTTTGCAAATGCGCCCTGTGGCGCGTTTTAAATTGGGGAATTAAATCCCCTTCAATACTGGGAGTCCCTGGGGGCCAACTAGCTCACCAGGAACCTCCAGTATGTGCCACGGAGCTGCGTTGCAGAGGGGTGTTCTCAGGCCATGCCCCTTTTTACACCTCTCTGCAACGCAGCTCTCTGGCACTTAATGGAGGTACCTGGTTGGTTAGTTGCACCCCAGGGACCCTCAGGATTCAAGGGGAGTTAATCCCCCAACTTAAAACGCGCCACGGGGCGCGTTTGCACAGTGGTGAAGGGAGGGGGCGGGGCCTGAGGTGATATGTGTGCAAACACGTCCTGTGGTGCGTTTTAAGTTGGGGAATTAATCCATCTTCAATCCTGAGGGTCCCTGGGGGCCAACTAGCCCACCAGGTATCTCCAGTATGCGCCAGTGAGCTGCATTGCAGACAGGTGTTCAGAGGCCACGCCCCTTTTTACAACACTCTGCAACGCAGCTCTGTGGCACTTACTGGTGGTACCTAGTGGGCTAGTTTGACCCTAGGGAACCTTAGGATTCAAGGGGACTTAATCTCCCAACTTAGAACTGCCACAGAGCATGTTTACACAGTGGTGAAGGGAGGGGACGGGGCCTGAGGTGATGTGTGCAAACTCGCACTGTGGCATGTTTTACATTGGGGAATTATTTCCCTTTCAATTCTCAGGCCCACTGGGGGCCAACTAGCCCAACAGGTGCTTCCAGTAAGTGACACTGTGCTGCATTGCAGAGAGGTGGTGCAGGCCGTGCCCCTTTTTACACCTCTCTGCAACAGCGCTTACTGGAGGTACCTAGTGGGCTGGTTTGACCCTAGGGACCCTCAGGATTCAAGGGGACTTAATCTCCCAACTTAAAACGGCCACAGGGCGTGTTTAAACAGTGGGGAAGGGAGGGGACGGGGCCTGAGGTGACGTGTGCAAACACGCCCTGTGGCGCATTTTAAGTTGGGGGAATAATTCCCCTTCAATCCTGAGGGCCCCTGGGGGCCAACTAGCCCACCAGGTGCTTCCAGTAAGCGCCACTGCACTGCGTTGAAGAGAGCTGGACTAGGCCGTGACCCTTTTTACACCTCTCTGCAACGCAGCTCTGTGGCGCTTACTGGAGGTACCTAGTGGGCTAGTTGGACCCTAGGCCCTCCTTTGCGTTTTTTTTTCCTAATAATTATTATTCGGGAGGGGGGCCATGTGGCCCCCCTCCCTGGCCACTTCTGGCCCCTGGGACCCCATCCCCCGGGGCCTGGCTTCCTCGTTGGGGCCCCATGGGGGAGAGCCCCAATGCCCCATGGTCCCAGCCAGCTCCCCGCCTCCTGCGGGAGCCGGCATTGCTTTTCCACATGGGGAGCTGCTAAGATGCAGCTCCCCATGTGGAAAAGCAATCTGCTTTGGTATTTGGAAGAGAGAGCAGGTTTCCTGCTCTCTCTTCCAAATATGAAAGCAGAGTTTGCTATGGCAGGGCGGGAGCCGCGAGGCTCCCGCCCTGCCATAGCAAACTGTAGTGTCCCAGGGGTGGTCACCCCGGGACACTGCAGGAGCTGGCCCTGGGGGAGGTGGTCCCCAGGGCTATCACATGCTCGAGGAGGGGGGCTGCGTGGCCCCCCTCCCAACATCTACAAAGCCCCGGGGGTGGTGGTCCCCGGGGCTTTGGGTGTCCATCACAGACCCCCTAATTTAAATATTTAGAGCCCCAGGAAGTTGGCAGTCCCCGGGCGTGTGGGGGTCTCGAGCACCCCACACAGGTTTTGTTTTTTAAAAAAAAACAAGCCCCAGGGATGGCGGTCCCCAGGGCTGTGGGGGCCCTTTGAGCTCCCACACGTAATTAATAAGCCTAGTGGGGGTGGCGGTCCCCGGGGCAGGGGGGCTGTGAGCCCCCCCACCAATATACTTTAAAAGCCCCAGGGTGGCAGTCCCCAGGGCTGGGGGGGCCCTATGGGCCCCCATCCCAATACATATTTTGCCCCCGGGATTTGGCCCACCCAGTTGCTGAATATTAACGAAGCGCGGAAGGTCGCATTTCGTTTTTTAAAACATTTCTGCCGAAATTCGCACTGTGTGCGCGAATCTCGCCAATTGTTTTTTTTTAATGCTTTTTTGGGCCCTGGGGGTCTTTGTGGGACCCCCTATGCAGGCCTAGGGGGTCAGTGTGTTTCTACCCTGCCCCCTTTTTGCGTTTTGCGCCTTAGTTTTCCTGATTTCTTGTGCCTCGGTTCTATCGAGGCACAAGATGGCTGCCAACACTTCCTGGTTTGGAGTGTTGCCAGCCAATTAGCATAAAGCTTGTGATCGGGAGGGTGCGTGGATCCTGCGCGGCCATAGATATATATGTGTTTTTACTTTTGATTTTCTCAGCAACTACTGAATGGATTTACACCATTTAACAAAAAGGGTTCTTTCTGAACCAAGAACTACCTTTTTGCCAAATTTGGTGTAATTCCGTTCAGCAATTCGGGCTGTAGCCCCGGCTAAAGTTTCCTATGGGAAATTGCATGGGGAAAACACATTTTGGGACCACCCTTTTTTCTCGGCCCCCGCTTGATGAATCACCCCGAAACTTTCAAGAGTTTTGAAAATTTCGCGAAGATTCGTCAATCGGCGACAAAGTTATTGGAAATAGAATGTTGCGAATTTCCTATGGAAAATAGGACCTAACTATAACTATCTACTGGCGACCGCCAATAGATAATATATATATATATATATATGTATTTCTGTGTATATATATATATATATATATTACCTACTGGCGGTCGCCAGTAGGTAGTTATAGTTAGGACCCTGTTTCCATAGGAAAACCGCAACATTCTATTTGGAATAACTTTGGCGCCGGTCAACGAATCCTCGCGAAATTTTCAAAATAGGTGGGGCGCTACGCTCCGCTCCTACCCTGAAAGTCTCGGGGGGATTCGTCAAGCGGGGGCTGAGAAAAAAGGGGGGTCCCAAAACGCGTTTTTCCCATGCATTTTTCCATAGGACCTTTAGACACAGCTACAGCCCGAACGGCTGAACAGAGTTACTTGAAATTTGGCAGAGAGGTAGTCCTCAGGTCAAGGAAGTGCCTTTTGTAGGTCTGGTGTAAATCTGTTCAGTAGTTCCTGAGAAAATAGCATTTAAATCAATATATATATCTGTGGCAGCTTACGGTGCGCTTACGGTAAGCTTACGGTAAGCTTACCGTACGCGTACGGTGCCGTGAGCGAGCGCGAATCTGATTGGCTGTTAGATCTTAGTAAACATTCGAATCGGTCGAAACCAGGAAGTTGCGGCCGCCATTTTCTCTCTCGCACTCTGAGAGGGGCTTTTAAAACAAAGGCCAAAAACATGTAAAGGGGCTGTTTAGACAGCTCCTAAGCACCTAGCCATGTTGAGGGAGTCCCCAAAGATCCCCCAAGGCCAAAAAGGGAATTTTAATTTTTTCGAAAATTTCGCCGATTACGCTTACGGTAAAAATTCCTAAAAAAAACAAAAATTATCCATACTCTCCCCACCCCGTCTGCAAATGGTGCCCGAAGGGCACCATTTGTGCATGGCATAAGTAAATCCTTAAAAATTAAAATATTACCTTTCACAACGAAGCGCATCATATGTCCTCCATGTGCGCACGGTGCGCGAAGCGCACCACGTGCCCACCGTGCGTGCACGGCACTAACTGCGTAAAGTGGGCGCGCGGTGCGCGAAGCGCACCGCGTGCTCACTGTGCGTGCACGGCACTAACTGCGTAAAGTGGGCGCGCGGTGCGCGAATTTCAATGGTTTTTTATGATTAAAATTTCCGCTAACTATTACATGTGTGAAACCTATGGTTTTTTCAGTGAATATATATATATATGTATATATATTCACTGAAAAAACCATAGGTTTCACACATGTTATAGTTAGCTGGACATTTTACTCGTAAAAAACCATTGAAATTCCCCTGTTATAGTTAGTGCAGGCAACTATAACTCACGCGACCGCAATCCTCTGCTGATGACATATGTGTCTTTATGAAAAAAAAATATTTGCAATATATGTATAGCTAAAATTTAATGGAAGAAGGCATGGGCAAATAAGTGTCTAAATACAGTATTAGCATCAGCAGAGGATTGCGGTCGCGTGAGTTATAGTTGCCTGCACTAACTATAACGGGGGAATTTCAATGGTTTTTTACGAGTAAAATGTCCAGCTAACTATAACATGTGTGAAACCTATGGTTTTTTCAGTGAATATATATATATATATATATATATATTACCTACTGGTGGTCGCCAGTAGGTAGTTATAGTTAGGACCTAGTTTCCCTAGGAAATACATTTTTTGACTTGTCTATAACTTTGGTGTCGTCTGACCAATATTCATGGAATTTTCCCCAAAAAAGTGTCAAGGTATGTTCCATGTGTCATGGTAAGTTTGGGGGTGATCTGTGCAGTGGGAACTGAGAAATAGGGGCATAAAATATGAGTGCATTTGTAAAGGTAATTCCTATAGGAAGACATTGACAAACCTAGAGCGCAAACTGCTGGATGGAATTATACCGAATTTGGCGGATTGTGCTTTTTAAAATTTATTTTGCAAGTTTGTTCAGTATTTGTTGAGAAATGTAAGTTGAAAATTATAGTGATATCTTGGGCCGCAGATATTTTGCAATTATTTAACGATTACTCCCAAAGGTGTACACCAACCGAAATGTTGTGATTGGCTGGGATCAACCTGAAAAGAAAGTTGTGGCCACCATTCTATCGATCAGGAATGGCTCCCATGGCTGAAACTTTCTGTGAAAGCTAAAATAAGGGGTCAGGGTGGAGGTACTCTGACCCTATGCTCGAGAAATGGGGTTGTTAGTGACACAAGTTATGTGTCCCAACATTTTTTTTTCCATCACGTGTGATATGCGCGACGAAGAAGCAACTGCCAGTGCCGCCCCACCTGTGTACTGTCACGGCAACATAGCGATTATTGCAGGGACACCACGACTATCGCAGCGACACCACGAATATTGGTGGAAATATAAAAACAAAAAGTACCTATATCTATATACACATCCTCGCTGGTCACAGTCACAGACTAATGTACCTACTCACATATCTACTCAGACACTCATACACCCACTCATATACCCACTGAGACACTAATGCAACAACTCACAGACTCACATAAGCATTTAGAGGCTCCTGCACCCACTTACAGATGCACTCAGGGACTCATGCACCTATTAACATACATAGTCAGAGACTGATACACCCACTCACAGACTCACTCAGAGACTCATGCACCGGTTCACAGATTCACTCAGACACTTACGCACCGACTCACAGACCCACTGAGACACTTATGCTTCAATTCACACATCAACTGAGAGATAGACCCACTTATAGATCCAGTCACAGATTTATGTACCCATTCCTATTCCCATTCGGACACTCATACGCCCATTTACATACTCTCTCAGACACTCAAACACCCACTCACATAACCAATCAGAGACTCATACACCTACTCACAAAGTCACTCGAAGACTCATGCTTATGCACCCACTTATTTACCTACTTAAGGACTCATGCAGGCAGTTACAGACCGACTGATACACCCACTCACAAAATCCAATGAATCATTAATACACACTGATATAGAGATATTGAGACACTGATAAATGTTTTTAGAGAGTTATTTAGATAGTAATTTATCTAGTGTGATGGTCAGAATGAACTATATAGTTGTTATTTTTTAATGTGGTGGTGGCTATTGAATTCCTGCTTTTGCTTTGCGTTTTCATGATCACGGGTACCGACATGATCACGAGTCCTGGCATTACTGTGAAAATGGAAAATAGGTTTTAGGGATGGTTTTTATAGATACTCAATTAAACAAACATGAATTTGGACTGTACAGAAGTAAACCCCTAGTGCCAAAAATACTAAAATATGTGTGCATGTATGTGTTTGTCCAGTCTGTGAAAAAGGCAAGATTGTAGCAGTTACTGACATCGTTGCAACTCCCGGCGTCACCGCGAACACAAAAAATAGGTTTCAGAGCTGGTTTTTATAAAAACTCACTAGAAAAACATACCTTTAGACAATACAGTAATAAACCCCTAGTGTGTAAAATACTGAAATATGTGTGCATTTATGTGGTTTACACTTTATGAAAATCGCGCGATTGTCGCAGCTAACGATGTTCTTGCGATGCCCTGAATAACCATGAATACAGAAAATATGTTCTAAAGACATTTTTTAACTTAGTTCAAAAACATGAGTTAAAACATGTTTTTTAAAGGAGCATGTACATAGTAAGATGTGCAGTGCAATGTTCAGGCTAGATTTTGTTTTTACTTATTATTTTTGCATGTGCTGGTGGCCATTGAATGTCTGATTTTATTTCGAAATTTTGCAACTTATTTGCGACCATTGCAATTACATCGTGAAGATTCCCAAAAACAAAAAAAAAGGATCTTTATAAAGAAAATTAACAATATTTTGACTAGGGTAGCTCTAAGAAGAGCCTTTGATTTTTATTGTGTGTACATGACAGCTACACATAAGACCGTATGCAGAGTTTCAGGTTGCTTAGAAACACCCTATTGCCTTCGTCTGTAAAGTGCACTCCATTATTTCTATAAATTCCATGCCTGTCAAAATGTAGATTGCTGTTATAGAGATAGCCCATGCGATAGTCTCTGAGGAATGCAGAAACAGTTGTATTAACATTTTTCCTGTCTTTGTCAATCTGTGGACAGAATTGATTTGACCACTTCCATTTCTGTCTTTGGCATATATTAGAGTACACCAAAATGGTGTGAGGGAAAAGTCACATCAGTTCTGCAAAGGTATCCTTCAGTAGGACTTCCAGTCTTACCCCAGTTAGTATGCCTAGTTCATTTCCACCACAGTACACGATCATGAGGTGAGAAGCTGGGCAATCCACAATGGTTTTAACAAAAGCCAGCAACTGATGAAAATGTTACTCTCTCTGGCCAAACCAAGCAATCTCCAGATTTGGCAAACCCAAGTCCCTGCCAACACTTCTTTTTTCATACCCTCTTTAGCCAAATAGACATAGCTGTGGCCGAAAATCTACACTCTAAGCATTTTGAAGTCAAAGAGCAATAGCAGTTAGAAGAAGGCTGGAGCTGAAATGGGTAGTTTCCAAATGAAAACCAGTTAAAATGTTTTTTTTAAAGATATATTTTAATGAATAATTTCAGCATGTAAATGAATACAATTAGGTAGTGTGTTGGATGCATTAGCAAGAAGTCATTTTATTGGATGTTGTTTAAAAAAAGAAATGTAATACAGACATGGATATGTTTTAGAATCTGTGGAGTAAACCACACCTGCTGTATCTCATTTGGAAGTAGCACATTTGTTCTACAATGTGCTGTGAACTTGTGATCTACTGGTTCCAACTGGTTGCTATATACACTGAGTAAAAAGTGTATTGGGGGTAGGGTGTTAAATAGACAGAACATTTTTTTAAGTTGTAGAGTTATGACACAATTTAAGTAATGATAAACTTTAATTTCCAATTCAAGGCTATGTAACAAACTATTGTGCAGTATTTAGGTTTTGAAAAACTGAAGCTAAATATAGGTTTGGACTCTCTTTTTTTTGGCGATTACTCTGTGATGATCGTGAAGACATCGCGAAAATGAATAGACAGGAATCTCTTTGTGAACTAGAGTGAAAGGGTTAACTGATGCTAACCATTCACAAATAGAGATAGAGTAGTTTAAAATGAAAGACAGGATTTCATTTGCTGCCTTTCTCATGATCAGAGAGTGGAAAGTTGAAGAGGTTGCTATTTTATAGTTGCTTTGTATGAGAGTGGTGTACCACTTTGTGCTTAGTTTTTGCAATTCCTAACAGTATTCAAACTATCCAGAAAGAACTAAAACAACAATATAATCTGCAAACTCAATTCACTGGTATGTACATAACCTTTCAATTATTAAAAAAAGGTACATTAGAAATGAAGATGTACATGGGAGCTTGATAAAAAAGAGAATCATAGTGATATGAAAGAAAATATCAAATGACCTGTATCTGGCAGAAGGTATGTGTTTACGATGTTAGTACTGTTGAAAGTTACAATGAGAAATGCCTTTAAAAATGACAATGTTTTAAATGTTTAAGCATCATGTGCAGGACAGACAGATCTATGTTATTTGCATTCTGGAAATAGTAGTACTTTTAGTCACATTATTAAATAGGAGTAGTATAGTCATGAATAAAAGATAAGAAAATGTGCTGCAACCAGTATATGAATTATAAAGTAGTAACACTTGTTAATTATGTATTAGGAAGTGTTTGTCAATGTCCTTTTTAACTTATATGACCAGTTTACATCTGTGTAAGATGGTGAGATATGGTTTTTCTGGTTGCAGATATTTATATGTACGATGAGACTCTTGAGTTTACTTAAAGATGTAGAGAACTATATATTTTTGGAAAGATGGCCTAAAGGTGTATATCTATTATGAAATCACATATATGTTTACATGGTGATCTCTGTTCTTTAAGACTGTTGAAAATTCCATGAATATGCTGAGGGTGGTGTATTTATTTAAATTTGCTTTAAAATTGAGGAGATTTAACAGTGCTAAGTCCGCTGCACGCTGCTAGTCCCCCTGTACTTTTATTTTTTAATATGCCGAAATATACACGGGAGACGCTTCTCTCTTATCGGGATCACTCAGTTTGCACCCCCCACCTGTTTCACCCTGGCTCAGCTATGGTGCAATGCTCTCACTGTGGCTTTACGACTACTGAGACCTCCCTACCCCCTGATAAGGTGACTCACCTTAAGGTGTTTAGTCTGAACTGCAGGTCCCTAGTCAGTCACTATGAGGATATTTATGATCTTCTAGTGGACCAGACTCCGGACCTACTGTTTCTTACGGAGACATGGCTAACTAAAGATACTTCAGCCATTCCGTCTCTGTCCCTCCCATCAGGATATCTAATACAAATTCAGAATAGATTTGTAAAGAGAGGGGGTGGTCTAGCAGTCATTTTTAAATCTTCTTTCACCTGTTCACTCTCCCCGGCTAATATTGCGGATTGTGAGAGTTCTCTTTTTAAGATCAAGATTCTGGACACCTTCACTCTTACCGGGCTTCTGATTTATCGCCCTCCTGGCCCTACAAGCTCCTTTCGGAAATCCCTGGTGGCCACTGTCTCCGCTATGATTCTAAATTCCGCTAATTTTAGCCTATTCGGAGACTTCAACCTTCACTTGGAATGCAGTGAGACCCCCATGGTGAGAGGTCTCTTAGATGATTTAGGTGCATGCCAACTCACACAACTTGTTAAATGGCCCTCCCATGTAGCAGGCCACCTACTGGATCCAGTCTTTTCAAACATTCCGGCCATTATTGCTTTTCTTCCAAATCCTCTTAGCTGGACGGACCATATTTTGGTTCATATTTCCATCCAGGTAGCTGATAATTCTAAAAGACACCCCCCCCCCTATTCCAAGGTGCCCATGGCACAAACTAGACAGCAGTCTGCTTATAGACAACCTGAAAACCACATGCCCTGTCTGGCCGAGGAATTTGGAGGAAGCTGACGCCGCGTATAGAGAGTGGATTAATAAGTCGCTAGACCAGCTGATTCCCGTAACACTGTCTAAATCCAAATGTGCGCAACCTCATCGTTGGTACTCAAAGACACTGGCTGATCAAAAAAAGCAATGTAAGTTGCTAGAACGCGCATGGAGAAAATCCTATGACCCCCAAGCCAAAAGTGCATTCAGGTCTGCGACTAAAACGTATCATAAATTAATTAAAAAAGCTAAAGCCAGATACTATACTGACACGATTTTGTCAAGTGCAAATCAATCCAAAACAATTTTTTCTATGGTGAAAGAAATGACTAAGCTTCCAGAAGGACCTAACAATACAATTACTTCTAATGCTCATTGTAACGAGATTGCCACTTTCTTTATAAATAAAGTACAGGGTATTTATAAGTCCTTCCCCCCGAATGCCGCAAGCCCGGACTCCACCATAGTTGAGACATCTCATGATCTTCCACATTCTCTCAGCTCCCTCCCATCTATTTCTGCCGAACAGATGGATAGGTTGATTGCTAAAATTAAATCCGGTTCCCCGGAGGATCCTGTCAAGCCCGAAATGGCGCGACTTCATAAGGATCCCATTCTGACAGAAGGTCTGAAATTGATTAATAAAACCCTAGAATCTACTATAATACCTAGATCCTGGAAGCACGCTAAGGTCATCCCTCTATTAAAAAAACCCACCTTGGATCCCGCCAAGCCGGAAAATTTCCGGCCAATATCCTTGCTACCCTATTTATCCAAGATAGCGGAATCTCATGTAAATTCCATTCTGATCAACTATTTAGAGGCCAATGGAATTTTAGATGACTCCCAAAATGGTTTTCGGACAAATCATAGTACCGAATCGGCCTTATTGGCCGTCACAGAACAATTAAGGGAGGTACAGGACCAAGGTGGTACAGTGGCACTGGTCCTGTTGGACCTGAGTGCAGCATTCGACACGGTCTCCCATGAGATCCTCCTAAGAAGACTGTGGGAGATCGGAGTCCGAGATGGAGCCCTAGAGTGGTTCGTCTCATTTCTGACTCACCGCTCTTTCCAGGTCCATGCTCCACCGCATAAATCAGGAAGGTTTCCGCTGTGCTGTGGCGTCCCCCAGGGGTCTGCTCTCAGCCCCACGCTATTTAATGTGTACGTCCGCCCTCTAGCCGCACTGGCTAGAGCTCGTAAAATCAAATTAACATCGTATGCGGACGACACTCAGTTTATCTTCTCCTTCTCCAGTGATACCAACGCCAACAAAATTAAATTTCAAGAAGATCTATCGGCCATTGCAGACTGGATGACCGAAAACCGTCTCCAACTTAACTCATCTAAGACTGAGGTACTACTGGTTGGGAAGGAGACTCAAAAATGGGACGATCAGTGGTGGCCATCTGCATTGGGACCTGCACCCACTCCTAAGAAGGAGGTCAAAAACTTGGGTATCATGGTCGACAACCGACTAGACCTTGACTCCCACGCCAAAAAGGTGGCAGGCATGTGCTATGGCCGTCTTCGGTCTCTGAGACCCATTCTGGGTTTTTTCGAACCCCCAGTCCGTCAGATGATCATTCAGGCCATGGTGTTGTCAAACATTGACTACTGCAACGTCCTCATGCTAGGCTCTACTCAGTCTACGATTTACAGACTTCAAAGAGCTCAGAATGCGGCCGCACGCAGTCTGTTTGGTCTACCAAAAAACTGTCATATCTCTTCTATCCTCCACCATCTGCACTGGTTGCCGGTAAAGCAGCGCATCCAATTTAAGGCACTTTGCCTTATCCATAAAATTTTCCACTCCTCGGGCCCTAAAATTCTGAAAAATTTAAGCTCTTTATACGTTCCCACTCGGGCTCTCCGTTCTGCAGATCTGTTTCTAGCCCACATTCCTATGATTCAGAGGAGCAGAGCAGGAGGCCGATCTTTTAGATACTTGGCGCCTAAATTGTGGAATACAATCCCGCTTGAAGCTCGAGCTATTACGAATCATCTGTCTTTCAGAAAAAAAATGAAGACCTGGCTATTTAACACTCCTTAGGCCCAGCTTTCTGTAGTTTTTCCCACACTTGGCTCGGCTGCTGTGTATCTGGCTTGTCTGCAAGCGCTGGGACGCCCTGTAGCTGGGGTAGCCATGCGCTATATAAGCTGCCCTAACATAACATAACATAACATAATGTCTGTTGAGAGTTCTTGTACTAGCTTCACTTGGTGTGTAACGTTTTCTTGAGAAATGCTGAATATATGTTTTAAAGACACAAGAAACATTTGAGAAAGTATGTAGGTATGAGATTAAGGAAAAGGTTTTGTGCTTTGAAAAAGTGAGAATTGATGTTTTCAGTTTTAGAAAGTTACAGATGCATGTGCAAGCTGAGTAACAGAGCAAGGTATGCTCCAAGACAGCCATGTTTCCAATTATATATCAAGTGTGATATGTAAACTTCACTCACACATATCTCAGTCGAAAAGGATAGATACACTAAAATAGGTAGTTTGATACAGACAGAATGATTTAAACTATGAATCACAGATATAGTCACAACTGTGATGTATCTAACAGCAGTAGAGAATAGAGGTACTTTCACAGTCAGCCAGGCCCTAATCAGGCACTCATCAAATCACCCAGCCACTACTCAGACAGTCATCGAATCACTCACACACTAACCAGGTACTTTTTCAATATCCCAGGCATTACACATGTACTCTTACAATCACGCAGGCACTAATTATGTAGTCAGCGAACTATGCAGGCACTACCCATGGATTCATTCAATCACACAGGCACTAGCCATTCACTTATACAATTACCAAGGCTGTACCCATACAGTCATTCGAACACCAAGGTACAACCCATGCACTTATCCAAACACCCACTTACAGCCCATGCACTCATCGAAATACTGAGGCACCACCCATGCACTCATCCAATTACCCAGGCAGTAAACCTATCACCCATCCAGTACCTATGCACTCATTCAATAACTGAGTCAATTCTGTTGCACTAATACAATCACCCCAGTAGTACACTTGCTTTCATCCAATCAGTCAAGCTTTAACAATAGACTCATACAATCACTCAGAAACTAGTCGTGCACTCATCTAATCAGCCAGGCACTACTGATACACTCATTCAATTATTTCACTACCCATGTACTCTTCTAATAACCCAGGCACTACCTGTTCACTCAACCAAAAACACATGGGCAGCAGCCATGTACTTATCCAATCACTAAAACACTACTCATGCACTCATCCAATCTGCCGGGTGCTATGCATGCACATAGACAATCACATACGCACTATCCATGTTTTCTATAAATCACCTATATACTATGCATACACTTCTGCAATCATCCAGGCATTAGAATTGCACTCATTTAATTATCCAACCACTATCTTAACCCCAGGCGGAGACCTCCACTCCGCCCGCGGAGCGGAGTTGGCCAGCCAACGCCTCCACCCCCCAATTATTAAAAGTAATTAAACATGATTAAAAAATAAATTAAAAACCACTTACCTGGCATGCGGCGTCCCAGGGCTGCCCTACTACTCTTCTTCGCTCAATCGGTAATCCTTGTGAAAACTGCGCACTTGCCCGCGCATGCGCAGTTCTCACAAGGATTAGCAAGACGGAGGAGGAGGTCGGCCCGGGGACCCCGCATGCCAGGTAAGTGGTTTTTAATTTATTTTTTAACCGTGTTTAATTTCCTTTTATAATTGGTGGTGGATGCGGTTGGCGTAGCAAAGTGTAGAGGAGTTCCACAGAGTTTGTTTTCAACTCCGTGGACCTCCGCGCAGCCCCGCACGGCGCACTACTCCCGGGGTGACTATCGATGCATGTACTGATTATTGAGGCATTGGCCATGCACTAATCTAATCTTTCAGGCACTACTTATGCACTCATCCAATCACCCAGATAGCACTTATATACTCATGCAACACGCAGGCAGTAACTATGCAGATATGGATCTACCTACGGAGTTCCCACATACTCAGAGAATCATCCAGGCACTACCTGTATCCTCAGTGAATCACCTAAGGCACTAACTATGGACTCCTTCAATCATCCAGGGAGTATTGATGTACTCAACCACAAACACATGCATTTGCAAGTTTTAGTGAGGAATATGTACTCTTTTAGAAACACCTGGTGCTCCAATTGTGGCCCTGGGGGGCAATTAAAATCCCTGCACCATGTGACAGGCAACTCATGGTGCCTGACACACAGAGTAGGCATTTACACAAACTCCCATTTCTCTATGGGAGCTTGTGTTGCTGGTGGTTTCTGCCCACCGCACAAGCTCTCATAGAAATATGGGAGGTTGAGACCGCTGCAGTTGGTTTCTGCCCACCACACTAGCTCCCATAGAAATAAGGGCGGTTGCGACCGCACCATGTGCGGTCGCATTAAAATCAGGTCTGTGGAACCGCTGACCCTAACCAGTCAGTTTTCAGACAGGAACGTTGTTGGTCGGATCGAAATGAGGCCCTATATATTCATCTCTTTACATTGGCACATTTAGACTACAATAATACCAGACATTCAGGAGTGCCCTTTTGTCTGATTAGAAGGCTGTAACGCCAACAAAAACAGTGAATTCAATTCTAAGACAACTCCTTTGCTTCAAGAATAGGTGCTCTACCACAGATCTACCCCGAAATCAGCAAGCCATAGAAAATCAAGGACGTATTGTAGCAAAAAGGGATTTTGCCAGAAAATGAGGTAACCCTTTGATTCCAACAATTGGAAAATGGACAAAGGGTATGGATAGTCTTTTGAATAGGAAGTGTATCACAGCTATGTGTGCCTCAACAGTTTGAGAGAATTTGGTGGAACTGAGCAATCAAGATGGGTATTCTGTAATATGGATGTTCTGTAATGGGAATCTGCCTGTGGCCTCCCATATAAATGTAACATGGAAGGTACTGTGTGCCAGCCCTGATGTTGATCACAATGCCCTCCGACAACATGCATATCTTTGGAACTGATTATGTACCATGTGTATGAACTACATAGAATATTTCTAATAGGGACTCTTCAATATCCAGACAACTTGGTGCCATTGTATATTCTAACTCGCTGACTATTGGTTTGTTACCTAATAAAAATTGATCAATTCTTTTATTTTTATTAAAAGAATAACATCCCTGTTTTTTACACTCTTCACTGGCTGCCACGAATATAACAACAGAATTCAAGTTATCCAGAAGACTATTTAGGGGAGGAGCCTCAGTATTTGCAAACTCCACTAGTTTTCAAAAGAGCTTAGATCCTCTGATTCTGGCCACTCAGTTTGGGGTTTTAGCCATTTAAATGTGCTCCACCATGTTTTCACTGGTTTTATTTATTTTACTGATGATGAAGATACTTCAATTTTTTATACTAAGAAAAAGAAAAAGATTGAGGGACTTATTATGAGTTTGGCGGTCCTCCTGTTGGCCCGCCACCACCCCGCCCACAAGAGGACCGCCAAGCGCATCATGCTCCTGCCCACTGGATTATTGTAATCCAGGGCGGGCAGGTGGTGCTGCAGTGGTCTCACGGCAGCGGCTGTGTAACGCTCATTGAAGAGCTTTAACAGCAGACCGTTGTCATGACAGTGCCTGCAGCACATTCCTGCACAGTATGGCATGCATGCCACACCATGCAGGAAGGGGGATGCAATTCCAGAGGGGCACAACATGTGCCCCCCATGCACCCTCAGGCTCAGTCAGGAACCCCTTAGTTGTCTTTCTGCCACCCTTTTCATGACTGATTCACTGCCACGAAATGGGTGGTGGAATGCCAACTTGTAATATGCTAGGCAGTGCCGGCACTGCCAACATATTGAGGCCAGTTGCAGACCACTGGCGGAGCGGGATTCTTGATCCCAGCGAAGCCAGCAGTTTTGTGGCGGTCTGACTGCTACACTCGGAATACGGACCCGTAGTGGAGGTTGGACCGCCACTGCGAGTATGGTGGCCCTGAGGACCGCCATACTCATAATAAGGCCCTGAGACTACACTATTTGATTTATAATCTTTAACAATCTTCAAAATATTTTGACAAATTTAAAAAATTTCCCTCAATCATCACATGTTCTCTGGGATTTCGAACTATGAGCTTATGACTTTACCAGGACTATGAGGGTAGAACTTCGTGACTACCTTGACACACTAAATTAAACTTCATCCATCACTAACCCTGCACACATTGTAAACCTCACAAAAGCTTCACTCCTACACTAAACTAAACCCACATTTTATTAAATAATTGTAACATACTTTGAAAAAAAATTGCTATCCCCCCACCAGTTAAGAACAGCATTGCAACATCTTGCACCCTTCATTCAGATACAAATTACAGCTTAACGGTAACACTCAAATCCCACCTCAAATTATAAGCACACACAGGAAGTTGATGAAAATTAAAGTAACTTTGACATACACGAAACACTCTGGTAGAAATTCAAATGTTCCTTTACGCCACTCCACAAACAATCTAACTATATATGTTGCATGCAGAAAACAAATAAAGTGAATCTTACTGCAACCTAAGCACAATGACATAGGCCATGAATGAGAGAACAGTTATATTCTAGGCAGGACAACTCAATGCCAACTCACTACCACAATCCCTAACACATTCAATGGAGAAATCAAGAGTCGTCAAATGATTATTTAGATGTGATACAATGCTGAGATCAACAAATATTCTTCTAACCCACTAAGCCTCAGATGTCCAATATTATATCACAAAACTCAGAGGCTTCTCAAACATACTTGTATCTCTTAATAAATTAGGTAGGAAGTGTTACACCTGGCATCTTTGTGGTAGGGGTCAATTAGAGCTATCTAATCCTTCTGAGGTACTATCTGTAGTTTTTTCATACTACAGGCCGAAGAACTATTGGCAAAACCAGAAAGTTATAGCAACTGTTAGTGATGACGGCATACAGATAGCAACTAAGCTAAGTCGGATTTTCAATTTTAATACAACTAAAGAGGAGGTTCAGGAATCTCTGGAAATTATAGATTCTGCAGTGACCAGTTAATTTGAAACTTCAGCAATATAGAATTATATTTATGCTTTACTATACTCCAGAGCGAATATCTAAGTGGGCTACCACTCAAACCAAATGCTAAGTCACACTGTCCGAAGTATCAAGAATATGCTGCAGATCTGTGTCATATGTTCATTACCTGTCCAATGTTGAATACATTTTGGACAGATATAACCCTTACGCTTGCAACACTGGTTGGCCATGATAATCAGATTTCAGGGAAGGAGATAGTGTTAGGGTTACTTGCAGAGTTGGGTTGTCTCATGAAACCACTTGCTGCAATTGTTTTGGCGTGTGCCCGCTTATGTATTGCCCGATCTTGGATTCAAAGATCGAGTCCAAATATTAATGAATTTTGGGTCTTGCTAAGGGAAACATATGAAGTGGAATTAGCATTAGCCAAAGCTAGAGGTCCACGTTCTTGGTTAAAATTTAAAAGGGTGTGGTCCACACTTCAATGGGATTAAGAATTTATGGTATAATTGCACTTTATTTATATAATTGTCTTCCTTTACTTTATCTGTGTAGTAATTGAAATGGATACGTTTATGCCTTTGTTCTGCAATATGTGTTCCCATGTGCTTTGTTTATGATTAGTAATATTTCATTGTTGTGTTTTTTTTTTATCTTTCAAGTAATGTATTTATACATGTGGCTATAAAATAAAAAATAAAAAAACAAAGGGAGTTTGAGGCATGCCCTGCATATCCTGATGGCATATCACCAGACTATGGGCCTTTCAGAGCTAGAGTAGGAGCTGTCACCTGCACCTGAATAGGGCTGTGCCTGGCCTCTCACAATGCTGTCCCACCTCCCTGGAGTGTGCACGGAGCCAAGACCAGGCAGGATAAGCACTTGTGCACTACAAAGACAATCGTTTGAAGACTGCCTACTTAAAAGACCAAAAGGGGTATAAGTATTGGACCTGAAACCCTAGACTTGTAGAACCCTTCAGTATCAAGAGGAACCTCTGCCACAGAGAAGAACTGAAGAGTTTTGAGGAGTACTGCCCCTTTGCTGTGTGTTGCTATGCTGGGTTGGTCTGCAATTGTTGCTTTTGCATTGGAGAGGAAAAGCACTGGGCCTTTGCTGTGTATCCTGCTTGTGAAGTTTCTCATAGGGCTTGTGTGTGCTTGCCTCCTATTTAGAAGTCTCAGGGACATCAAACACTTCATCTGCAGTATCCCTGAACTCCACTGCTGGGAGTTCTGAACTGCCTCGTGGTACCAAATCCAATTCTGGGCCCTTGGGGGTTGTTCCTGCTGCAATTACTGGCTTGAAACCATCAAAATCGACGCATCACCCTTCCAGTGCCTGTTTTTCAGATGCAACAACACTGTGTGGGAGAAATGTCCACATACAGCTACTGTGTGGCTGAATAAATTGATGCAGTGCCTGTCAGAGGCCAAATAAATGGCCACAGCCTGAGTTCAGCGCACTGTGTCTCCGAAGACTGAGACCCCGCACTGACTCCGACGCAAGCCCTGCTGTGCGGCTGAAAGAATCAACGCATCATGGGACTGTGACTGAAGAAATCAACACAGCGCCTGATTGCCACTGCCGCCGCATTGACCTCCTGTCAGGATTTCCATGCATCGCACCAGTGTGACAAGTTATTCCGACATATCATCCGCAGACCTGAACTGTCTTGGATTTCAACGCAACGCTTCCCCCTACAGTCCGTATTCAATGCAACACTTCTCCTGCGTGCTGCAAAACTGATGCATCACATCCCCGTGGACCTATGACCTTACCCATCGCTGTGTTTTTTGACGCTTCTCTCCTGCTGCTTTGCCTTGTGGATTTTGACGCATTTTAGGTACTTTGTGTAAAATCATTGCATCCATAGAGTTCTATGGAGAGAATTACTTGAAGCCTTTTAAAAGTCATATCGTGAGTTGTGTATCCTGAATTTTTGTTGTTTTCATCTTGTTTAGTTTAGCTAAAGGTACTTTATCTCTCTAAACTGGTGTGGTGTCCATTTGCAGTGTTTTCACTGTGCCACTGTGTGTGCTATGTACAAATACTTTACACAATGCCTCTGAGATAGGCCTGACTACTCATGCCAAGCTACCATGGGGGTGAGCAGGGATTATCATATCTGTGTGATCCCCTTACCCTGACTAGAAGGAAGGGTCCCTACTTGGACAGGGTGCATACCACTGCCAACTAGAGACCCCCATTTCTAACAGGAAGATGACATATTTTCCCTACATTAAAACTCTCTCTTGAGAAACGCTCACTCCCATCTCAATATAAGAAATGTGCCAGCCCAAACTGCCCTACAAACTGAAACTGTAGTCAGACAAATACTCAGGGAACTATATTATTGATACAAATACACTCCCATACAGACAAATGTAGCCATTCATGTTATTGAATGTATTAGTATTAGCGCAAAACAAATTGGTGTGCCATGAAATACTGTCCATTAATGGAAATTCACAAATGTTTTAATTGAACAATTATGTTATATTTCACATATATATGCAATTGCTTTATATTTCATTTATTTACATTTTATAGCCACCGAGCATACAACCACCATCTATGTAGTTATTGATGGACCCACATCATTAAAAATAGAATCCCCTACCTGCCTACCAACATAATATGTATAACACTATTGATTACTAAGGGCCTTATTACGAAGTCCGCCAACACCATATTGGTATGGAAACCGCCTGACCATTGGTGTGGTCGCAAACTTCCATTTCCCTATGAGCGATTGTGCTGCGTCTGTATACTGGCCGTAGCACAAGCTTCCATAGAGAAATGAGAGTTTGTGTGAATCCCTGCACTGTGTGGCAGACACCTCGAGGTGCTTGCCACATGGTGCAGGGATTCACAGGGGAGCACCATAGGTGCCCCACAGGCCTCCAACTGGAGGCCGCATGGTGAAGGGGGCCCTGCTAGGGGCCCCCAATGCCACTTTCCGACAGGCTTTCGACATCATAATCCCAACGGCAGAAATGCCATCCATTGGAATTATGTGCCCGGCGCAATCCAGACGGAATAACCACCTGGTTTCAGTTTCGACAGCCTGCATTGTAATGCAGCGGTCACAACTGAAACCAGATTGAGGCTTGGAAAGCCTCTGACCTGCGGTCGGAAGCTTTCCGACCCCCATCGTAATCGAGCCCATTGTTTTCCTTCTCAACACAGGAAATGCAAGACACATACTTTCTGGCAAACCATCATTAATATGTCCAGAAAGGCCAATTAGTCTCCACTTCACAGCAAGACTCAATCAATTCACCCATCATTCAAACTTGACATGATGCTCCAGCCATGCAACTGGCAAAGAAAAGCATCTGTACACAGCAATGCACTGATGGCTCTCATATCCACCTGTAATATTGTCAGCCATTGCCATCAGTCATTTCAGATACTGACTTGCCCCTCACTCTGGCCTGAATGTCCACCATCTATCTGCCTGAAGCTGAATCCCACAGAAGCCAAGTTTGTTCTAATTAATTAAGCAAAGTTTAATTAAAGGTTCAGATACAACAGATTGGTATTCAGTGTATCGCTCTTAAAATATAGAACAGAGAACTCCAGTCCAGATGTACAAAGCCTTTTTCCATTCACAGAATCTGCGACCAGAAAAATGTTTTTTTTAAATGTACAAAATGCGGCGGAATGTGACTCGGTAACTTGTTATCGGATTGCATTTTGCATTTGCAATTCGGTATTTTGAAGGGGCGTCTTTAGGGCGTCCCTTTCAAATACTGAATCTGTATGGTATGTATTACTGTTTTGCAACCGAATTCTGGTCTTTGGATGTCTTTCATTCTCTCCTAGAAGCTGAGTCTGGTTGTGTCGGGTACCTTCATGGGGGAAAGGATGAGCTAGGTGTCGTCGGTGTATGATACTATGCTGAGTCCATGCTGTCTGACGATGGTGGCGAGGGGGGCCATGTAGATGTTGAAGAGCGTGGGGCTGAGCGACGATCCTTTGGGTACTCCGCAGTTGATATTTATGGGCTCAGAGAGGAAAGGCGGGAGTCTGATTCTTTAGGTTAGGCCATTGAGGAAAGAGTGGATCTTGTTGAGGGCTGTTCCCTGTATGCCGGTGTAGTGGAGTCTGGCATTGAGAGTGTGGTGGGAGACGGTGACAAAGGCTGCAGAGAGGTCTCGTAGGATAAGGGCCACGATGTGGCCCCGGTCAAGGAGAGTGCAGATGTCATCTGTGACAGCGAGGAGGGTGGTGTCGGTGCTGTGGTTGCTGCAGAATTGGGATTGGGAAGAGTCGAGGATTGAGTTGGCTTCGATGAAGTTAGTTAGCTGAATGTTGACGATCTTCTTGGTGACCTTAGCCATGAAGGGGAGAAGAGAGATGGGTCTGTAGTTTTTTAGGTCCATCGGGTCTGCAGAGGGCTTCTTGTGGAGGGGCTTGACTTCTGCGTGCTTCCAGTCATCAGGGAAAGTGCCGGATTTGAAGGTTGCATTGATGGTGCGTCATAGCACGGGGGCTATGATGGCGGCGGCTCTGTGGAAGATGTGCGGCAGGCAGGGCTCTGTGGGGGCTCCTTAGTGAATGCTCTTCATGGTCTTGACGGTGTCTTCGGTGGTGACCGGGGTCCAGATGGAGGTGATAGGCTGGCTGGCATTGCTGGAGGTTTGGTGTCTGGTGTCTGTTTGTTGAATTTGTCATAGAAAGATTTGATTTTGAGGTGGGAGTAGGAGCCGAGTTTGTTTCAGAGGTCCTGGGAAGGTGGGGCTTCCGAGGCTTCGCTGGGGGTTTGGTCAATTCCTGCATGATGCTGAAGAGTTTCTTCGAGTTGCTGGAGTTGATGAGGATTTTGTCCTGGATGAAGGTCTTTTTGGTGGCTCTGATACGTTGGTGGTAATCTGTCATGGCGTTCTTGTAGGTGGTCTGATCTTCTGGGGTTTTGCTATTTCTCCATAATTTCTCGAGACGTCTGCAGGTGCATCTGGATTCTTGGAGGTCAGTGGTGAACCAGGTGGCTTTAATGGGGCGCTGTCTGTCATAATAGTGGAGGGGGTGAGCTAGTCTGCGCCGTTGGTGGTCCATCTGTGTAGTTCGTTGGCTGTAGAGTTGACGTCAGTTGTGGTGGGAGGGGGATCGTGGTTTAATGTGGAGTTGAGGTGCTCCCCGGTATCCTTGCTACGGTTCCTTCGCGGAGGGCGTGGTGTAGGTTTGTGAGCGGTGGCTTTGTTGAAGCATAAGTGTTTGCAGTGGTGGTCTGTCCAGGGTGGTTGTGTGGTGTGGATGTTGTTCCCTCCCGTGAAGATGGGGTCGAGGGTGTGTCCTGCAAGTATGGTGATGAGCTGCTTCAGTTCGATGTTGGCAACGTTGTCCAGGAGGTCGGTGGAGTCGGGGTCGCTGAGGTTGTGGTCTCCAAGCAGCATGTAGTCCATGGAGGCTATGATGTGGGGCACGAGGAGGTTTGTGATGGTTGTGGTGAACATGGATTGTGGTCCAGGATGTCTGTAGGCAAGGGTGCCTCATGTAAATGTAAATGTAAATGTACAGATATTTATATAGCGCAAATCACCAACCGGTCTCTAAGCGCTTGCTTAGGGAACCCGTCCTGGTATTCCCCTGTGAGATAACCCAGCAGGGCATCCACAAGGTGAAAGCCAGGCATCCCACCGCGAGGGGCCATTGTGGAGATTAAGCAGGCTATTGCCCAGAGTCACAGAGTGTGAACCCATGAATCGAGTATGCACTGGAGCGAGAATTATCGAGTCCATGGACAATTTATGGACTCAAGACCCAGCCGAGCCGGGAATTGAACCCTGTTTCCAGGCTGACCTCTGCTTCCAGGTCTGCCTACTCTAACCAGTGAGCCACACTTCTCCATAGGGTTGTTCTGGGGTTTGTCTGGGTCTGGAAATGGAGGTGTTCTGTGGGGGACGAGAAGTGGTTGGTGCTGGAAATTGTGAGTAGGAGGGAATTCTTGTGCGCGATAATGAGTCCTCCTCCTGGGTGGTTGGAGTGGTCCTTCCGCTGGATCTTGTATCCGTCTGGGATGGCGGTAGCAATGTCAGGAGTGGAGGTGGAGTTGATCCAGGTTTCTGTGAAGAAGGCGACGTTAGGCGAGAGGGTGTTAAAGAGGTCCCAGATCTCTACTGTGTGTCTGTGCAGGGAGCGTACTTTGAGGAGGATACATCACAGGGGTTTAGTGCGCTGGTGTCCAGCAGGAGGGCGGTGGCTTTGGGGGTGCTGAGGTTGGTGACGGTTTGTCAGCAGTGTTGGCAGGAGAACTGGCCGTAGGTGTTGTTCGGCGTTGACAGCTGGCAGTTGTTGTTCCTTCCGGGGTTGAGTGCATGGAGGACCGATGAGTCGTAGCAGTAGGTGGTCAGAGAACCACGGTCCCTGGCGCTGGTAACGGTTGGGTCGCGGACGGGCGCAGACAGGCTTGCTTTTGGTGCGCCTTCAGCACACCAGAAGCGCACCTGGTGTGCGCTCGCTGTGCACCCACTTAGCAGCCTCCATTAAATAGGAAATGGGAGAGAAAAACACAGACGGGAAGCGGGAGTCCGTTCCATCTCACAGTGCCATTTTGTTGGCAGGGCATCAATAATGTGGGACTATAGTCTGCTGAAAACTAACTCATAAAAATCCAACTTGGAAATCCATCAAGCTGAAGAAAGGGGATTTAGGCAAGATCCAATGAATTCCATTAAAAAAATGCAGCTCCCTTCGAATCAAGTGCTAGGTTCAGAATATTACAAATATATATCAACTGGTACTGATAAAAAATAGGAAATGAAAATTAATTACATACATAAATTAAATAGGGTAAATGAGAATTTAAAGAAAAGAAACGAACATGGTTGTGGTATTCTTTTCTCTGTATCTGAGCTAGTAGAATGAATTCCAAAGTGATAGAACAGAGGAGCCAAACATACAAAACAGAATGATGAAGAGCAGCTAAGAAAATAAAATAAAAAGGAGTCAATATGGAGAGAAGGGAGTGGGCGAGCATACAGGTTGTAGAAAATAAGAATGGGGTAAGGGAGGACAATTAAGGGGGATATGTCATGAAAAGAGGGAATATGTGTACAGATGTGGGCTAATGAAAAAGAAGAGTAGGAAAAGGAATCTCACCAGTGAAAGGTAGAGACATGGATGGCATTTAGGAGTTGCCAGAAATCTCATCTTTGACCCCTGGCTTGCCCTTGGCGACCTCTAACACTGATTTGGGGACTTCAGGCTTCAGAGGTAGCAAAAGCAGGATCAGGAACGGAAGGTAAAGAGTGCCCTGATGAGCACTGTTTACTTTCTGCCATCTCCCATTGGCACATTATCCTTTCCATTTGGAAAAATAATGCATTAAGAAGTTATGCACTCTTTGGAATGCATCATAAAATGAAAGGAGTGAAAAATACGCCTTTTTATACTTGTTGGTGTTTCATTGTTCTAAATACATGAAGAACAAGCATTGGCAATGAGTCTGGCCTCAGCAAGCTGGTGAGATGGGAATTTTGTATTACTGCAAGGATATGCCACAAAAACAAAAAATAAAAAAATGACACGTAGACATAGTAACATATTCTTGCAATAGCAATTTTAAATAAAAAATAACAATTGCAAGCATTTTAATAGATCAGCATGGGTTCTTCCTCAAAAGCAAATGTGTACTTAGAACAGGTATAAAAAAAAAACGTTTTCCTTATAATACACATTAAAGGAAAACAGGATTCTTGCTGATGTAAAGAAAAGGTTGTATTTGGTTCTGAATTACTGTAGGTTGAAGACATACTTTAAACACCCAAGAGTGACTAGAAAATAAAAGAGGATAAACAATTACAAATAAAAAGCACTGGAAAAGTAAACTGTTGGTCTACTAAATCTGGCACTGAAGTGTACATCTTTTTAGGTGGCTGTTTCTTTGCAATCAGGTAAAATGGTGCCATTCACAGCACAAGGCAGCCACCCAATGAAGTAAGCTAACCCATTGCTCCATGCTGTATGCTGCAGTGGTTGAAAGCAAAATGTGAATTAACACTGACCAGACCAATGGCTGAAGAGAACTGACCCATATCCTCTCAATGTATATACAGATTTGTTTTTTTTATATATTGATTTTTGTATTTCATTTAATTATGGTGGAGAGTCTGCTAAAACTGCCCTAGGACATACTTAAAGATGTCTTTAAACAAAACAGTCCCCTATATGTTTGCCAGTGTGATAGTTCCTTACAAGTAATCATAAATCAAATCTCAAATGGTAGAGAGTAAATCAAACCAATAACATATCACATATTCAATATATCGTCCATATTTATTAAAACTGGTTGGCATATCAACTGTTGCATTTTAAATCTCTTTTTTGACTCTTCCTGTAATTTATCAATATATCTTCTCTTTGAGTGCTGCACTTCATTGCCAACTATCATAGTGATGTTGTCAGCATCAAGGTACGGTTCAGTGGCATCACTTCCTGGAATCTAGGAAGTGATCCAGGGTAAAAAGTAATATTTCACTTCCTGTGATGTCACTGGCATTAAAGGCTGTGTGATGCTATTTCCGCTACCCGAAGCATTTTGGTCAGTCTACATCTATGTGCAGGGAGCGGCCTGCATAAATGAGGAAAGGTAAAGCACCATGACGGAAAAGAGGATTAGCAACATGATGAGAAAGTAGATACGATAAGAAAACAGAAAGAATAGTGGTTTAAAGAAACAACAAAAACAGGAAAGAGTGAAAGTGGGTATGTAATAAAAGGAGATAGTGCATGGCATTTGGAGATCGTAAGTCCTAAAAAAAGAAGTGGCGGGACTAACCTAGTTAGGCAGTAAGCATGTGACTTCATGACTCTGTGTGCCATCGCATAGCATGACCTCACGTGCGCGTGACATTGCACTGGCATCACAGGAAGTGACCTCACTGGAAGTGATATCACAAGAAGTGACATCAGATTTTAAGACCTCACATATATGTTTATCAGGTATATCATGAGTACATTTTAGGCGCATTATGAGATTTAACAAATGAGATTTGGCATCGGAGTTGTGCCAAAAAAGTGGCCCAATCCCGACGCAAAATCTGTGCCTCAACTAATACATTTATCTTTTTTAAAGCCCTGTCACAAAGAAATTGCCAACACGGAAAAGCATGGTAGTTGATCTGTTCTACTTAGTTGGTTGCAAAATCTGCATTTTAAAATATTTTTTAGTGTTAAGGCATCTGCCACAGAGGTGCCCAGTAAATCTTAGGGAATAGTAATAGTGGTAAGAAAACTCTGGAGGTTAACGCTTTTGTTGGAGAGATCTGTGTTTTGTCTAGTCCAAGATTTGAATCAAAGTAGTATAGAAGGTTAATGTGTCTCCTGCAAAGCACATAATGTAACATGCAGATGACAGATTTTTATTTTCTGTAGATAGGTAAGTGGTTTACTGTTTTGAACACAGAGATCCCTTTGTTACTTGCAGCTCATAGTTCACTGTGCTATATTAGAAGAATTAAAATTTATGAAGGGCTTGTGACTCCTACACCTTGTAACTCTCATTGTCTCATGTAACATATCTTGTACATTGATTTACACACATTCATGATTTATTTTCAATGTATAATTGTATGTTACGTAAAGCACTCTGAAACCCTGCATTGGGATGCTTAGCGCTATAAAAGAAATACAATAGTGTTATTGAAATTGTTATTTGTGCAAATACTGTGACAGATGTACACATTTGACATTCTTACAGTACAAGCACTTCTATCCAGGGACTGAACAAAGCCAAAAGCCTGCCTCTCTTAAGTAGATTTGAAGAGATAACAAGCTGTGTGCCTATGTTTCCCCTCCATTGCTTTTACATTTGAGTGTGAGGTTCCAGGCCTCCTCCAGTCAGAATACTCAATCAAAAGGAGGCCCGATTACCCCTTTACTTTGGCCTTTATCTTTGGCCCAGCTAGAGGTGAAAAAAAAGCCCCCCTGGTGGCTGCAGCTGGGAATTGAAATTGAAACCGGGACACGTTCAGCATATATCTGTGGGGCCCAACATCTTGGCTGGGGGGTCGGCATCCACCCTGTGAAAATAGTGGCTGGACGCCGTGTACCCGCGTGTACCACTGACTTGTGCCCTGTTTGTAGCAGGCCAATGCAGGCATTAAAACCACAGACTATAACAAGGAAACAGATACTCGGAAATCATGCTCCACTAAAATACTGAGAACATATTTTTTGTAGAACTTTGAAAAGATATTCAGGGCTCTCATTTTGTGCCTGCAGCATCTTTCACAATTTTATGAAGATGAGTGAAGTTTGCATTGGAACGGGTCATTGGATTCTCTGCAGGTGACCCTGCCTGCTTCCTGGATGCGGAGTCATGAGTTGCGCGTGTCATGCCAGTGAAGGATGGCTACAGAATGCGCGTGATTCCACACACGCCTTTGGACTGATTTGAAGCCCATTTAAATTACTCTGACTCCTGGGCTTCTTTCTGTGACCCCAAACTCCCACTATAAAAATGTTGATAAATGAAGTATCCCCTTAGTTAATAAAGAATCTCTCTAGATACTCTGTCAGCAACATTCATTTTAATGGAAAGCAAGTTTACAGGGTTGCATGATTGAACTACTGAGCCAAGTCAGTGTTGGCAAATGATGGGCTAAATTATTGATGTTACACACTAATGAATTCTGATGAGAAATAAAACACAGACATTACATTTCAAGTGGTTCATAATTATTTTTGTACTTTAAAAGCAATTTTATTCCTTTTCCCCCCAAACCATACTGCTTCTGTAAAAGAAAAGCATAGTTAGTGATTAGGGCTAAAATTATTGTGTTTGAGACAAAAAAATGCTCCTGTGAGTTTCCGTCGCTATTTCACAGTACAATGTAATTCGCACGAGGTTGGTGATTTTCTTTATTGTTCTGGAGAAAGATAATTAAATTTAACATCTACATTTATAAACCAGTGTGTTTAATAAAATCATCTGTTTTGCGTCCGTGCATTGAAGTTTGATGTTTGCAGCGAAAACCGGTGATATAGCTATCTATTTGATTATTTAAAAATCTGTAGCCCTGGCATCATTATTTCCAACAGAAACACAAGATATTTGCCAAAAAGAACCATGGTCTCAAAAATACAGAATCACTGAAACTCCACAGCAAATAAAAGTATTAGAAAATCGGTGCTTTCAGACCCCAGCCTATGGGTGTTTGCCCTTTGATGTCTGAGCAGTCACCCTCTCTCGTTTCAAAGGTTGAACCTTCTTTTAAAAGCTTTTGGATGTGTGCACACCCCAGAAACCATCACTGTCTGAAACATACTGACATCATTCTAAAACAGTATTCATAATGGCATTATTGGTCTGTGGTGGTCTGCCAGAATAGTTCTAAAATATAAAGTGGTGCAGTTCCGAATTCAAAGGTTCACAATTCAATACTTGCTTTTATCTAGGAGTAAAGACAATAGTACATAGTCTCAAAGGTGAAATCAGTTATAAACACAGTTTTGCAACCATACTCATTTTTGTTATGTTTTCCAAGATTCACAACCGGATCCCTGTCAGGCATAAATACGGATTTAAGAATGCAGAGTAAGAGGCAGCAGTAAATCCCATGAAAGGGGTGGGATATGACCACTCCATGGCAGCGGGGGTTGTTCTAGAGGGTTTGGAACAACCACACACATGTATGCTTGTGTACATTCATAAACTTCAATCAAACCCCTTTCCACCCTGAACATTGCTGGAGATTTATTCCAGCCAAGGGCTGAGTTACTCCCCTTCCTGGATAAAAGGGGGAATAGATCGCAGCTCCAGGGAACCAACACATCCCCCGACTGCACGATGTATCCTCGATGCCACGCTTCACTTAGTAAGCCCTCATTGACGGGATCCTTGACGATGATGCAGGATCTCACACTGCATCTCAGAACCGACGCATCCTTCCTGCTGCACAACGCATCTTCGACAATGACCCATTCAATGCTCCGCGAACCAGAATTTAAGGTGCTTTGTTCAGTGGGCTAATAAGGTGCTTGTAGTTGGCCCATGCTCCATCGCAGTCGGCCTGAATATGTGACTTTGTCACAGTTTGGCTCGACCAGATGTCCTGAGTTGGGGCTTTTTGTTTTTGACTGTATTTTTCAAAAATCTTTCAACCTGCATAGCTCCTGATCTACTGATTAGATTTTTGTCATTTTGGTCTTGCTTTATTTATTAACAATTACTCTATTTTGCTAAACTGGTGTGGGATCCTTTTGAAGTGTGTTTTCACTGTGTTACCGTTGAAAGTGTTGCACAAATTCTTTACACATTGCCTCTGAGTTAAGCCTGATTGCTCTGTGCCAAGCTACTCGAGGTTGAGCACAGGTTCATTTAGGGTTTACTTGTGACTCCACCCTGAAAGGAATTGTGGTTGCTGCTCAAAAAGGTATCGACCCACGCTTAAACTAGTAAACAAATTTCTTACATATGCCTAGAAATCTTTACATGGCACAAGTTTCCAGGTGTACCACTGTGAATGTTGGTGAACAGGAAATACATGTAAAAATATGTTCAGGCAGAGTAGTATGTCGCCACATGTAACGTTGCCTTTATTTTCGTCAATCGGGCCCAATGTTCAGACAATTAAAGTCAAGAATAAAAGATCAGAAATGAAAAAACAACCAGTTCGAAAGCGGGAGTCAGAAAATAAACTCAAATCATTTTCATGACATCAAGAAAATTTTTGACGGCATTGACAGTAAATAAATTCAGTTCAAGATCTCCTAAATCAAGCAATAACCATTCCCCATGTTTTATAAACACTGCTGCCTCCCACTGCGTAGTAAACTATCACTAGTCAAGCGCTCGCAGAAAGGAGTTTAGCTTGCTCAAGGTATTAGGGGATCTTTATGTAGCTACTATGCCATTTCACAGATGATCAATATATGTAGAAATGTTAGGTGTCTCCACAGAAGGGTCACAATAAGGAAAAAAGGCCAAAGTGGCAAGCACCCTCTGTGTAAGAGCTGAGAGCTGGAGAATTAGACTGGACTGAATAGCCCAGAATCCAGGGCCGAGCAGGATTAGAGTAAGGATAGCTGTCTTCTTCTGTCCAACTGGGGAAAAAATGAGCATAAAACTAATAGAAGGCTAGTGGGTGAAGATTCTTCTGAAAAATACTCTAAGTTGTGCAACACTAGACATAGGATTCATCCTTTTATATAGAACTTGATATGGCATATATGAAGTATTTCCACCATTGGAGAAACTAGCATAGAATAATAAATGAAAGCTGGTTTCTTAGATTTCGTTGAATGGGTTATTTGTGGTGGGTGCTGGAAGTCCAAAAGGAAGCCTGCAGATGTCTCCCTTAATTTCTGCTCTGCACTCCTTGTGCCCCACAATGCCACCTTTGACTCTATGCCACGACAACAAAGCTAGGAAGGTAGTGTGGGTAGACCAAGGCACCACTTGCGTATGGAAACCAGTGGACAGTGCCAAAGACAAGTGGAGGTACTGCAACCCCACACCAAGTACAAGATGCAGACGGCAGTAACATCCTAGAATAGCATGAAAAAAAAACCCTTGCTGAGCTCTGAGGAAAACATGCACAGTAAGGCCCTTGTTCATCCAAAGAATGCGGTATGCTGCCATCATGCTGCAGGGCCAGACACCACCATTTCCTGAACCTTCTATACATTAGTAAGACATTTGAAAAAAAGGTAACCAAACATACAGAAATTCACTGAGAACCAACCACCAATAATTATGAAAAACTGAAATCACCCAGTCAGATGAATATGAAAATTTACCAGAAACAAAAAAAAACATTTACCATCTTACCCCAATCCTCCCTGATCTGTCAAAAGCAAAGAACACCATGGGCCACATAATTGTGCTTGACTGTGTACGCAAGTGTACACTTCACATTCTGACACAAACTAAGTTACATCTTTCTTCATGAAATGGAGCCTGTGAATGAGAATTGTTAACCATAACATACATAAAGGTCACATCCAGGAGGCATCAGCTATCAATCCTGTTATTTATCACCTATATAGGTCTGATGGGACATGTGACCCTCTCTAAAACCTCATATATTAGTTGTAGGCTGACCACATTCAGGGAAGCTGCACCGATGGAGTGGATCTAGAAAATATATGATCTTGTATTAGGTTTCATATTTCTAGCACTGGATGATGCAGTCTTCGATTTAGATCTGTCCGAGAGTTAGGTTTGGCATTCTCACCAGTTGACTTAAACAAAAAGATCCATGGATAAAAAATGCATGTAACTATGCACTGGTTTAGGGTCAGCCCTCTTCATCCATTGATTCCATTTACACTTGGAGGGATGGCTTTTTTACTGATCACGTTTCCACATCCACTTAAAAAGAAGTGCAATTCAGTGCTGGGCTGTTGGCCCAATACTTTAATTTCCATGGCTACCAAAAAAAGTGTTTCTATACCTGTTTTAAGTACTCCTCTCTACTGGGAAGCCTGGGTCCTGTTTGATTATTATTATATGTGGGTATGGCACCTGTATATCAAGTTTTGCTTTTGTGGTTTGGTCCCTGTATATACGTTTTTGCTTTGGTTCCTGTATAGCAATACTGTGTTTGTTTAAAATACCTTTTACAAACATATTATTGTATTTAATTAGTTAGTGTTCATATAGTAGTTTTATTGTTTATTAATTTGTTTTATTTAAGTATTTGTTTTGATGTGCATTTTTTTGCGTTGTTTCCTAATATTTATTAATTTAGGGCCTTGATTTATTTTTCGGGATTTAGGTCAATAATGTTTTATTTACGCTGTATTACAAATATCCTTTTTTAAAGAAAATAATTATTTCATATTCATAGCGATTTTGATTTTTAATATTTAAAAAATATTATAATTTGTTTTACTGAGTTTAGCACAGTAAGACACTCTGATGACACAACAGGGTACATACAAGGTAAAGCACAGAGCAGATGTATAAAGTACCATAGGGCCAATACCCAGATAGGAGACATGGTCATAAAGTACAGTGAGATCTGAGGCTCATTCCAACTGACCTAGCCACTTCCTCCATATGTGGTCATGCTTCAAGGGACATCCTCTGGCCTCATACATGGGTCTCTCAAGTTGCACACACCAGTCCACTCCCCGCCGCTATTGCGATAATACAGGGCGAGCAGTGTTTTTCCATCGGGCTGCTATGTCACGCTTAGCCACCATGGTAGCTGTTTCCAGGAACCCCCTATCTGTTCTCAAACCTCCGGAGCCCTCCATGACCCCAAGCAGGAGCATCAAAGGTGAGAGTTGCACCTACGAGCTCAGCACATCTGACAGTTCTCTCACCATGGCTGTCCAGTACTAATGAATCACTGGGCACAGCCTTACTGTGTGGTAGAAGTCGGTGGGGGTGTGTAAACGGCATGAACAGTTAGGGTCAGGAAGAAAGCCTGCTCAAAATATTTTACTTTTTAAAACAAAACAGGGCTCATTAATTTTGGGAATATATTTTCTATTTCCAAATGTATTCTATGTTATGGGGTTTTTGAGTTTATAGGGTGATTGGCTAGGTAGAGATTTAGTGCAGTACTAATGTTACAAACTGTATTACTGGAGGTTCAAATGTAATGTAATTCTACCTTTATGTTATGTGTTGAAGAGTTTGTTGGAGACTTAGGTGGATAGTGTTTATGGTTTGGTTAATTTTATATATTTTTGGGTGCTTGTTAATCTATTCTTTGTTTTAATGATAAATACATGTTTTCAATAATTAGGTATATTTTGGGTAATGTTTAAGTCCTGAACTTTTGAAAATGTACTTTTATTTGATTATGTTACATTACTGATGAGTGTGAGTTTATGGCTCATATCACTATATAACATAATTAGAGTTGTTGTTCTAAAATTGAATCATAGAATTATGAAACACAAGTTTATTTTTTGAAATACTGAAATACAATACTTAAGTTTTTGAAAAAACAGTATATTTGACCACCCCACTTCAAATCTTTGTTTGTTAGGGCAGAGTTGAAATACTAAATCGCAACACCCCCATCCACCACCCCTAATGTTTGTGTGACTGAAATTAGAATAGTAGTTCTTAACCTTTCAAATTATTAACTTTCCCCAATGTTTGTTTGGCTGAAGGTACATTAGTAAAGATCAACCCCCTTAATGTATGCACTCTTCCCACTATTTGTGGGACTGGAGTTAGAATAATATGCCTCATCCCTAATATTTATGCACCTCCCCATTTTTGGTAGTACTGGGATAGACTAGTAGACCTAACCCTGCCTCTCCCTCATAAAAAAACACAATGTATGCGCTTTTCTCAATCCTTAAGAAACTGGAGTTAAAATAGTAAATATCTCCCCCACAATTTGTGCACTTTCTCCAATTTTTGTGGACCTGCGGTTAGAACAGTAAATTGCACACCTTTCACTTATGCACTTTCACCAATTTGTATTAGATTGGAGTTAAAATAGTTAGCATATCACCCTCCATCCCAATGTATGCACTTTTTCTACACTAATTGTAACTCTGGAGTTAGAATAGTAAATCTCATCCCAACAATCGATACTCTTTTGCAATTTTGTAGTTAGAATTATAAACTGCAATCTCTTGTCAAAGACTGGTCATGAATCAGGTCTTTTGTGTACCCTTTGAGACTGCCCAAAGAAAGATCAACACCTCCCTGTATGACTCCACCGAGAATAATATATGCAAAATGTGACAGGTGTCTTGTTTAAGTGGTCACAGCTAAACCCGCAGAGTGGGAAATAACTGTTTTGGCAATTGATGTCGCTTTTGAGTTAGGATGCAGATTTCATTGTTGAAATCAGCAAACTACCAAACTTCCCCTGACATCAGGAAGAAAAAAAGATTCAAAAACCTCAAGGAGTTTGGATCAACTTCCACTTCAACATTGATCCAAGCTCCTTGCAGGAAAAGCTATATAGCAAGGAGACAAAGAACACAACAAAAAATGATGGAATGAATGTGCCTTGCCTTTTCAAGCACTACCTTTTGTATGCCTCAACACAATATGACCTCATAGGAATGGACTCTCTCATATCTTTGATTCAGAAGTACTAATAACCTCCAATGGCAAGATGACCATCTTTGATGAGTATTTTGTATGGTCTCCCCTGACTGGGACTGTATGGTGTCTGTAATCCTGAGAAGAGGTAGACCAAGTTTGTTATTCACTGTACCATCCATTCCCTGTATGAAACACACCGAGTCTTTGCATGTTCAGTGGTGTCAAAGTGACTCCAATGATCAAAAGACCCTGCTCCCAAAATAGCAAAATTCAATTCAATTCAAGAAATTTATCAAGTGAATGGCTACACAACGAGTTTACCAGTGCTGGGAGGTCTAGCAGGCTTTATACAACAGTCTTTAGCAAACAGATAAGTATTGAGTTGTTTCCTGAGGCTGAGTAGGTTGCTCTTTTTTTTCTTTTCTTTTTTTTCTGTGCTGGGAAAACCCCTCAGGGCTTGCTTCTCATTTACGAGCTAACAAAATCACGAGATTTACAAAATATCAACCTTGAAGAATAGAACATTTCTACTAGGATTTGTGATTATAATCAACCAAACTGATAACCTATTCTGGAACCACTCAGCTTCAGGACAGAATTGCATGTTCACTTTTAGCTCCAAAGGACTCAATGAAAAGCAAATTCCTGAGAAAATTGGTGCTCAATTAATCTTATCATATCATCACATTATTTTACTAAGAAGGACCCATACATGAAGCCCTGAAGAAACGTCGTTAGTGACAAAACGTGTTGGCTACATTCGAAGTAAAGAAGAGAATTAAAAAAATAATAATAAAAGAAGAAGAATGTAAATAAAGAAGTCTCTTCTAAATTAACTTGATGGAGTCTGTGGACTTTATACAACAACTATGCTGAAATGTTATGAATGGAGTCTTTTATATGCTAACTGAATTGTGGTGCTGGGCCATTTGAATTTGTGAATGTTTAAGGATTTTTTCCTGATTGCTAGTTGAGGGGGCTGATCTTCCTTGTTCAGTGTACCATTTTTGATTCATTGCTAATCTACCGCACTAAAGTGTTAGGTGCAATAGTGTATTGCCTCAGGCTCTTTGTATAAAATAGTCCTAGGTTGCCATTCATCCTAAGGTTGAGGGGTAAGGCCTTCCACAGTTTGGAAGCAAAGTAAGCGAAAGACGGCCCACCACACCTAGCTTTCTTCACCCTAAGGATGGACAGAAGGCTCAGGTTGCTAGATCTGAGCTTCCTTTCGGGGCAATATGGGCAGACCAACTAATGAAGAATTCAAATGCTGTTCATGTGCCTAGTGTGGTGGACCATGCAAAGAGCTTTAAACTGAATCCTCTTGTGTATGGGTAACCAGTGTATAGTGGCAAGTGCAGTGGAGACAGCGTGAAATTTGGGGATGCCAAAAGGATTCGAGACACTGCATTCTGGATTACCTGAAGTTTGTTAATAACTGATAGTGGACTTTCCAGATAGAGAGAGTTCCCATAATCAAAATGGGACAGTACCAGGCCCTGAACAACCACTCTTCAAACAGATACTGTCAGCCAACTAAACTTCTTCCTGAGGGCTCTTAATAGGCTCAAACAGCTGATCGACAGCTTTTTGGCCTAAGCCCCAATGGTGAGTTTGCTGTTCAGTATAACACCCAGGCTTTTAACTTCCGACTTGGTAAAAGGGTGGTCTCCCAAGGAGAGGAGCCAGCTGATCTTATTCCAGAGTGATGGATTGTTGCCAACTACTAGACCTCAGTTTAACAATTTAACTTCAGGGAACTGGCGGTCATCCAGTCAGCAATGTGTTTTATACAGGAGTTAAGTTGATGTGAAGTTAATTCTGTGTTGGGAGTGAGGGAGACAATGATCTGCGTGTCGTCCGCAAGCAACACCATAGCAAACCTAAGGAGCAAATGATGTCTGGCATTGAACTAGCATAAAAATTAAAAAGTGTTGGCTTCAAAGACTTCAGGTGCTAGGTGGCATGAAGAAATTACCCTTCACTCACTTGAAAGCTACTGTTATTTAAAAAGAAGGAGGGCCATTTGAGCACACTTCCAGTAATCCTGGCCTCTTCTAATATACGTGGTAGAATTGGATAAGAGAAAGTGTCAAATACGACCTCAGCAAGCAGCAACATGCTGAGTAGTAGCACATAAGAGACTTCTTCCCCTCTCCAAGTCTTTAAATTAGTTTTCGACACAAAAACGACCCACCCTTAGTTTATGCATGTTCCTCTATGTTAGAGGGACTGTATTGTAAACAGTAAACCACCCTTTCTTCCTGCACTTTAACCAAGTTTAATTAGTCTAGGTATTGAAAGATTTCGCCTTCCCTCAACCCAGTTCACTAACATTCCCTTATGTCTGTGAGACTGGAGTTAGAACAACAGATCTCACCACCTTTATTTATACACTTTTTTATTTTTTGTTGGACTGTATTAGAACACCCAATTTAAGAATGTTCATGATACTGGAGTTAGAATAGTAAATTTCACCCCTTTCATTTATGCAATTTACTTAATTTTAGTTGGATTGTATTTAGAAAAGCAGGTGCCAACCCCACAAATTATGCATGGTCCCTAATATGTGTGGGATTGGAGTTTGAAAGGTAAATCAAAACCATTTTTAATGGACTTCCCCCAATTATTACTGGACTGGAGTTAGAATACTAAATAGTACCCCAAAAATTATGCAATTCACCCTATGTTTGTGAGATTGACTTTAGAACATTTAATCCCTCCCCCCTCCATTTTTTTTTTGATCTGTTTTTTAGGTTTTGATACATGCAATGTATGTTACAGCATACAAACCAGTAAGAATAAATAGGAATCACATTTTCAAGTCAGTATCCCAAAATATAAGCTGAAAATAGTTATGCTATCCAAATCTGTACATCATAATAACTCACAACCAATACATCAATTGCATAATTTCTATCATGACAGGCTGTCGTTTCCATAAATAGACAGATTACAGGGGTCTGTTTCACATTCCATATTGTTCTACATGCGTATTTTTAGTGACTCCATTTGGGTATTCAGTGGAGCCAAGATTAGTGATCAATCTACCATGTGTATAACAATATAAACTTATAACGACTAATCATAATTAAAAGAAATGAAGGGGGTGGACGGTAGGCTAAGGTGAAAGGAAATGGTCCATAGCTACTATAATGTTGCCATTTTCACAGGTGAATTTGTATATGCTTTAGGATTATAATGCGGCATGCTAGGTCAGTGTGCATAATGTGCGTTGCGTGTTCTAGACCACACCATCACCAGGCCATACAACAATGTATGTGCAGGCTAGATTAGTCAGTAGTAGGAATGTCTTGGGGGTTGTCCGGAGTTATTGCTACTTGGAGCGCCGTCAGGATTGCGTTCCAAGCTGTTGAAATGGGGTTCTTGCACAGCCCCAGCGTGTCCTCCCTTATCAGAGAAAGCCTTAGCCCAGTTCAGCATAGATTGTGTCCAGGCTTTAAGTGGTGGGGGGGTCTTCTGCTTTCCATCGAAGCGTGACAAGTCTTTTGGCCACCACTAAACCCAGGTCTAAAAATCTAGAGGAAGCTTTGTGTTTCTTATCCCTGTGATGCAGGCCTCCGACGTGCTCGGCAGAGCCCTATCTGTGCTTGAGTTCAACAGTTGTATCACTCCATGCCAGTAGTCTGGCAACCTGGGGCATGACCACAACATATGCAGAAGATCGGCGTCCATCAATTTGAAGCAAGTATCCACTCTGTTAAAATACATATTGATTTTATCTGGGCACAGATGTGCTCTATGAATGATATAGAAATGAATCTGTCTGAATCTTGCATTTCTGGGAATATGTCTGGGACTCTCAAGTACCATAGCCCATTCTTTAGGTGTACAGGGTCGAGTCAGATCTGCCTCCCATCTATTACGCAGGGGTGTTAAGTCGGCCAAAGTGTGTTCACGGATTGATTCTGCAAACCATTTTATCAGGTGCCATCCTGTACCCATCAAATGTATATACTGCATCAAGAGATGCATCGGTTGTGCCTGCAAGATATTCCCCCAGCGACAACCTAACTTGGCTATCCAAGAGGCATAGTTTAGAAAATGTCCACAGAAAGAAAGGGCCACAACGTACCCCACGCATATAGGTCTCCCAACGTGTGTATATCAGCAGCATGCCAGTCCGTAAACTTTGTCGTTCTAACCCTGCCCCCCTCCTTCGGCATACCCAGTAGCGGGATTACGGGCGCATAATAAGTGCCATGCCTGGTAAGATGCAGAGCTCTACGGAAGCATTTCTGGGCTAACAACACCAGAAGGGGAAGTAAAGTATGTGACCTAGTGCATGGGTGAAAAATAAAAAGGAGTCTTTCCAGTGTGTACTGGGGAATCACACTGCGCCATATCTGTAAGGTGCAGCTCCGCCACCCATTATGCCACCCACTGTATTTGGGATGCAAAATAGTAGTGTTCCATGTTGGGCAGAGCTAACCCATCCTGTGCTTGTGGTAAGTATAATTTAATTAGCGCCACCCTACAGCATGTATTGCTCCATATGAGGTCTGTCATTATCCCCTCCAGCGGCCGAATAAATTATGCTGCTAAATATATTAGAAGATTGGCGAAATAATAGAGCACATCTGGGCAGCAACACCATCTTGATAAGCGCTACCTTACCAGCAACAGATAGGTTGAGCGTCTACCAGAATTCTATATGGGATATTAAAGCTATGATCGCTCTGGATGGATTTCCATCCAGGAGATCCAGGTCGGTGTGGTAAATCCTTACATCCAGGTATCGAAACACAGCTGGCTGCCAAGCCACCAATGTACCATCCACCACCAGTTGGATGACTGTCTATGTTAGGAGCAAAAGGAAATAAACATGATTTCCCCCAATTCACACCCAATTCTGATATTATCGCAAAAAGCTTGAGTGTCTCTGGAACGATTGGGGGTATCACCTTCAGGTCTCTAATATCATCCGCATAAAGTGAAATGGCGTGTGTCTCTCCTCCCAACTGTACACCCCAATGCACTGCAGACTGCCGCAACGCTATGGCCAGGGGCTCTACAGCTAGGGAAAAGATTAGTGGGGAAAGGGGGCACCCCTGTCTAGTCCCTCTCCCAATCGGTATGGGTCTTGAGAATAACGTTCTAAATGGACATGTACAGCAGGTGCTCCATACAATAGTTCGACCAAAGTAAGGCCAAAAACCAAATCGTTGCAACACCGCAAACATATAAAAAAAAGCCACTCCACTGTGTCAAAGAGTATCTAATTCTCTACGCTGTTCAGGTGTGACAGTGGGTAAAGTGAGTCCATCCAAAAAGGAATGTGTGTCTGCCTCAGGGACGACCAAGGCCGATTTGTATAGCTTGGTAAAGTGCGTGGTTAGCTCATCATGAATTTCATGTGTGTGTATTTAAGTCTGCCTTCCGGTGACTGAATTGCAGTGATGGGTCCTACATCTTGATATTGTTTGATCAACCAGGCCAAGAAGTTCAAGCACAGCTGATGCTCAAGAAGTTCTGTGTGTTTTTTGCGTGTCTCAGATAACAGGGTGGAGTCTGGAGCATCCTCTATAATACGACATTCTAATGCCAATTGGTCCTTTTCCACTGCTAGTAGTTCCGACTCAATTTGCCTCTTCATGCCACTGCCCAACCCCAGGCACCTCCCTCGTAGTGTAACGTTCATGGCGGCCCACTCCACCATGGTGGACGAGGCGGTCCCAGTGTTATGAGTGAAGTACTCACTGATGGCCTCCCCTATGGTATCCCGGAAGAGAGGGTCCTCCAGCATTGCCAGCTGTAGCTGCTAGATGGGGATGTCAGGGGTCCCACACTCCCATGCTAGTATAACGTAATGTGGGTTGTGGTCAGAATACGTGCGACCCCAGTAATCTGAATCCATTATGTAGGGGAGTATGGAGGGTGAGCATAAAAACCTATCTAGTCGAACATGTAAGTCATGAGGTACCGAGTGGATTGAATATATCCTCACCATAGGGTTACAATGCCTCCATACATCGACCAGGTGCCACCCGCGCACCCATTCACACAGTGTTGTAGAATTGGCTGTGGCAGCCGCACATCGTAGGGGAAGGAAGCATCTATCTAAAACAGTGTCCATGACGCTACTAAAATCCCCCTGATCAGCCACGGGATGTCACACCATTTTTTTTGGGAGAGCGATCTAAGGAATTGGCCTTGGCCCGTGTTTGCAGCATATACATTACCTAGCAAAATATAGCACCCATTCAACCTGGCTTTTAAAAATACATATCTGCCGCCTTTATCGGTAAGGACCTCCTCCACCGCAAAAGGTGTACCCTGATGGACCCAAACGAGCGCCCCACGTGCAAACAAGGAGTAATGTGTGCTTACACCCTGCCCCTCCATTTCTGTTGCAGCCTGACCGTTTCAACCTTATTTAAGTGTGTCTCTTGCAGTAGGGCAATGCATATATTATGTCTCTTAAGATAATAATAGACCACATATCTGCGAGATAGGGTATAGAGACATCGTACATTCCAGGTTAGTATAGTATGGCCTGTCACAACATTACTTTATACAAAAGTGAACTGTAGCCTGTCCTGTACATGCAGCCAAGTATGAGAATCGGCAGAGTGCCATGCTGTCACCTATTCCCCCCTGAAAAACTTCTACAACTAAAGTGAAAATAAATAGGCCAACTTGGCAATAGAGAAACATCATAAGAGTGGTCTCCAGAAACAAGAGGTACTGCCCAAACCCTGACAGAAAGAAAACTATCCATGTACTCAACTGATTCCCTATATAAGGGAAAAACGTAAGGGGGCGTAAGGCCATGTGGGTCATGCCATGCTGAGATCTCCTGGTGTCTCATGTCGTTGCCCATAGTAATGTGATCAGCTATATTAGCCTGCAAGTACCGTGTGTAAGCCTAGGTGTATTACCAATTGTGTACACCCCTCTGTATGATAAACAAAGCCAAAATAAATAACAATACCAAATGCCGGTGGGGTGCAGTTCTTTAGACAGATCAAAACGCCACCGCTGTGGCCGCACCGCTCATAAGATACCATCAGAAGTCTGCGGTGTGACATCAGGCGTTCTCAGCGACACAACATCTGATCATCCAGCTGCAGACAAGCACTCATCCTCTGAGGAGTGAATCTGAGTTCCTTCCTTGCTGAATGACTCCACAGCTTCAGCAATCCGCTCTACTACTGTCGTTCTTGTCTGATTTGCTCCAGACCTGGTGCCGCCGACTGGCCGGGGAGCTGTCTCCTGGGCCGTCGACGACGATTCCTCATTTCTCCCACCTCTCCACTGCTGGTGCCAGGTATGCCCAACGGTCTGGGACAAGAGAACTGGCCCATAGTTTCCAACCAGTCCCAAGTGTCTTGCGGTGTATCGAAGAATCTCATTTTTCCCTCATAGACCACACAAAGTCTTGCTGGATAGAGCAATGAGTATGCAATGTTCAGTTGCCTAAGCTTTTGTTTGATTTGCAGGAAGGATCCCCTATGACGCTGAACCCTAATTGTGTAGTCTGGGAAGAAGAGAACCTTAACATTGTCAACCTTGACCTCCGGCATCTTCCTGGTCTCCTGTAGGATTAAATACCTGTCCCTGAAGTGTAGCAGTTTAAGTGGGTGCGCCCCGGCACCAGGCACCGGTCTTCTGCCCGGAATGCGGTGCACCCATTCTATGGTGAAGAAGGGAGAAAAGGAAGAGAAGGGCAGCAGATCCTTAAGCCATTGTTCCAGAAAGGCTACAGCGTCCCGATCTTCCGCTCCCTCCGGCAGCCCAATCAGGGGGACATTATGTCTCCTGGAGCGACCCTCTGCATCATCCATTCGATCTTCAGGATGTCGCATTCTGGCCTCGTGTGCATTTTGCTGTTTCTCCAGGAAATCAGTGCCGAGTTTCAGTTCTGTAAGATCTTGTTCCGCAGCCGTGACTCTGTCCCTCAATTTTCGGTGATCCGCGTGCAGCAGTGTGAGATGTAGCGCGACTTTATCGATTTTGGATTCCATCGACTCCCTGGATTGCTCTATGGCATTCAATATGGCATCTAATCAATCATTCAGGAGGTCCTGCTGCATCAGTGATTGCTTTTGGTCCATATCTGCCGGGCCAGTAACTTGCGAGGAGGTCCTCGAACCGGTTCCCTTAGTGCGACCCATCTACTCACCTGGGTTCCTTAGTGCACACCCATTGCCATAGCACTCTCAGCAGGGCAGACTAGTATAATCACAAAGTTGTCACAGTTCACTGTGTTGTGCCACTCGGTGAGAGCGCCACTATGGGCCCCTTGCAAATCCCCCACTAGAATGTCAAACAAATATGTCCTCAGCCCACCCAGTAATCACCCTATAATATCCATCCAGCGCCCATTATCTGGGGTCCAAGGTTCCCCTACTAAGATGGTGAGCTGCAGGCAGCTTCCCGTTCAGCACACCATGATGCAATCTGTCAAGCCCACCTCTGGGTCCAGCACATTACACAAGTAGCCTTCCTGCTCAGGTATGTCTTCAGACGGAGGCCTTCATCCCATTACTTCCATCTGCATTTAACTGTGTGTGCACATGTCACTGTGTCTAAAAGCATATGCGGCCCACTTGCCTAGGCCAAATCTGGTATTTCGGATGTTGCAGCAGTAATATTCAGACCTCCTTCCAGCCGGGCCTCGTTGTGACGTGGTTCCCCCTTGTCTATCAGTGCGCGCTCATCACACTTTTGTGCACCCACCGCCTCAATCTCGGGCTGCCAGCAACCTTTCATCAGCACCTGTGTTCACAAGGGTATTAACGTGTAGTGCTCCTCCAGGCCCAGCCTCTGCTTCAGTACTATGATTTATTGCACGCCTACTGGCAGCCTCTGACTTCTCTCCAGCCGTGCCAGCCTGTTCCCGTGTCAGTGCAGTCTGCTGCCAAAAACCAGTTCAGGCATGTCCAGGCCCAGGCCCCACCCGGAGTCTCTTGTATTCGTATGCCTCGCTGCCACCGATCAGTGCACTTATCATGTAAGTCCAGCCATCTCCTTCAACAGTTGTGCACCTCGTGGGGTCACCGGTAACTCAGTGTCCTGTAACCGCTGCTCGCGTTACCTCTTCAGCTGGTTCACGAAGGCCCATGCCCAGGCCCAATTTCTGGTGTCGCAGCGTCACCAGTCCAGCTTCTTGCCAGACAGCTCTGTGCACGACTCCTTCTTCAGTTAGTTTCTTGCATTCGCGCAGAGAAGCAGGTCACACCACTTCCCACTGCTGTTATTCCGCTGGTGCGGCGGTCGTGGCCGGCCGCAGGTCATTTTGCAGGCTCCTCACAGGACGCGTGCCTCCAGCCCGGGTCTGATTCCCAGGCGCAGCACCCAAACAGTAGCCACCACAGCGATGTCGTTAGTCCATCAAGTGCCCGGGGACTCACCCACCGGTCCGCTATGGTGTGTTGCTGCGGATGGTTCAGGAAACAGGAGAAATGTATCAGATTAAAGGGATAAATGGCAGAGAGAACTCAAAAAGCAACTGCCAAGTTGCCCCTGCAGACCACGCCCCCATAACTCCCCCTCCCTTATAGAGCATTCCAATGTTAGTGGGTCTGACTCTGAAGTCAGAATGATAAATCTGACCCCTTTCATTTAAGCACTTCCTCCAATTTTTGCAGGGCTAGAGTAAGCATAGTAAATATCACCTCCCTACCCCCAAATATATGCAGGTTATCCAATGTTGAAAGCACTGGAGTTAGAATGGTACATTTCACCCCTTTGATGGATGCACTTTCCCCATTATTTGTAGTTCTGCAATTAGAATGGTACATCTGACACCCTCAAAATGAATGCATGTTCCCAAATGTGTGTTGGTACAGTTACAATGGAAAAACTCACCACTTGTTTTATGAATTTTTCCCATTGTTTGTGGGAGTGAAGTCAGGATAGTAAATCTGACTCCCTCAAAATTGATGCATTTTCCTCAATTTTGTTGGATTGGAGTTATAATATGAAATGTCACCCTCCTTTCAACATTATGCACTTTCCCCATTGTTTGTGGGAGTGGAGTTAGAATAGTAAATCTGACACCCTCAGAATAAATCCGTGTTCCCCAATGCTTGTTGGCACAGAGTTAAAATAGTAAATCTCACCACCTTGGTTTATGTATTTTCTCTAATATTTGTGGGATTGGAGTTAGAATAGTACATCTGATCACTTTATTTTTGCACTTTTTTCAATGTTCGTGGGACTGAGTTCAGGAGGACCTCAAGACCTGGATGTTAAACCAACATTTGAGATGTCATGAGTGATGGCACTGGCCATGTCATGAGTGATGTAATATGTGAGGTCATAAACAGTACATTATGGGGGGCACGAGTTACAGTTAGCTTAGCCAACTATAACTGCTGAATTTCTCTGGTTTTGAACAAGTAAAATGTTAGCCTAACTATAACGTCCCTGGAACCTTTGGTTTTTTTCATGTCATTTCAAAGGTTTTTTTAATTTTATTTCCTAGCTATAACATCCCTGTACCTTTGTTTTTTTCAGTAAATTTCTACATTTTTTTCTATGCTAATTCCTAACTATAACATCCCTGTAGCCTTTGTTTTTGTCAGTGGATTTTTCAGATTTTTTAAACATTTTATTTCCTAACTATAACGCCCCTCTATTTGTTTTCCAAATTAGTCATTGAACATTGCATCTGCATGGTGCACCACTCACTGTTGTATTTGTCATCTATTTATTTAAAAAGTACATTAATCATTGTATTTCATGATACTATAGATTTTTATAATGATGTCGCAATTGCCAAGGACACACTGAGAATACCACATGTTTTTGAGAAAGTGCAAAACACATACATCAACATATTTTACATAAAGCTTCAGTGTACCTTTTAAGTAACATACTGATTTAATTTTCCCCTTTGTATTCATTTGACGGAAAATATTACATCAAAACTGCATTTTCCTTCTTTACAACACCAGAACACGCGATGACATCACTTGTCACAAATACAAATGACAAAGTGTAAAACAGATATATAGACATATTTTACAGAAACCTTGAGTCTAACTGTTTAGTAACATATTGGTTTAACTTTATTCTAAAAACACATATATAAAAAAACAACGGTTTCAAAAAAGAACTTTCAACATCAAAACTAACAAATAGAACTTAACTACCAAAACCCATCAAAATAAGGAATGTCATCCAAACTGATTTTAAAAATTGTGCTGGTATTTAACTTTTTAAAAGTATTTCCATAAAAATAAAATGGAATGAGAAGAACCAGAGGAAGAGCTATAACTGATTGAAGTTCTTTACACCAGCAGGACTCTTTTCTCTATTTTATCTAGTAAATCAAGGACCACAAATAAAGTGATGAGGTACAGCATATGTGAGAAGACATTACCTCAAGTCATAGCAAAAATATATTCATGTGGTACAACAAGCATGTTGTACCACTTGAAAACATAGGAAAATGAACAACTTAAAATCCCGCAGAGAAACAAAAGGTGAGATATGATCAGTCTCCATACCTCAAGCTCCTGAAAAGAAAGTTCTAGCTTAAGTGGTAAGAAAATGCAGTGAAACGTCACCACAACTATAGCGCTTTGCTACCTTCTGCATGAACTGTAACACCATTGTAACAGCTGAGGTGCAGTTTCTACATATAATTTTGTAGAATGTGAAAAGTCATACTAGTTAATTTTTGCTCCTTTTTTGTTGGAGCAGGTCAAGGACCCTGAAAACATGCAAACAAAGAAATATTTATTAGGATTTCCTTTTGAATATTAGGCAACCAAAACAAGATACAATGGTGAAGTGGAGAAGGGCCTTTTTAGGTGCAACTTAAGACTGCTGGTATTATAGTACCTCTGTTTAGTTTTTATCTGTACTAAAAACAAGTAGTTCTGTAATGTTTTATAAATTCTTTTCCTCCAGTTAAAAAGAGTCTTTCATTTCTAAAAACTTACTGCAGCCAATGCCCCTATTAGGCCAAATAATGTCTCAGAAACTCATAATTCATATACATTTCAAAACAATAGCACAATTTCTTATCCTAAATAATCCTTACAACTTCGGTTCTATAAATAGCAGATATAAGTTTGTTAACTTTTTACATAGTCTGGATTAGAATCACATTTCTATGTCAATGCACTCTGTCCATCTTCTTTGACATCTTTAATATGTTGTGTAGTATTTAGAGGGTATACTAACCCCTTCATTAAATATGTTTGTTATACTTGCGAAACTTGTTTTTGAAATGAAAATGTGTCCAGCTAAAGAAAAATTGTAATTTCTGTTTCTAATTTAGTATCATCCACTGTATATCATTTTAGCATGACTATGACATTTTCCTCATACATTGCTAGTAATAACATACACCTAAGTTCCAATCTGCAGTTTGGACATATCATATCTTGATGGGCGTTCTTGGTTAAATTTTCAAAGGCCACAGCTTTACAATCTGGTAACGTCAAATAGAGAAATAGTTGCAAATTAATTGCAGTGTGAGAGGTGAAGTCACAATGGTCACAATTATATTTCCATTTATAACTTGAACCAAATAACTCTTTGATAGGCACATCCTCTTTGTCTTATAGTCCTAACATTATCATCCAAATTCTTGAGCATCCTGCTAATTATTTTGAGAAAACACTGTTGATTAACTACACTACTCTACCTTTTAGACCGTTTCGCCACTCTGTTGGTGGTAACTTGTCTGCTTTCAATCTATATGAACTATAGCATGAAATGGAAGTATGCTTTGTATAAGAATTCACTCATAAACATTTAAACTTTGAAGTGTTTCTGGAATGGCAAACGGTAGTAACTACTTATGCACAGCTCTACCAGGAATTTTAGTATCAGCTAATTTATTGTAACAGTACTTATATATAACTTGCTGGGTGGACAAGAGAAAGCATTCCTCTACAAATAGGTACACAGTGAACTTTCTTCAGTTATTGTTATTTTATTTTTCAGTTATTAATTACAAGTCAACAGTCCAGGTTTTAATCTTGAAGATAGTGTGTTCACAACAGATACAAACACACTCTGGTTATTCAGAGCACACTGAGTTACATTTTCTAATCTCTTCTTAAAAGCTATCAACTATAACACCTATATCATGTTCTGCAACTCTTCATGATATCAACTCTTGATTTTCTGTAGAGTCCTGTTCTGCATAAAAGAAACAAACCTTTTCTACCTCCATCACAGAACCATACAAAAGTGCTCTATTCTTTTCTCCTAAACATAAAGCAGGAACGTTAACATACTACAAACTCATATATGGAGTTCACATTGTTGAGAGGTGTACTGCTTATATCCTGAAAAAATGAAAAGTGCTTTGGCACACTTTCTTTGCTAAACAAGGTCGTAAGTGTCCATCAAAATGTGTATGCTTTCTAACCTAGCACGGATCACATCCTTGTAAAGGACTTATTATTTCCTTTGGAAAGATATGTAGAAATGTTATTACTATATCAATGGATTGTTGTCGAATACTACCACCGGTACTACAATTCTATTCATATACATGGCCTGGCTATGCCTTACCTGCACCTGTTCTGCACTAACTTGTTCTACATTTCTAGACAGCATCACCTCTTTTGGTAATTGAGTGCCATTTATCATTCCATAAAATTGTTCTCTTTTATCAATAGCATCAACTAATATGTTAGCCTGAAGATAGTTTTTTGCATTAAAGAAAGGGTCTATAGTAGAAGTATGTATACATTCTCCACTAAAAACTGTAGAAAAATTAATTCTATTGACTAATCATTTCTTCTCTGAGTATAAATCCCTGGGTACTTCAATATATGCATAGTTACCGCCTGCGTGTTTGGATGTGTATATTGATACTGTCTGGGTGTTTAGACGAGTGCATGAATAGTGCCTGAATCATTAGATAAGTGCATGACTAATGCCTCAATGATTAGATACGTGCATAGATAGTGGTTGGATGATTAAATGAGTACAACTGTAGTGCCTAGATGATTGCAGGAGTGCATACATAGCACATAGCTGATTTGTGTTTGTTTATGAGCATGCATAGCACCTTACAGATAGGATTAGTGCATGAGTACTGTTTCAGTGATTGCATTAGTGCATGGCTGCTACCCATGTGTTTTGGGTTAAGTGAGTGGGTAGTGCCTGTGTGATTAGAAAAGAACATTGGAAGTGCCTTGGTGATTGTATGAATGCATGGGTAGTGCTTGAGTGATTGGATGGCTGCATGGGTATTGCCCGCATGATTGTATGAGCGCATGGGTAGTGCCAGGGTGATTGCATGAGTGCCTGAGTAGTACCTGGGTTATTGGATGTGTACATAGGTAATGCCCTGGTAATTGTGTAAGTGCATGGGTAGTGCCTGGGTGATTGTATGAGTGCATAGGTAGTGCCTGGGTGATTCTATGAGTGCATGAGTACTGCATGGGTAACTGTATGACTGCATGAATTATACTTGGATAATTAGATTAGTGCATAGGAACTGCATGGGTAATTAGAGGAGTACATGACTAGTGTCTGGGTGATAGCATGACTGCATGTGTAGTCCTGAGTAATTGGATGAGTGCATATGTAGTTACTGGGTGATTGGATGCGTGCCTGGGTAGTGCTTGGGTGCCTGGATAAGTGCATGGGTAGTGCTTGGGTGACTGAATGACTGTATGGTTAGTGCCAGATTGATTGGGTGAGTGCCTGGGTGATTGGATGAGAGCATAAGTAGTGCCTGGGTATTTGTATGACTGCATGCGTACTGTCTGGCGAATTGGATGAGTCCATGAGTAGTGCCTGGATATTTGTATGACTGCAAGGGTAATGCCTGGCTGATAGGATGAGTCCATGGCTACTGCCTGCTTAATTGTATGACTGCATGAGTACTGCCTGAGTGTATGGATTACTGCATGGGTAGTGCCTGGATGATTGGATGAGTGTATGGGTACTGCTAGGGTGACTGGATGAGTGCATTGGTAGTGACTGGATGATTGGATGACTGCAGGGGTTGTGCCTGTGTGTTTGAATGACTGCATAGGTACCGCCTTAGTAATTGTATATGTGAATGGTTAGTGCTTGAGTGATTGGATAAATGCAAGGGTAGTGCCTTCATATCTCAATGACTACATAATTAGTGCCAGCGTGATTGCAAGAGTGCATATGTAGTGCCTGGGTTATTGAATAAGTGTGTAGACAGTGCATGAGTAATTAGATGAATGCGTGTGTAGTGGCTGGGTGATTAGATGAGTGCCTGAGTAGTGCCTGGCTTACTGTGAAAGTACCTTCGTTGCTGTTAGATACGTAATAGTTGTGACTATATCTATGACTCATTGTTGAAGTCCTGCTGTCAGTATCAAACTACCCATTTTAGTGTATCTATCCTTTTCTACTGTGCTATGTGTGAGTGAAGTCTAGATATCACACTTGATATATAATTGGATACATGGCTGTCTAGGAGCATTCATTGCTTTGTTACTCAGTATGCACATGCATCAGTAACTTTCTTAAACTAAAAACACTGTTTAAAGGTACCAAACCTTTTCTTAATAGCATACCTACATCATTTCTCAAATATTTCTTCTGGTTTTAAAACATATCTTCAGCATTTCTCAAAGAAAAGTTACACACCAAGTGAAGCTAGCCTAATAACTCTCAAGCGACATTCTGCACTATTAACCGTCCTCAATTTTAAACACAGCATGTTTAAAGAAATGTACCACCCTCACCATATACAAGATATTTTCAACAGCCTTAAAGAACATAGATCACCATGTAAACATATATGTGATTTCATAATAGATATACACCTTCAGGCCATCTTTCCCAAAATATATACTTCTACACATTTTTAAGTAAACTCAAGAGTCTCATCGTACATATAACTATCCGCAGCCAGAAAAACCATACCTCACCATCAAAACATATGCAAACCAGTCATATAGGTTAAAACCACATTGACAAACACTTCCTGATACATACCTAATAAGTATTACTACTTTATAATTCATATACAGGCATAGCACATTTTCTTATCTTTTATTCATCACTACACTACTCCTGTTTAATAATGTGACTAAAAGTACTAACATTCCCAGAATGCAAATAACAATGATCTGTCTGTTCTGGAAATGATGCTTAGATATAAAAACATTGTCATTTTTAAAAGAACTGGTCATGGTAACTTTCCACAGTAATGACATCAACACATACCCTCTGCCAGATACAGTTAATCTGATATATTTATTTTCACATCACTATGAAACTGTTTTTTGTCAAACTCCCATTTACATCTTCATTTCTAATATGCATGTTTTAAATAATTAAAACATTATATACATACCAGTGAATTCAGTTTGTAGATTATATTGTTGTTTTAGCTCTTTCTGGATAGTTTGACAATGTTAGGATTTGCAAAAACTAAGCACAAGAATTGTATGCCCCTCTCATACAAAGAAACTATAAAAGGGCAACCTCTTCAACTTTCCACTCCATGATCATGAGGAAGATAGCAAATGAAATCATGTCGTTTATTTTAGACTACTCTAGCTCCACATGTGAATGGTCAGCATCTGTTAACCATTTCCCTCTCTTTCAAAATGAGGTTCCTGTCCCCGCGTGTTCGCGATGTTTTCGCGATCATAGCAGAGTAATCAACAAAAGAACCTGGAGCGACTCCAAACCTATATCTATCGTCAGATTTTTAAATGTAAATACTGCACAACAATATATTAAATAGTCCTCAATTTGAATTTAAAGTTTACCATTACTTAAATTGTGTCATATCTCCTCAACATTTAAAAAACAATTCTGTGTCTTTAATACCCTTCCCCCACAAAACACTCTTAGCTCAGTGTCTATAGTAACACAGTAGAACCAGTAGGTCACAAGTTCACAGAAACTTTTAGAAGGAACACTCTACTTCCAAATGAGATACAGCAGGTATGGTTTATTCAAATGTTTCAAAAACATACCCATGTCTGTATTACCTTCCTTTTTTAAACAACAGCCAATAACAGTACTTCTTCCTGATGCATCCAACATACTTGCTAATTTTATTGACTTACATGCTGACAGCATCCCATGTAATATATCTTTTTAAAAAAACACCTACATTTCATTGGCTTTTGCATTTGGAAAACTACCGCATTCAGCTCTAGCCTTCTCCTGACTGCCATTGCTCCTTCACTTCAAAATGCTTAGAGTGTGCATTATTGGCCACAGCTATACCTATTGGGCTAAAGAGGTTGCAAAAAAGAGGTATTGACAGGGCTTGGGTTTGCCAAATGTGGAGATTACTTGGTTTGGCAAGAGAGGCTTAAAGTTTCATCAGTTGCTTTGGTTAAAACAGTTGTGGATAGTTGAGCTCCTCACCGGATGATTGCGCACTGTGGTGGCAATGACTTAGGAACATTGACGGGGTTAGGGCTGGAAAATCCTAATGAAGGATACCTTTGAAGAACTAATGTCGCTTTTTCCTCACACTGTCTTGATATACTCTAATAAATGCCAAAGACAGAAATGGAAATGGGCAAATCAATTCTGTCCACAGATTGACAAAGCCAGGAAACGTTAATAAAACTGTTTCTGATTTCCTCAGAGTCTATAACAAGGGCTCTATCTACAACAACAATCTGCATTTTGACATGCATGGAATATATAGAGGTGACGGGGTTCACTTTACAGATGAATGGAACAGGGTGTTTCTAGGCAACCTAAAAGTCTGCATACAGTCTTATATGTAGCTGTCTTATAAACACTCTCAACACAAAGGCTCTTGTCAGAGCCACCCAAGAGCCCAAAATGTTGTTCATTTTCTTGTAAGATTATAATTTTTGTGAATTTTTTTTATTTGCGACTTCGTGATCATCACCATCATCACCATCACGTTGCAAAATCGCATGACAAAAGCAGACATTTAACGACCACCACCACATCCAAAAATTTTAACTTAAAAAACGAATTCTAATATTACAATACACACATTACTAACTTAAAGAACATGTTTGTACATATATTTTTGTAGTAACTTTTTTAAAACTGTTTGAACTCTACCGAGGCACAAGATGGCTGCCAACACTTCCTGATCTGGAGTGCTGACAGCCAATTAGAATACAGCTTGTGCACGGCAGGGTGCGCGCTGGGTGCGGGGAGGGTGCGTGGATCCTCCGAGGCCATAGATATATCTATGATTTTACTTTTGATTTTCTCAGGAACTACTGAACGGATTTACACCATTTAAGCAAAAGGCACAAGTCTGAACTGAGGACTACCTCTTTGCCATATTTGGTGTAATTCCGTTCAGCAGTTCGGGCTGTAGCTGCGTCAACAGGTCCTATGGGAAAATGCATGGGGAAAACGTGTTTTGGGACCCCCCTTTTTTCTCGGCCCCCGCTTGACGAATCACCGTGAAATTTTCAGGATAGGAGCGGACCGGAGCTGGCCAAAAGTTTGGAAAATTTTGCGAAGATTCGTCAATCGGCGCCAAGGTTATTCCAAATAGAATGTTGCGGATTTCCTATGGAAAATAGGTCCTAACTATATCTACCTACTGGCGACCGCCAGTAGGTAATATATATATATATATATATATATATATATATATATATATATATATATATATATATATATATTACATCAACAAACTTTGTCGCGCACTCTGGACCTGCTTGTTAGTTCATTTATTGGAGCTTGCAAGTCATGAATCGACAAACGCGTTTCAACCTCCTGTTCTTTCTCTATGTCGATTGATTTCTCCAACAGTTACAATTTATAACAAAAACACCATTGATTGGACAGTTGACTCATCATAGAAATGTATGATGGACTCTAAACAGAACTGTCATACAAAACTAGATTAGCGTGGCGGCCATATTGTTACATCATAATTCGACTTGCAATGACATGAACAGTACATATGAAACATCTGATATTTCTTATAATTGAGAATTCAAAATGAATATTATTTTGCCCTGAATGGGCCTAACATCTTCACGTCTAATGTTCCTTACCAATGAAAGATCAAAATAAATATTGTTTTGCCCTGAATTGGCCTAACACCTTCAACAACCAATTCACCTGTATCGTTATGTCCAAGGCAATGCATCAAATTTACACAATTCATTCAATTTATACCGCCCTGAATGGGCTGTATTTTGACTATACTGTTGCTTCACTTAATGTTTGGAGGGGAGTAAGGCACAAAATACATTTGATCAATAACTCAATTTCATATATAATGATTAAATGTACATTATTACATCATTATCATCTGATTCATTTTTCAAAACTCAAATAAGGAGAGACAAAATTTATTGATGTAATATTTAACGAGACCGTCCTCGTTGGTCGCGGCACCCACTGCGAGAGGGCTGTGACCTTGACGGTAAATGAATATATATATATATATATATATATATATATATATATATATATATATATATATATACATATATATATATATATTCACTGAAAAAACCATAGGTTTCACACATGTTATAGTTAGCTGGAAATTTTACTGATAAAAAACCAATGAAATTCCCCCGTTATAGTTAGTGCAGGCAACTATAACTCACGCGACCGCAATCCTCTGCTGATGCTAATACTGTATTTAGACACTTATTTGCCCATGTCTTCTTCCATACATTTTTAGCTATACATATATTACAAATATTTTTTTTTCATAAAGACACATATGTCATCAGCAGAAGATTGCGGTCGCGTGAGTTATAGTTGCCTGCACTAACTATAACGGGGGAATTTCATTGGTTTTTTATCAGTAAAATTTCCAGCTAACTATAACATGTGTGAAACCTATGGTTTTTTCAGTGAATTTGCAAGGTTTTTTAAATGCTAATTCCTAACTATAACGTGTGTGAAACCTATGGTTTTTTCAGTGAATTTGTACGGTTTTTTAAATGCTAAGTTACTTTACGCCATTCGTGGCGTGCGCGCCCACTTAACGCAGTTCGTTCCGTGCGCGCACGGTGCGCTTCGCGCACCGTGCGCGCACAGTGAGCACGCGGTGCGCTTCGCGCACCGCGCGCCCACTTTACGCAGTTAGTGCCGTGCACGCACGGTGGGCACGCGGTGCGATGACAAAGCAAGAAAGCACGTCAACAAATCTGTTTCTGCTTTCCTCCGTGACTATGGTATGGGTGCCATTTACCACAACAACTTGCGTTATGACATGCAAGACATTTATAGAGGAGATGGTGTGCACTTCAATGATGAAGGGAACAGAGTCTTCCTCTTGAACCTTAGACTCTGCATCGGTACTTACTTGTAGGTACCACTAAAAAATCATTTCATAAACACAACGGCTCTTTTTAGAGCCCCCTAATATCTAAACACTTAAATCTGATTTTCATTTTTTTTTTTTTTTTTTTTCTACCGTACGCTTACCGTAAGCTCACCGTACGCGTACCCCGTGATTTTTTTTAAAATCAATAAATGTTTTCTTTGTACTTTACAGTCCTTCTTTGACCCCCTCACAAATGTAAGGGGGTCTGTAACTCTCCTCATTGCCCCCTTTTCTTGTTTTCACTCTTTTTTTTCTGAGTGAAATACACAAAATGGCGGCCGCCGCTTCCTGGTTTCGGCCGATTCGAATGTTTACTAAGATCTAAGAGCCAATCAGAATCGCGCTCGCGCACGCCACCGTACGCTTACGGTAAGCGTACGGTAAGCGTACCGTAAGCGGGCTCAGATATATATATTGATTTAAAGGCTATTTTCTCAGAATCTACTGAACAGATTTACACCAAACCTACAAAAGGCACTTCCTTGACCTAGGGACTACCTCTCTGCCAAATTTCGAGTAATTCTGTTCAGCCGTTCGGGCTGTAGCTCGTTCTAAAGGTCCTATGGAAAAATGCATGGGGAAAACGCGTTTTGGGACCCCCCTTTTATCTCAGCCCCCGCTTGACGGATCCCCCCGAGACTTTCAGGGTAGGAGCGGAGCGTAGCGCCCCACCTATTTTGAGAAATTCGCGAGGATTCATCGACCGGCGCCAAAGTTATTCAAAATAGAATGTTGAGGTTTTCCTATGGAAAAGGGGTCCTAACTATAACTACCTACTGGCGACCGCCAGTAGGTAATATATATATATATATATATTATCTACTGGCGGTCGCCAGTAGATAGTTATAGTTAGGACCGAGTTCCCATAGGAAATCTGAAAATTCTAGTTTGAATAACTTTGGCGCCGGTTGACTTATCTTCGTGAAATTTTCAAAACTAATGGGGCGCTCCGCTCAGCTCCTACCCTGAAAGTCTCTGGGTGATTCGTCAAGCAGGGGCTGAGAAAAAAGGGGGTCCCAAAAAGCGTTTTCCCCATGCATTTTCCCATAGGACCTTTAGTCGAAGGTACAGCCCGAACGCCTGAACAGAATTACTTGAAATTTGGCAAAGAGGTAGTCCTCAGGTCAGGCATGTGCCTTTTGCTTAAATGGTGTAAATCCGTTCAGTAGTTCCTGGGAAAATCAAAAGTAAAATCACATATATATCTGGGCGGAGCCTAACCACACATCTCATCGTGAGATCTGATTGGCTGTCAGCACTTCATCCAAGAAGTGTTGGCAGCCATCTTGGGACCAATATACATGATAGCACCTCATTAAAAAGCATTGCAGTTAATAGAAGGTTTTAAGACTTTAGTTACATTATAAATCATTTGTTCATGGTACCATACTCATTTTAGGAATTGTGGTGTGTTCTAAGGGGATTTTACCATGTGAAAAAGCCTTCTGCTGTATTATCATGAATCATGTTTGAGAGAAAACTACTTTCTCATGCTTTTCCCACAGAGGTTTGGAAGGTGATCTATAAGCTAACTGAGAGCATATTTTCTGTAAATTCACATTATCTTTCTCAGTCATGTGAGAATGAAGCCTGACATTCTCAGTAAAACATGTACATCCAATAAGGGCAGAGACTGTCAGTTGATTCCTTTGTGTTCTACTGCAGCTTCCCCGAGTGTTCTAAAGAACAACTAGAGCGCTAACAGTCCTACTTATGACAAACGTATGGCACACCTGAAGCCATCTTGGTTGGAATAAAGTGGTAATTCTTTAACATTTAATTTAAAAAGGAACGAAATGAGGGTGTTCATTTTGCCATAGAAAGTATGATTAGTGCTGCAGAAAGCAAAATCAGGGCACATTTTGAGTGACTTCTCAAATCCTCTTCTATTTCATTAAAAAATTCTGACATGGAGACTGAAACATGCACTTTCAATACCAGCAGCAGACTTCCCTGGTGAGCAGCAGCTTTACTACAGTGATCTAATAAGCAACTAGAGTGCTAACATTCTGAATTTATGGCAAATTTGTGACACATCTGAATGCCTTCTTGATGGAATCAAAGTAAAAAACTGAAAGTATTTCCTACTGAGGAGACTGTAGTAAATGAGGAAATTAGGAAAGATCATAACAAATAAGTCTCCCAAAATGGCCACCAGAGACAAAAGAGCCCAAATGTAGCCCAAATATCACCCAGATGTAGCCCAAGTATAGCCCAATGACAGAATGTCCCAGAGTGTTCTAACGAACAACTAGAGCGCTAACAGTCTTACTTATGACAAAAGTATGGCACACCTGAAGCCATCTTGATTGGAATAAAGTGGTAACACTTAAAACATTTAATTTACAAAGGAACAAAATGAGGGGGTTCATTTTGCCATAGAAATTATGATTAGTTCTGCAGAAAGAAAAATTAGGGCACATTTTGACTTCTCAAATCCTCTTCTATTTCATAAACAAATTCTGACATGCAGACTGAAACATGCACTTTGAATACCAGCAACAGACTTCCGTGGTGAGCAGTAGCTTTACTACAGTGATCTAATGAGCAACTAGAGTGCTAACATTCAGAATTTATGGCAAATGTGTGACATATCTGATTACCTTCTTGATGGAATCAAAGTAAAAAACTGAAAGTATTTCCTACTGAGGAGACTGCAGTGAATGAGGAAATTAGGAAACTTCATAACAAATAAATCTCCCAAGATGGCCACCAGACACAAAAGAGCCTAAATGCAGCACAAATATCACCCAGATGTAGCCCACATGTAGCCCAATGACAGAAGTGTGCAAAACACTTATTTTTTGTGTATTTGCAGTTTTATATAGTGCAGACTTGTCAGGTATTGGAATGCTTTACATGAGCATTGGTTACATCACACAAGATCAAATTCATTTTGGTTGTAGACATGGGGAGATTAAGTGATTTGACCACAATCACAGAATGTTGAGCTGAAGCAGAAACTCCAACCTGGTTCCCCAGTTGCAAAGTCTGCAGCTCTGGAAGTAACACCACATCCTCTCGCCAAGGTGCAACATTTAATCAAGTGGTCAACTGGATAAAAAAACATAAAGATTACAAATAATTTAAAAGTTCTTTGTCGCTATTTGAAAACTCAGAAAATATGTCCTCATTTTAGTTTTGTAGAGCACTAACCATAATTTTGATGCAAATAAAACCCTCTCATATATGTAATTTCTAAAGGAAATACTCTAGGTATTACAGTTTTGATTACATCAAGATGACGTCAGGCGTTCCACACTTTTGTAATAAATATAGAATGTTAGCAATCTAGTTGTTCATTGGGATACTCTTGAGAGACAGAGGCCAGGGGCACGGACTCTGAAAATTGAAGGCAGGTAGGAGAGTGCAGAGGCAACAATTTGACCACACTGGGCAGGCAGGAAGGGCAGTGGCAGCACAACAGACTATGGAGGGCAGTGGAAAGGGGGGCAGGGGCAACAAACCAACAATACAGGACTGGCAAGAGAGGCTTTGGCACTATAATAGACCATTGTGGGCAGAAGGAAGAGGCAGTGGTAGTACAACCATACATGCCAACAGACCCGTTTCAGCCAGGAAACATCCAATGTTTTTAAGATCAAATGGGCTTTATTTTAACTGTCTCCTGTCTACAATCTCCTCTTTTTCAATGTAACTCAAAGGGGAAGATCAATACCCCAGTTTTTTTTCAAAATCTCCCTCTTACCAAGTTCAAAATGTTCGCAAGTATGGTACATTGAATCATGGTAGGCAGGAGGAATTGGGGTAGGGACATGGACTCGGATAACAGAGGACAGGAGAGACATGGAGAGGGCACCAAACTGACCCTACAGGGCAGGCATCAGGGTTTGCAGCAGCACAATACACCACACAGCACATGCGGGACGGGAGTGCAGCACAACAATCCATAGAAAGCAATAGGGAGGGGACAGGACCATGCACATGGACAACAGAGAACAGATGGGAAAGAGGCAATGGTAGCTAGCTGACCATAATGGACAGACAGGAGAGAAAGCTGCAGCATGACAGACCATAAAGGGCAGGAGGGACGGATCAGGGGCATTACAATGGAACAGACAAGCCAGGAGGGAAGGAATAGGGGGTCTGCACATGGAAACAGAGGGCTGGGGGCAAGGTGGCAGGGCAGGAGCAGCAAGATGACCATGGAGGTCAGGCAGGATGGGCACTAGAAACAAGACACACCATGGAGAGCAACAATGAGACTATGGTGGCATACACACAGACCATGGAGTGAAGGTGGGAGGGGGTCAGGGGCAGCTAGCTGACCACACAGGGAAGGTGGAGGGGCCATGGCAGCACAGAAGACCATGCATGGCAAGCGGGAGGGTTAGTGGCAGCACAATGGCTATGATGGGCAAGAAGGAGGGTGCAGGGGCATGCACAAAGGACCATGGAGGATAGAACGGAGGGTCAGGACCTGGGCACAGACAAGAGAGTTCAGGGGAAGGGGCCTCACAACAGACCGCGTGGAGAAGGCAGGAGGAGCAGTTGCAGCACAACAGATCAGGGAGGGCAGAAGGGTGTGGCAGTAAAATGGACCATGGAGGACAGGAGGAAGGGGATAGGGGCATGGCATGTGGACAGGCAGGGTGGAGGTGGCAGGGACAGGTTACAGTCATCTGACAATGCTAGGCAGGTGGGAGGGGAGTGGCAGTTCAACAGAACACTCAGAGTAGATAGGAGTGGCTGGTCCATGGAACATAGTGGGCAAAAAGGATGGAGCAGGGGCATGCACAAAGACATCGGAGGGCAGGGGGAAGGAGAATAGGGGCAGCAAGCTAAGCACAGAGGCTAAGCAGGAGGTCAATGATGGGCCATAGAATTGGGCAATGGAGGGAAGGAGGAGTGGACTGGTACATCATGCTAAATGGAGGGCAGTGGCAGCACATCAGACCATGCATGGCAGGAGGGAGGAGGCTAGTCCATGGATTCAGACAACAGAGGATAGGGAGGAGGTGGATGAGGCAGCAAGCTAACTGTTCAGAGAAGGTGGGTATTAGGAACTTTATTGTTTTTAAAATGTGTGTCTGTGTGAACTATGAACAAGTATGCAGCATAATCTCACTTTTATTCAGGAAGAAGAGGATGTTTGTGACTGTGACTCCGGGCTCACTTGGCAGAAACACCCCCTGACCCTCCACCCTGAGGAACTTCGATTTTCGATCGTGATCGTATCGACCCGCCATTTTGTGCTCCGCCGCCATTTTGTGTTGCCTTCACTCAGGCAGCACGACGATCGAAGTCTTTTTCTGCTTTTCCTGCAATAGTGTGTCGAAATAACCTTGTTCCTCTGTTTACAAAAGCTGGTGTTAGAGACTGGCCGAGTACACTAATCCCTGTCTGGTTTTCCTAATCCCTGTCTCAACTATCTGTTGGTTCACACTATTCTCTTCTGATTTTATCTTATCGTCTGGCCTTCGCTGTCCTCTGCTCGTATTCTCTTGTTTCACAACTATCTTCCAAAACACACAAACGTATCTTGTCACCTGCAAGACAGCTACAAGTCAGTTAATGAATTAGCTTGTGGGGTGGGGTAACAAACAGAGTTAGAGGAGAGGCTTCTTCGAGTTACTTGATACTTTATTTTCAAACCTTTCCTATTGGTTCTGTTCTGTTTTCCAACTTTCCTTATTGCCTCCTTTTATATGTTTTAGGTGTGTTCTTAGTTAATGTATATGTTACATACATATTATATAAGATTGTGCGCCACGGAGTGAAGTGGCAGTCTCCTGAGAACATACCGTGTGTACTTCTAGGACAACTGTACTAGCTGCAGCTAATAAATCTAAATCTTTTACGCCGACAGAGTGTCCCGGTGTCTCTGTGTAGCTAAGCAGGAGAACCCAGGAGATTAAGGCGTACCCTGCGCCGCCAGGTCCAAAAGGTTCTGGTTCTTCAACCCCCATCGCAAAATGTAATGCCCGTGTAAAGGGTAGGTGGACGCAGTGTTATATAGAACATAGTCCTGAGAGCACGATTGAAAATGAAAACTAGATGTAGTATATGGTATAAACTATGCACCAAAAAGTGTGATATAAGATGAACCGGGGCGTGAAATATAATATGCAATACATTGTGCGCAATGACAGATTCATTGGAGAGCGCGAGATAGCACAGGCACTAGCGCGTGCTATGCGATATGCGCCTTGGAGTGTAATATGCACAGGGCAGTGTTGTGTAACATAACTAGTCTCTAAAGTTGTAATATAAAATATGTGCTGGGGAGTGTAACGTTGCATATGCACTGTGACAAAGATTTGGATCCCAGATTGTAATATGTATGGCATAGCGCTGTGCGTTATAACATACACATCGAGGAAGGCACGTTAGATGGGGCAATATAACCCGTGCGAAGGCAAGTGTGGCATGACATATTCATGGGGTGGTGTTACAGTGCACATGGGCTAGAGAGTGTCATAGCATACGCACTAGCTGGTGGAATACAACACAGAGGTGTGAGGCAATCGGCGGGCACTGGTGGGTGTAACACAGCATTGGGCTCAGCCAGGAGCACGCTGTGACTCTCAAGTGAGGTTCGTCTCCTTTCCAGAGAGTAAAATAAAAAGTATTACACATCCGGCGGTGGATGTGTTTTTTATTAACCGTGAGGGGGGTTTCTTGCATAGTTTGGTCGCATTTTTGTCGAATCCCCTTTGAATGGCTTGGTGTGCGTGTATATTAAATGTGCCCGTCAATAGCTACCCATGTTTGTATAAATAAACGACAAGGGTATCTACTTGGAGAGTACCCACCGGCGGGGGCGCCGGGATTAGGCACGGTAGGGCGTCAGACACGTCAGAGCTTCACTAGCGGTGTAAATACATTCCATGTGGATTCATTCTATGCATAGTCGCCTTTTAATGAATATCACGCAAATCGTCATGGTGATAGGTACATATTGTTTGTCCAGCATGTCCTAGGTGTTTCTATAAATATATATATTTTTAAAATAATAAAAAACAAAGGCCGGCCCCGGGGAATGGGGTCCCAGGAGCCATAAGTGGCCTGAGGAGGGGGCAACGCAGCCCCCTCCTAAAGAATTTAAATTAAAAAAAGGCCGATTAAGGCCTCGGGAGGGCCAAATTAATTTTTTTCAACAAAAAAAATTAGGGTGCAGGCCCTGGGGGATGGGGTCCCCAGGGCCAGTAAATTAGAAAAAGAAGGGGCCCACACAGCCCTCCTTCTTAAAAAAATTAAAAAAATAAAAGACCGGCATCGCGCTGGAGGCCACGCCCCCTCCTTGCAGCACTCTGCAAACGCGCCCCCTGGCCAGTTGTAAGTTGGGGAATTAATTCCCCTTCAATACTGAGGGTCCCTGAGGGCCAACTAGCCCAACAGGTATCTCCAGTGTGCGCCAGGGAGCTTCGTTGCAGACAGGTGTTCTGAGGCCACGCCCCTTTTTACATCTCTATGCAACGCAGCTCTGTGGCGCTTACTGGAGGTACCTAGTGGGCTAGTTTGACCCTAGGGACCCTTAGGATTCAAGGGGACTTAATCTCTCAACGTAGAACGGCCACAGGACGCGTTTACACAGTGGTGAAGGGAGGGGATGGGGCCTAAGGTGACGTGTGCAAACACGCCCTCTGGTGCGTTTTAAGTTGGGGAAATAATTCCCTTTCAATCCTGAGGGACCCTGGGGGCCAACTAGCCCACCAGGTGCTTCCAGTAAGTGACACTGCTCTGCGTTGCAGAGAGGTGGTGCAGGCCGTGCACCTTTTTACACCTCTCTGCAATGGCGCTTACTGGACGTACCTAGTGGGCTATTTTGCCCCTAGGGATCCTCAGGATTCAAGGGGACTTAATCTCCCATCTTAAAAAACGGCCACAGGGCATGTTTACACAGTGGGGAAGGAAGGGGACGGGGCCTGAGGTGACGTTTGCAAACAAGCCCTATGGCGCGTTTTAAGTTGGGGAACTAATTCCCCTTCAATCCTGGGGGCTAACTAGCCCACCAGGTGCTTCCAGTAAGCGCCACTGAGCTGCGTTGCAGAGAGGTGGTCCAGGCCGTGCCACTTTTTACACCTCTCTGCAACGCAGCTCTGTGGTGCATACTGGAGGTACCTAGTGGGCTAGTTGGACCCTAAGGACCCTCAGGATTCAAATTAACTTAATCTCCCAACTAAAAACGGCCACTGGGCGTGTTTACACAGTGGTGAAGGGAGGGGACGGGGCCTGAGTTAACGTGTGCAAACACGCCCTGTGGCGCGTTTTAAGAGGTAGTTTTAATCCCCTGCCCTATTATATACTAGGGGCTTACAGAGCAGGTCATGCTGATCACAGGGGGACCCCAACGCATAGTGTTCCCTAGTGTATGTAGGTGTTTTCACTGCATTCTGAGTGTCTTTTAACATAGCACTGGCTCTAGGACTGGTTAGTCAGATTCAGTTACCACCAGTATCCGTCTGAAAAAGTTGAGGGTACAGGATGATTTTGCAACAAGGCTTCTTTCTGCTCTTCTGTTTGTTTTTTCTGTACGTTATCCTTCTTCCTGCACTTTTCTTCGTCTTTGAGGACTTCTGTTGCTTCTTTCGCATTTCTTTTTTTTCTTTCTGTGCGTTTTTTCTTCTTTCTTCACATGTCCTATCTCTGTAGGCATGGTTAGAAATTAGCATTTAAAAAACCTTTGAAATTCACTGAAAAAACCATAGGTTTCAGGCACGTTATAGTTAGGAATTAGCATTTAAAAAACCTTAGAAATTCACTGAAAAAACCATAGGTTTCAGGGGCGTTATAGTTAGCTGGACTTTTCACTCGTACAAAACCATTGAAATTCCCCCGTTATAGTTAGTTCAGCTAACTATAACTCGCGCGCCCGCAATGCACTGCTGATGACGTTACATATTACATCACTCATGACATGGTCAGTGACATCACTCATGACATCACTGATGACATCTCAAATGACATCACTGATGACATCATCCTTGTGATAGAGTGGCAGACCTCCTCTTCCCCTAATATAACCTTTGATACACACATTCAAAAATAGAAACTACAATGTTCAAAACAATGGACATACCAATACCAGTTACAACAACCTATTCATTAATTCTAAGATCCACATACACATCTACTCATTCACCAACACTCCAATACAGTCACTCATACATGTACTCACTCATCTTATGTACTCACACACCTATACATCCTGTTACACAACGCCACTCATCCATAGAGTTACTCACACACATAGTCACTCATGCTAATAAAGAATCAAACATCCATTTACTTGCATATACAGTTATACACACACCACCACACTTACTTCTACAGAAACTTACACATACTTAGTCTTTTAAACAATCACTTATAGAAACACATACTTATTCATACAGGAACTCTTTCAATCTCTCACTCTCACATATACTCACTTATATACACCAATATTCAGATATACTAGTTTAAAACATATGTAATTACTCATAAAGACACTATTGAGACAGTCCATCACTCACTAACACACCCATGCACACACTCATCCACCCATACAGTCCTGCACACATGCTGTCTTCAACACATACAAACAGTGAGTCACTCATTCATGCACCTATGCACTACATAATACCCCCACCGAGCCATACAGACACTCAGACACTCATACTGATACTCAAAAAACCAACTAATAACCTATATAGACACTCATGTAGCTACTCACCAACACATGCAGCCACTTATACACACAAAGTGAGAGACTGATACAGATATTTACACATTTAAACATTACTCACTAAGCCATGTATTCACTAAGATACGACCTTGAGATATACATATATAAAACATATGTAATTTTCAGAAAAACACACATTCACTGGATGATGTCATCAGTGATGTCATTTGAGATGTCATCAGTGATGTCATCAGTGATGTCACTGACCATGTCATGAGTGATGTAATATGTGATGTCATCAGCAGTGCATTGCGGGCGCGCGAGTTATAGTTAGCTGAACTAACTATAACGGGGGAATTTCAATGGTTTTATACGAGTGAAAAGTCCAGCTAACTATAACGCCCCTGAAACCTATGGTTTTTTCAGTGAATTTCTAAAGTTTTTTAAATGCTAATTCCTAACTATAACGTCCCTGAAACCTATGGTTTTTTCAGTGTATATATATATATATAAATATCGTAGCTCCAAATCCTCTTCATATAAAGAGAAATAAGCACTCACGGGAGACACTCGGAGGAAATTTTATTCCGAACCAAACAAACGCGTTTCGGCGAACTGAGTAGATTCATTTTGAGCAAACAGAGATATCGCCAGATACGGACTATGTTTGGTTGCACACTTATATAAAGTAGTAGCAATACTGCATTGTCACAGTCAATCCATGGCATGAAACTTGGCGTCTAGCGAATATATGTGTATTAACCAGTGAGTTGTTATTCGCATATTGGAATGTTTACAGTAATTTGAAAAGATGTACAAGTGAGTTAAACATCATTGCTATGTTTGTTTTCTTACCTTTTCATAATTTTGAACTGCAATTTGGTAAAATGAATATCGATCAATCGCTAAATTGCATATTACAAAATGGCGCATCTTGCGATGATACTTTGTGTAGTCCCTTCTCTATGTTGACATACGGATGTTATGCACTTATTAAGAATGGCGGCCTCCCGGTGTGTCGACAAACACCGAGGAAGGCAGTTCGCGGAAACGCGTTTGTTTGGTTCGGAATAAAATTTCCTCCGAGCGTCTTCCGTGAGTGCTTATTTGGTATTTTGGGGTAAGTCGTTCCTTTAACCCTGAAGATGCAAGGCTTCATGAGCAGGAGACTAAGGACATTTTTAGAGGAACGTACTGCAAACTCCTCCAAATAGTGATGCCAGCTGATGTGTACAGTCTAAGGGACTCATTCAGAGAGCTGCTGTATGTGTAATAAACATTGGAAAGCCAACATGCCAATGCTTTTTTTTAGAAGAAGTGTTTCTAATAGTTGGGCTACATTGTGTGTGTTATCCTCTAGGTGTCCTACGAAAATAGAAAACAAAATGCTGTGATGAAGCATCATATTGAGCGACAGCAAAATAAAGGTTGGGAGTAAGGACCATCTGCAGAACAGACTGCATTAGCAGAGTTAAGATATACCTTCAAAGAAGAGTGTTATGAAAAGAAGGATGAAGATGGAATTTGCATTGTGAGTGGTGAAATGTAATGGCATACACGGCAAGATATTGCACAGAATACACTTTCCACAAAGGCCCAGTATTTTTGAAACATCATTAAGAACACTTTTGTACATGTCTTTACTTTCTGAACAGACAAAGCTGTAAATCCAACATATTATCATGAGTATGAACATAGCAGAAAAGAACATGTAATGATAAATAATGATGAGCCCTTTTTCTTTCCAATAGGATAATGAATCCAAATAGCTCACACTTCCTAAACAAACAAGCCATGAATCAGTAATTAAAAGGTCATCCTGTCACCAAAGTATGTGCATCCAAGACCATACCCTGGCTACAGTCTAGCAAAAGAAATATTTGATACCTCATCATCAAACCATAATGTGAACGCAAATAAGAACATGGGTGTGCAAAATTCACATAATTTTTTTTTGTTGTAATTATGCAAAATTATAAGAAATACAAATGTGGCATTTAGCACAATCTTTTAGCAAGAAATGTGCCCAAATGTCCATTTTGGACGAGAGGACACATTTGTGTTAAAAATGAATGCAAAAACCACAACTGCTAGGAAGAACAGATGTTTGTGTTCTGGTCATTCAAGTTGTTCCTGTGTTTCCACGCTAAAATGTTGCCATGATGGCAGTGTATTTAGATTACGCAATATAATAGTGTAATTTAAAAAAAATTGCTAAACAAGTTTAACGCAAAATTGCCGCAATTCCATAAGATTGCACCGCCATAATGGAAATTTCGACTGGGCATAGTAATGATACACAAAATGTCATGCTCTTGATGGACAACCCATTCAAACAATTGGAAACCATGAAAAACATGTGGATGTCGACAGCTGAAGGAGACTGACCCAAAGCCCACTATTTCTTTCTGTTCTTCTTATCTGTGCTGTTTTGTAGAATGGTGACATATAGTATCCAGACAGCTAAAGATGTCTTAAACTAGACCCAATATTGCATGTTTGCAGAATAACATTTGTGTCTGTGCTCATTGCCTACACCACATGATACAAACATAGCATGTCCATCCTTGGACTTTGCACTGCCAATTATCACCATATGGAAACTGGTGGTAGTGTTATGTTTCATATAGGCACCCCAATATAGGCTCAGGTAGCAATCTAACCTTTCACCTATATTTCGCCTGCCATTACACTACATAACGGTTCTTGGGACTGACCTTTTACCTAGTTACAATACTGCTTACAGGACATGGGGTTTTCCCTAAAAACTAGCCTCATTCATTATGCATGAGGATTCTTGGAAACTCAGCAGGGCTACCATCTCCTGCATAATAACTATGTATAAAGGTCATTCCTTCCGTCATCCTAAGTCCAACATGACACAGTAAGGTAGATCCCCTGAGGGTACCTCTTTGGGTAAATAAACAACATATCTTTGCTGAGGTAGGGAGGAGGAGAAAAAAGACTTCCATTCTGACACACTGACGCAAGACGCTGAGGTTCCTGCATGCAAAAACTCCAGCTTGCAGTGGCCTCACATCCCTTGCAGGGTGTCCCTCTCGGGACCAAGATGGGGTCCCACAGTTTGCCACTTCAGGTAAAGGGGTTGACTTCATTCTAGAGGGATTCTTGGCTCTGCATCTACATAAATGCTAGGTACACTTAGGTACACCTAGTTAAGATCACATCGTAAGAGTACGCATTGTTACTGTCATGTATTTTTTATACCTGATTGTAGTGATTATTTTAGCACTATGGTAGAAATCTACCATTCTTTTAAACTGTTGATGTTAATAATCATTTATGTCTGTTTCTGTCTAATGGTTGTTTTAGAACACCTATGTTACACTAGAATGATGCTGGTTCAATAAATGCTTATTTAAAACGTCCCCACCGTTTATTCTGTGTATCTCTCAGAGACAAAGTGAGCCCGAGTGACTGTGCGAAAAGTATCGCACTGTTTCTATGATCCCTGATGGGACAGAGTTGTCATGTTCGATAGTTGCCAAGAACTATTCTCTCCTTGGTAAGAGAGGTTTCTAGTTGCACTGTGAGCTGGCTGGTATACAGGCAAACATACCTGGTGGGGGTGTCTGGAATCAGTCTGGACACCAATCGCATAGAAAAAAGCAGCTGGGTTATAGAGGACTGCACTGTCAAGACAAGTCACTGAAAAGTGGTGAAAATATTGCCCGCCTCAGATGGCCAGCTGCCAAATGACCATAAATTATAATAACATTCACAGGGGTATGAGAGGCAATATATTGGAAGATTTCTGCAGTATATACATGAAGTATGAAGAATTAATGAGTGCACGTTGATGTTTGTATTCCTATGTTGTTTTTATTCTTGATGTGCTCAAAATTCAATACAGCCAACACGTTTCGCCCAGACATGGGCTTCTTCAGGGCAAGGCAAGAAAACGTTACAGCGCCTTAGGGCAGGATAGGTGTTGACGTAAGGTCTCGAATGTTCTGTGACTGAGAAGTTTGAGTTAAAGAGACCTCTCAGTGGGTTTGCTGAGGTGATCCTGGAAAAGCGAGGAGACTGTGGAACGCCTCCTATTGGCAGATCCTTTTAGATCGGTGTGATCTACCTTCACGGACGAACCAGCGCTGAAGGCTTCCCATACACAGACCTTTACTACTTTAACCAAATCTCATTATCCTTAACAAGGATCTGCCAATAGGAGGCGTTCCACAGCCTCCTCGCTTTTCCAGGATCACCTCAGCAAACCCACTGAGAGGTCTCTTTAACTCAGACTTCTCAGTCACTGAACTTTCAAGAATTTGCGTCAACACGTATCCTGCCCTTAGGCGCTGTAACGTTTTCTTACTTTGCCCTGAAGAAGCCCATGTCTGGGCAAAACGTGTTGACTGTATTGAATTTTGAGCACATCAAGAATAAAAACAACATAGGAATACAAGCATCAACGTGGACTCATTAATTCTTCATACTTCATGTATATACTGCAGAAATCTTCCAATATATTGCCTCTCATACCCCTGTGAACCAATCCCATAGTCTATGTTGTCTAAACACCAGATCCTATATAGGTTTATAGGAACTACACGACATGGCGCCGCCAATGTTGGTTTGGTACTTATTTAACGGTCATATCTGAGTAGTTTAATGGTGCTATTATCAGAGACCCATACTCACATTTTCCCAGAGACGTTTGGAGTGGGAAGGGAACTATCCGCCACAGCTGAGTAGACATATCCTATGTATTGCCTGTAGGTTTATCAAGCTTGAAGAACAAATAGTTTCTATTGTGCATAAAACCTTATCTCAGTTTCCTTGAAACTTTTTCCTTCTTCAAAATAATGGCTGACAAAGACGCCAATGTACCAGCACAACGTGCTGCAGCAAGGGAGGAAGAACAAGAGGATGAAAAAAATATTTCAGAAAATGTCAGAACTACCCTTACTTTAAAACTAGCAGACTATGGAGTCACAGCTCGAGTAGGAAAAACAGATCCAAATACCCTCCACAAGATTTTCCTTATTTCCCATGCACAAATGCAAATCAGTAGGGAATCCTGACTTAACATAATTATTGTCTCTGGATATTACTGCCTGATTTAGCTTGAAACTCTAATTAACACATAACTATGAAAACGTTCAATGCATGATAAGGACTTACATGTATTTTGTTAATTCTGCATCTAAGTCAAAGTCTGAATAATGACCTGCATTAGCATACCTTGCAGAACCAAATCTGAGGATGATAAGACTTCACCAGACAACTTCTGTAGTAGCACCAACACTGAGATGCTACTCTACCTCAAAAAAGGAGTGAACCAGTCAAAAGAGTTGATTCAAGTACATCGCTTCTTCTCTAGACTTGCTGAAGTGATTTGTATGCACTCTGTTATTGTGATCAGGAGCATGCCCCAAGAAAAAGCTTTGACACTGACGCTTCCTCAAACACAATCAGTATCCAGCAAGCCATGAAAAGGCTCATCTCCAGAACAGCTACTAAGTCTGAAGTTTGCCTTGTTTATGAGCAACACCTCAGCCGCTAGCCAACTAGGTGTTTCTATTAGACAGTTTACCCTATTTTCTCCCTGTTAGGGCCACAAGTTTTCATTTTGACTATAGTTAGCAGCTAATATTTAATTTTGGAGTTACCTTTGTCTCAGCAAAGCATTATTTATTGTTTTAGCTGATCCTAATTATGTTATTCTTTGTCTTGCATCCCCTATAATCTCCTGCAGGGTTTAAGCTTCAAGCACGACCGTTACCAGATGGTGAACACGTAGTACTTTAGGGAAATTTTAGATCACCTATTTTCATGAAAAGCTAAGACTAGGGCACACACTATGCAAAGAGTGATTGCCTCTTCCTGGCTGTAGGTAGGACTCTAGCCAGACAGGAACTATAGCCTTATTACTCAATCTACATTGGCAATAGGAAGGGAATCGCTCCTTTAGAAATCCTCTACCAGGAGGAGCCTCCGTCAGTCATTGCTGGTGGGCAGTGCCTTATTATTATGCTTCTGCAAATAAGGACCCGTCTGTGCCCTACACCAATGTCAAATACCAATTTAGTATTACGGTGAAAACGCTGTAAGGAAAACAATGCCCAATTTAAGCCCATTGTATGGATGTTACAAATCTGGCCGTATATGTGGGTCTTGTTGGATCTTCTAGAGGCATGCCTTAATGCGAGGGTTTCATAGGCCATCCGTCTAGAGAGTTTCCCACTCATGTGAGATTCCAGGAGAGGCTCCAGGTAGAAGAGGCATTTCACATTCCCAGGTCAGGGGCATAAATAGTCAGACGGCTGGCCAATGATATGCTCTTGCCTTTCTCCTGCCTTCCTGGGCAGAGAAGGATTACTTTGAGTAGATCTCTCCACTCATGCTATGCAACCAAGCAGGGTCTTCATAAGCAATGGAAACCAGGAAATATGGAAGCTTGTGTATGGTCCATAGAGCCTTTTTATTATATCTGCCGCTGTCCCCTCTTGCCCACTATAGCACTGAGGATTCCAGAACTGTATTTATTACAGAAAAAAAAGCATAAACGACAGTCATCCGAAAGGATTGTTTCTGACATTCATTTAAACATATGAATTGCTGAAGGCTCAACTAAGATAATGGAATAAATCCAAATTTCTTTAAAGAAATCTACCATAAAGTACACTGAAAGTAAGGTGTATCAGTGACATGATTACTGCCTAAAGCATGTCCGCTATTTCTACAAGAGTACAAACAGTTTTCAAAAATGTAATTTGAAGAAAGTATTGTTTTTAAATGTGAATTATAACTGCAAAGTACATTTAACAGTTTGTGACAAAATAAGTAAATCAGGTGTCACAATGTTGTTTTGGTCACCGTGTTGTTGAGGTAGAAAAAAGGGGGGATATGCAGGTGTCGCTTACACTGGAGTGTTGGTTTCACAAGATCGTTTTGCATAATGAGTAATATCCATGTACAGTAGAAACTTCCCACATAATTTATATTTGTTTGTGGGGAAGAGTACATGTGACTATCAGATGAGTCTCATATTTGCTCATGATAATTCCAATTGAGACAAGCCGTGCAACACCAATGTTTATGCTTTATTTTACATCACATTCCCGCTCCTATACATCTGCCTAAATTTACTAGGCATGCCCTTTCTTTAGCAGCCAATTTCTACTCAGGTGCATTTTATTATTAACTATATGCAACTCCACCTCCTTGCTCAAACTATTTCTCAATAAAATCTCATTTTCAACCGATTCTTTACTTAGAAGCTTCCGCAGAAGCTTCAACATTCTCCTGCCTTCACTAGTGCTTCAGCGATGGATCAAATCCTGGCCAACATTCTCATGTCAGATTGATAGTCAAGAAAACAAAACGAACTCTCCATCGTATATAACACTTAGAACAAGAGACGGACAGCATGTAATTACAAGGATATATATCTATGGAATGGTTTTGGTGATGTCATAAACCATGGACGCAAAGACTGAGTGGTTTATATCCATCGCAGCAACCCTGAGGTGGGAATTTATCTCTGCAATTTCCAGGTGCCTACTTTTATTTTATGTGCAGGGTCCACCTTGACTTCTGCTCCTTGTGTTCCCGACGCCTAACTCTTGCTGCTTGAAAAACTTATTTTCTGCTGTGTAACTAATATGGGATGGCAGGCATGGTGGGTGGATTACAGATTAAGGGTAGTACAGTATTTCAGGGTTAAAGTAACTTCAATGTAAACCACTGGTCCCTATCCAGGCAGTGAATGCTACTGTGAAGCCTTCGTTCTATTCTAGACCTCTCTTGCAATCTGTGGATGAATAAAAAGCATATTTTTAAACTGTACATATTTATGATCATGTCCACTGCTCTACCTTATCCAGTTGCCCTTTCATTTCTTGATTGAGTCGTCATCCAATAAAATGCAGCCTTTCAACTCTTGCAAAATCTCTTGCCTAGATCCATCTTTCTACAACCAACTGATGTTGCCTGTTTACTAGGGGGCACTCTGCAGTAGTGGTGAGTAACGAAAAGCAGCACTAATCGTCTAAAAACATTTGCACAAAAACAAGCATGCCAAGTGCCTCGGTTTTAAAAGGAATCTTGTTATTTTACTTTTTCACAGCAGTTTACAGATGAAAATTAGATTCACAAAACCACACAGAAGTTTTTTTCCTCTGTGCCCAATATAGGTATTTAGAATCCCACAATATTCTATACCCGAAGGCAAACTGCATATAAAACTATGAAAGCGTAATTTTAAAAAAATTAATCTCTGCAGGTGTGGAACTGTACATTCATTGAAAAGAGACTCTGAATGGTCTCCAGCCAAATACAGGACGCATTGCATAAACTGCTCTTGTGCTACTTTTTTATGTTTTGGTCTCTACTAAACTGCATCACGGATCTATTGAGCACATTGCTATATATTATTACTAACCTGTTCCATTTCCTTTTTTGCATTGCCAGTGCTGCAGAAAGAGTCAACGTTCATATATATTTTAGAAGGAATTGGTGTACAACATTGGAACACTGATTTTGGCACTGAAAAATAGTACTGATACCAACAAAAGGAAATGGAGTAAATTAGCGCACCATCATAGGGTGCTAAATAGCATCTCGGTGCATAATAGGCCAAGCTCTAAATAGCCCCACACAGGATATTGTATGGGATCCACTGCAAATTGAGAGAAAATAGGGCGGAAAAGTTCAAAACTGACCACCAGATTTCAGGGGGTAAATAAGAAGGCCATACATGCCTTGAAAGTCCCCACTGCCACGTTAAGAATTGACAAGTAACTGTTTCTGCTATATCTCGTAGATCTCTGCCGTCGATACAAAATCCGTAAACTTGAAGAGATTATAGATGCAGATAGAAAATACATTTACTTTGGGATAGGGCCGGCCCTATATCAGAATGATCGGGATAGCGCCGGGGCGGAAACAAAATTTGTTGTGGGGGCGGGAGCCGTTGCTGTGTGATGGCAGGAGGTGTGAGGAAGACAGGAGGGGGTTAATGGGGTGCTAACAATTACACTGAGGGGTACATTAAGGGCTGATTACAAAGTCTTTAACAGGACCCCATTGAGACCAAGTGGGATGGACAAGCTGCTGTTTGCATGACATTAGGTCAAGCAGCTCCCGCTGTTCTCCTTGGAATTTTGGCACCCCAAGCCTGGGCCCAGCTGTCCATGTCCCAGGCCAGCCCTGATTAGGGACAACCCCATGCAACCACCCTCTGATCTCTGGAATTAAGGTCCTGAGTCTCCCAACTGGTCTTGTGTCTGGTTTGCACCAAAGAGTTTACACTGAAAGAAGACACTCGGGGGCATATTTATGGGCATTGTGGAGGGGCAGCCCAGCAAGTTACCTTGCTGCGCTGCCCTGTATCACAGGGAAAGGGCAGGAATGTGCCATATTTATCCAATACAGCGCATTCCTTTTCTTTCCGCCTGCGCTGCTGCTGTTTTGGCAGCCTTGCTTCAATGCAGGCACCCTTGCACCTTGGTGGGAGGGTGCCTGTGTTGTAGGCAGGATTGTTCTTGTGCACAAAGGGGCACCTTCCTGCACAAAAACAATCCATAGGAAGAGGAAAAAATTAGGAGAAATAAGCATATTTCTCCTCATTATGCCTCACTTGGGGAAGTGTATCTTTTTGGTGCAGTGCCATGTTAGCCAGGTTTGGTAAATCTGGGAATGCACCAAAAACCATGGGATTTAAGAGGGAACACACACGTTCCACCCATGGAACGCCTCCTTTATGCAGAATAATGTAACGCAGTGATTTGGCTGTGTTGCATTACTCCATATTTTTGATGCCATTCAAAGCCACGGAAAGTGGCTTTGCGTGGATCCATCAATTTTGCTTAGAGATTTGCATCATGCATGTACCACTTTGCATGGTGAAAGCATAATGCAATGCCCTCATAAACATGCCCCTCATTTTTTTGCAGTCATCTAAGTAGTGCACCGAAGCCCGGGCCAACAGATGGAAAACGCTGAACCATAACAAATGCACCAAGCGATTGTGCACCGGACTTGGGGCATATTTATGAGAGCTTTGCGTCATGTTTGCAACACGCAATGTGGTACATGCACAACGCAAACCTTTAAGTCATATGTATGCCACTGTGCGTGACTTTGAACTTTGAATGGCTTAAAAAATATGGAGTAATGCAACACAGCGCAAATTGCTGCATTGCATTACTCTGCGCAAGGAAGGCGTTCCATGGCCGTTGCAGTGGATTGCAGATTTGCCCAGTGCATTCCCAGATTTTCCAAACCTGGTAAACATGGCAATGTGCCAAAAAGATGCGCCTCACCAGGTGAGGCGTAACGAGGAGAAACTTTTGATCTCTCCTTGTTTTTTCCTATTTCCATGTGTGCTGCATTCTGCAGCACACATAGAAAGAGGAAAACACCTCTATTGATTGTTTTTGTGCAGGAAGGAGGTGCCCCTTCCTGCCCAAAAACAATCCTGCCTAAAAACACATACACCCTTGCGCCATGGTGCAAGGGTGCCTGCGTTGACGCTAGGCTGCCTAAACGGCAGCAGCGCAGAAGGCATGGACAGGAATGAGCCCTATTGGAAGAATACGGCGAATGCACCGTATTCCTGCCCTTTCGCTGTGATGCAGGGCAGCGCAGCACAGCACTTCCTGCGCTGCCCTGCGCCACAATACCTGTGAATATGCCCCTTGGTGCGGACATTTAAGACTTAATAAATAAATGGTGAAAATCGGTGACTACAAAGCCAGTATTAATAGAAAGGGGAGGTAACCGGATTTCTAACGTTTCATATATTATGCCTCTGCTTATTTGTCTTAATTAGCACATGTCATTAGCATGCGACTAAAAAAGATATTGGGCAACATTGATGAAATACTCATAAAAACATAATTTAGCACTTCCAAAGAGTGGAACGATGGCAAATCCTTCTGCGTGCTTATTTTTCAATTAATGTGTTTCCCCTTTCGTCTGTCTACTTGATGCTGATTTAGTGCAGCATTAATAATAATAGCGCTGCGGGAGACGCCGGTGACAAATGCCGAGCCTTCCTGTTTACCTCTCTGTGAGGCGTCGGGAAGCATAGATCACCGGCGGTGCACTTTAAAGCAGCACTCCAAGTTCTGGACAACTTGCTTGTTTTTCTTTAATCATGCTAATGGTGTCTGCGCCGAAGACTTATGCAACGCAACAGGAAATATGAAGAAAAATGTGCCGCCCTAATGCTTGCGCAGCACTATGTGACTGCTGAAAGTGCAGTCACGGTTTATTAGGATATTCAGCAGAAAAACTGCGGAAAAGGAGCCAGCGGGACTGCAGGGGCACAAATGGAAAGAGGCCCGAAACTCTCACGGAAATCACTGTCCTCTGCTGTTTAGGCCCATCGCCATTAGGGACGGGCTTAGGGTAATGACTGCGTCAACATAAGTCTACGCAGGAATGGGAATGCTAAAAGTTGCAAACGATGAGCACAATATAGCGCTTTATGGAGGGTTTGTATTTCTATAGCGCTTACTACCCCTGATGAGGCGTTGAGGCCCTTTTCAGCGAGTAGTAAGCTACTCCGGAACCCAAAGGATTAGTGGTGGATTACTATAGGGAAATATAAATTGTTTGAGCAGTGGACATGTGAGTCTGTTAGATGGTTTGAATAGGATAAAGGAGGGACAGAGGAGGGTAGAGTCTAGATAGTGTTATTTGGGAGATCGTATTAGTATGACGAGGTTTGGGATGAGTCAAAGGAGGGAAGAGTCTAGAAAAGGTTATGAGGGAAATCGTAGTAAAATGAGGCTTGGGATGAGTCAAAGGAGGGATAGTGGAGGGAAGAGTCTAGAAAGGGTATTTGGCAAATCAAAGTAGAAAAATGAGGTTTGCGATGAGTCGAAGGAGGGATGCAGGACGGAAGGACGGAAGAATCGAGGAAGTGTTATTATAGAGATTGTTTTATTAAAATGAGGTTTGGGATGGGTGAAGGAGTGATGGGGGGGACAGTGTAGAACGGGTTATATGAGAGATCATAGTAATAGACTGAGGTTTTGGGTAAGTCAAGGAGGGGTAGAGAAGGGAAGAGTGAAGAAAGGATCTTATGGAGATCACAGTAGTAGAATAAGGTTTGGGGTGATTCAGAGAATGGAGGTAGAGAATATATTGAGAGAGGCATAGCACATAAAGTAGTGCATTGGAGGGAGTTGAAGGCTTTTTTTCATTCTACAGTAGGAGTAAAGTAATACATATATAGATAGATACATAACTACATAGAAAGGGTATACATGTATAAGGACAATAATAAAGAGCTCTAAAATTGTATTGCATACAGTTCCGTATATGCAAGTATGGATAGTTCAGGCTTGAAAGGTGTTGCTGTACGTAAAAGCAAATTTATTTGTGTATTTTTATCTAAAATAAATATATATATTTATTTTATTTTTATGTAGTTCTCAATAGTGAAGTAATTTGTAGATACAATTGTTCTGATCATATATACAGATTATAATAAATGGAAAAAAAAATACCCATATGCATCTAATCAAATAACCTATAAGAATACTATACAGTGACCTATGTACATGTTAAGCATAAAATAATGTATAAATGTATATTTATTTATATATATTTTTAACCATAAGTAATAAATACATTTGCTAAGCAGACCTAAAGAATATCTATATATTTTTAAACAATAGGTAGTACATAATTTTGTACAAAAAAATGCACATATCTAAATACATACATATAATCAAATTATACATATTTACACGCACAAACATACGCTATATATTTGTGTTTGAGTGTGGTGGTCATGTAGGAAAGAGCTAAATCTTGAGTAGTCTTCTGAAGATAAGATAGTGGTACATCTTTTCTGTTGTAGCAGGCAAACTATGGAAATAATTACCCCAAACATAAGAGCCATGGATAAGTCTGTGCTCAAAATGCTCCAATCTGGAAAGAAAAGTCTCCACTCCTCTCTAAATGTCATCTCAAAACAACTAGTGCCTCGCCACTGAGCAGCAGAACAATATTCTGTGATTTTGTTAATGACAGTTGTTCAGAGGAGGTGAGTTGAAATCGTGTCGGCTGACCCCAATAAAGATTATGACAGGACCATATGAATACAGTAATGGGTCTGAGGGATCAGTCAGGTTAGCAGGGATCTAACATGGCCACGGTGGTCACTGTCTCAAGTAATGGCAAAATAAATTGACACAATGACCAAAATAGCACTGAATGAATGAACAGGATTGGGTATTGCTGTAATGCAAAATGAATCACTTCAGGTGCTACCTGGCTTGACAGTAGGTGACGGTTCCAAGGATATTTTCAAAAAGGTCAGTTAGTTTTAAGTTTTCCTTCAGAAAGTGAGGTGGCTTTCCATGCGGGTGATGAAAGAATGCTTTTTCTATAGTCAATGTACATGGGCTGCAAGTGTCTGTATCCTTTTGAGCAGGAGTGAGTAGAAGGGATTGTTAGTAGGTTTGGGTTGCATGTGCACAGATGCATTTAAAAGTGTAGTATTGTATACTGTTCCAGAGATGTTTTCAGTGTGTCACATGGAAGGATTTGTGGTGAGACAGAGGGCTGAAGTGACACTGGAGAATATGGGAAGCTTGTGAGTTGACTTAATGGTGGAGGAGATGGTGGAGGAGATGGTTCCTGAAACTTTTACTTATTAGCAGTCTGTCTGCCTGTCTGTCTGCAGATAGGAGATTTGGTATGTTAGCAGATGGACGAACAGAGAGTTGTCACTGTCTCCTTTCTAATCCATTCCTACAAACATACGCAATGTAATTGTATCAAACCGCCATATAAATCACTGTACTCTGGTACTGCAAATGTTGGAAGATGTTGGTGTCCCTTTAGTAGATTCCCTGCATTCTCTAAATTTGAGGGCCTTGAACAGGCAGTTTAATTTCTAATTCTGTTTGAAATTACACTTTTCTTTCAGCTGAGAGAACAGTGGTAATTGATTATTCATTTCTCTCTCTTTATTTCCTGATTGCACTTATTGGAAATCTGTCCCAATGAGGAAAATGATCATCTTCCAGAGCGGATCTCTTTTTCTATGGATATTTCAAGGGCCACACATTAGACACTCATTGGTTCTGTAGATAGTTTTGAGCTGAAGAGGGTAAGGAGGAACGGATTAACTACCAGGGCCCTCTGTGAATGGATGGAGAGGGGTGATAAAACGTTCTAAACAACTTCTGCTCTCGCATATTAGTTTGGTATGGCTATTATTGAGGCATGGGTTAAAGTTACCATACCATATCATACGATTTCATGGGAACCTCTTTGATGGGAGGGACACCTATTAAGAAGGTGCCCAGGGAGGAGCCTAGCGCGTAACCAAGATGGCCGCGTAGGTGCGAGGCTCCCGAGGACCTCCGCGACCTCCTACATTTATCCTGTCTTCATCCTGATTCGGTTGAGGGGACTGTGTTGGTGAACCTGAGCCGAGGTGGTACCCGTTTTCCGTATTTCAATCGGACCCCGTGTGCCGTGATGGGCATCGATTGAAGTTTGCGGCCTGCTCCTCTCCTGACCCCGGACCTGAGTTGGGGGGTGATCCGGTGGAGAAGTGAATAACAACGGCGGGACGAGCCTAGCGAGACGCGTTCCCCACACTTTCACTTTCGCTTTTGAGCCCTCTTGCCATTGTCGCGAGTAGGATCACGGCGCTTCTGTGTGTGGTGGTTGCCTCGCTGGGGGACCCTGCCTGCCCTGCGGGGACCTGCTCCGCCTTTCTGAGGCGACCTCTGGGGTCCTCGGCCTCGATTGTTCGCTCTCCGCGGCAGGACTCGTGGGTGTACGGGATACAGGACGATGGCGACGAAGCAGGATGGAGAGAGGCCGAAGGCCAAATCGACCCGGCGTGGCGCTGCAACTCAAGCCAACATTATGGATCGCTACACCCTACCGAGGGGTTCTCCCGGCGGGTCGCATAAGTCTCCTGAGTGCCCCGCGGATGCCCCGGATTTGCCGACGGATCTGACTTTGCAGGACGTCATGGGCGCCATAGCGGAGATGAAGACCTCGGTGGGTCAACAATTTGACACCCTGGCGCACAAACTCGACGCGGTTCTCATCGATGTTAACCTTGTTAGGGCAGATCTTTCCAAGACATATGACAGGGTGGATTCTTTGGCCCACACCGCGTCGGGCCTCACGACTGAGGTGGTGGCCCTCCCGACGGAGGTACGTCGGCTCCGGCAGGCCAGTGCGCTCACGGATCGGCGACTGGAGGATTCCGAGAGTGGGGGTCCGGAGGAACAACGTTCGCATTATCGGGGTGCCAGAGGGACTGGAGGATTCGGCTGCGGATCTCTTTGTGGATGATCTGATTTCTAATCGTCTGCAGCCTCGAGGTTTGAGTAAATTCTTTGCGGTGGAGAGGGCCCATAGAGTTCCTGGTGGCAAGCCGAAGGTCGGAGCTCCCCCGCGGCCTCTTATTGCCCGTATCTTCAACTTTCGGGACAGGGATGCGATTTTACAAGCTTCTAGAGTGCAGGGGCCGCTTAAGCTGGAGAACGTGGAGGTGAACTTCTATCCTGACTTTACGCAAGCGGTCCAGAAGCAGAGGCTGGGTTTCATGGGCGTCAAGCGGCGGCTCCGAGATATGAACTTGAAATACGCCATGCTTTTCCCGGCCAGGCTGCGTGTGGAGTCCGAGGGTCGCTCTCATTTCTTTGACCGTCCGGAGACGGCCGGGGACTGGTTGGACACTTTGCCTAGGGGACATGATCGAGAGGGTGTGGGTGCCGCGGGAGGAGAGTGCCCACTGGATCGGGCCAGCGGTATTGACACTGGGGCTAATTCCTGATGATGCCACTTTTTGGCTGTGCTCAGGGTTTCTTGACTGTCGTGCTTTGCTCCCCCTCCCTTGGAGGTGGTGGTGTGTCTCGAGGGGGTTCTCTTCCCTCCTCTAGGGGGTCTTTGTAGTTTAGTTCATGCAGGGGCGACAGGCACACTGCAAGTTGGGGGGGCTGTTTGGGCTCATGCAGGGGTGCAGGGAGGGGGGAGTTTTGTTTGGAATGTTGGGTTGGGGTTGGGTATTGTTTGTTTGTACCACAAGGCAGACATATTGTTGTGTTCTATTCAAGGTGCTCTCTGGGAGGGGACTGATTGGTTTTGGCTGTGATGGGGGGTAGGGGACTGAGACTTCTTTCCTGGAATGTTAACGGACTGGGGGACAGGATAAAACGGGGGGTGGTCCTGCAGTTTTTAAAACGGATTTCACCTGATATTGTGTTCTTGCAAGAAACACACCTTATTGGTAATTCCTTCTGTGCTATGAATAGGCGGGGCTATCGCCTTGTGGCTCATTCGGGCTTCACCTCTGGTTCGAGGGGTGTGGGCATTATGGTTAAAACCTCGCTCCCGTTGGAGGTTGACGAGGTGCTCCATGATGACAGGGGGCGATATACGGCTCTGGTGGGTAGATGGGAGGGTAAAGTGGTTGTTTTGGTTTCTGTTTATGTCCCGCCGGGGTTGCAGACGACTACTTTTGCTGATTTGGGGCGCCTTCTTCTTGGGCTGCCGGAGGGGATCCTAGTGGTTGGAGGGGATTTTAATGCTGTGGTCTCCGGAACTGAGGATCGTCACCCACCCAGGGATCTCCCCCGGGCCCAAACTTGGTTGTCTGGCCTCTTAGATACCCTGGGTCTGGTGGATTGTTGACGGCTAAAACATCCTGCGCAGGTACAATACACCTTTCATTCCGGGGCTCATGGTAGTCTCTCGAGACTTGATTATGCTCTGATGCCAGCGGCACAGGCGGGGCGGGTCGGGGAGGTGCGGCATCTTGCTCGGGGTATTTCAGACCACTCCCCGCTCTTGTTACACTTTGATATTGTCCCGGGGATGGAGGGGAGGGTGGTCCCGATCAACCCCTGGTACCTGCGTAATCCCGCAATTCGCGCAGATTTGATTAAATCCCTTGAGCAATATTTTGGAGATAATGTGGGATCAGTGTCGTCTGCTGTTTCTCTGTGGGAGGCGTTCAAAACGGTACTCCGGGGGGAAGCCCTGTCCCTCATTTCCCATTCCAAGAGGTGTGAGCGGGAGGAGGTGACCCGTATCGAGTCTGAGATAACTGAGTTGGAGGGTGACCTGGATTGTGGTGTCACGGACGACAAACTGCATGCTCTTAGGATCAAACAAGCGGACTACAAGGCCCTAGTCACCGAAGCGGCCAGGGGCCTGAGCAGGGAGCAGCAGGGGCGACTGTATGATATGGGTGATAAGGCTGGAAAACTGATTGCGTGGCTGGATAAAAAGGAGAGAGCGGGTCGAGTTGTTCCGCTGGTTGAGAGAGTGGAGGGTGTGTATGTTACTGATCCGGGTGAAATTGTTGATTGCTTCGCTGAGTATTTCCGCGGGGTGTATTCCCCGGTATCTTCTCGCTCGGAAGAGGATTCCCGCGACTTGCTTAAAGATATTGCTTTGCCTTCCCTTTCGGAGGAGGATAAATCGTTGATGGACGCGACTCCGACATCTGAGGAGATCGCCCTGGCCATACGTTCAGTCGCCTCTGGCAAGGCCATGAGTCCTAATGGCCTTCCCATTGAATTGTACAAATTGCGGCCGGATACATTGGCGCCGCACCTTCGTGATATGTTCCTCGCGGCCCGGGCGACGGGTTCCCTCCCGCTGGACCAGCGTCTAGCCACTATTGTGGTTATTCACAAGGAGGGGAGGCCGCGTGATCGGGTCACTTCTTACAGGCCCATTTCGCTTTTGAATGCGGAACCGAAAATTCTGGCCAAGGTGCTGGCTAATCGGCTGGTCAGTGTGGTGTGCGATCTGATCCATCAGGACCAGTCCGGTTTTATCCCTCATCGCAACACCGCGCTTAACCTGCGGCGTTTGCATGGGGTGCTCTCGAGGGTTCCGTTCATACGTGAGCCAGCCATTTTGGCGTCCCTGGACGCCACTATGGCATTCGACACGCTTGAGTGGCCATATATCTGGGCGACGCTGGAGAAGTTTGGGTTTGGCCCGGGATTCATTGGCTGGGTGAAATTGTTGTATTCCGGACCGCTAGCCCAGGTGGTGGTGAATGGTAGAGTATCGGCTCCTTTCGAATTGGGTAGAGGCACGCGACAGGGTTGCCCGCTGTCGCCTCTCCTCTTTGCGCTCGCCTTGGAGCCCCTGGCGGAGTGGCTGCGGTGGCACCCTTCGATTCGTGGTCTCCGATGTACTCCTGAGTATGAGGATCGAGTCTCTCTCTACGCGGACGATATTCTTTTGTATCTTGCTTCCCCGCGTGAATCGTTGATTGTGTTAGTGGATGTGCTGTGTTCCTTTGGCCGGAACTCGGGCCTAGTCATCAACTGGGCTAAGTCCTGTGTATATGTCCTCTCAGGGGAGGCTCCTATCCTCCCGCGGGGTTGTCCTATCCAGGTTGCTCAACAGGGATTTAAGTATCTGGGTATTTTTATCACCCTGGACTCCGCGGCCCGATACACACAGAATCTACTCCCCCCCCCTCCAACGTTTGAAGGCGGATGTGGCGCGTTGGAGGCGCTTGCCGCTCTCGCCGCTCGGCCGGGCGGCGCTGTTTAAGATGATGTCGTTGCCACGGTTTTTATATGCCTTACAAAACACGATGGATGTCGTTCCGGCTAGTTACTTTCGGGAGGTGGAGGGTCTGCAACGCCAACTGTTTTGGGATGGGAGGCCGCGGATCGCCCTCGTGAAGCTGACGCTCCCGTGGTACGATGGGGGGGTCGCCCTCCCCGACATCAAACGTTATTACTGGGCCTCCCAGATGGCTGCGATAAACCACGGGCTTTATGGGCCCGCCCTTAATCCGGCTTTTGAAATGGACAAATTGTTGTTGCCGGGTGGCGACTACAATCGTGCGCTCTACTCTAGATCGCTCGACGCACGTTTGACGGGTCCGACACGGGTCGCGGTACGGGTGTGGAGTGCGGCAAATTCGGCGATGGGGTGGAAGGATCGGTTGACCCGGGCGACGCCATTGTATGCTGCTGAGCGACTGGGTTGTTTGTGGACGACGAAGGGCTTCGAGAAGTGGGACACGATTGGCATCAGCAGGGTGGGCTATCTTTGGACGAAGGGGGGATTTAAAACATTTGATGTGCTGAAAGCGGAATACCAGTTGCATGACAGGGAGTACTTCCGGTATGTACAGGTTCGCCACGCGTTGTCTTCCGTGTTCCCGGAGGTCGCGTCCATCCCGGAGTGCTCCCCCTTGGAAGATAGAGTGCTTGACGGGCATGTACCGGATGGCACTATCTCTTTGATCTATAAAAAGCTCATTAACGATCGCTCGGGACTGCTGGCCGCCCTCCGTGAGGCATGGGTCGCTGATGGATTGGAGCTGGACGACGAGGATTGGGTATCTGCGGTGGCCTCCCCGAAAGAGGTGGGAATGTCCGGAGGTGACTCGATTCTGGCGTGGTGTGCATGCGGTGTTGCAAGCGGTCACGCATGTTGCGCTGTTCCCCGAGGCTAGGAGGTGTCTGTTGAATGTGTGGGAGCCGACTGATTACACGGTGACGCAAACGTGGTGGGTGACATTGGGATATATGGTGGCCAAGCGTGACATAGCACAATTGTGGGGCTCCCAGAGGTCACCCACGATTTCGGTATGGAAGGAAAATATGGATTGGTGTATGTTCCGAGAAAAGGTTGTGTATGTGGCGAGAGGTAAGCCTGGGAAATGGGTAAAGGTGTGGGGCCCCTGGAACTCCTATCGCGGCGGGATCTGTACCCCGCCACTGACGCCCGACTTGGCGGCGGCCCTGTCTCCCTAGTCTGCACATTCTCTTGACTCTGTGTTATCGTGACCACTTTGTCTCTGCCCCTGCCCTTCCCCCCCTCCTATTCTTGTAGGTTGGTAGAGCCCTCCCGAGGGGAGCACATACTGTTGCCTAGACTTTTGCCGCCTTGTGGGTTTGTTTTTCGTTTCTCATTTAAAATGAAACCGCCATTTGGGATGTTTGGTCAAAGTGGCCGCAAATGATATTTTTGATCTGTGGGACTTTTTATTGCTTGCTGCTTGTGTTTTTATGAATGTGTTTCATGATCTCACTGTCTACTAGCGGCCGGCCTGAAGGTTGTAGGCCCATACTTGTATATCTCTTGAACTTTGTAATAAAGGTTTCCCAAAAAAAAAAAAAAAAAAAAAAAAGAAGGTGCCCAGCAGTTCTCAGACTTGGTTTAATGGAGTACTGAAGGAGGAACATACCCTGCTTTGGAAAGAATTTAGAGTCTTGGAAGGTAAACAAAGACCATTTGGATTTTCAGTGTGAATAAAGTTCCTGAAAAGGGCATTTCAAAGTCTAATAAGGAAGGCCAAAATGGCATATAGTGATTCACAGCGATTCATAGTGGATGACAATTATTGAACATTGATGCTTAATAGACAACAGCCATTTTTTGACCTGCATTAACTTCCTGGATAATATGAAAGAAGAGGACTTATTAAACAGAGCCATTCTATTGGCTCTTTTACACAACTCAATGATCTGTAGCCCCATTAACTCAGGAAGATTTCATATCAAACAAAGAGTGTGAAACCATTAGGCTTTATTCAGGCACAATTGTTTCTTTTGTGATCAACCTACCAAAAGACACGTGGGCTATTCACAAAGGTAACATATTCTTGTGAATAATTTACATGTGTAGCTTACTCTTATACTTTTCACTAACTTTACTACTTCTGGCTATTCAAAATTCCGAGTGTAAAGTTACTCAATGTGTAGACTTACACATATCCATTGCCTCAAAAAGAGAGAAGAGTCAAATTACAAGTGTAAATTACTACTGCTAAAAAGAAACAGTAGTAAGTCTAGTATCACATGGGGCTAAGCACAGGTACTGCAACACCCTCCCATAGAAAATAATGGAGGTAAGGGCTTAAAATAAAAGTCTATAAGAAATAATGCTAAATAAATTATTAAACAATTTATAAAATATAAAGAAATATACATTAATGCATAAACAAACTTTTTTACTTATTCCTATACTTTACCATAGGGAAACTACACAATCGGGGCAAAGTATACGGAAAATTAAAGAAGTTTATTAAACTTTATAATAGTTTGGTACTACATTTAAAATAAAGGGGAAAAATAATATATACAATATTTTACAATAATATTTAACATATTTGTTTAATTAATTTATTGTAAAGTTTAAAAAAACATTCTAAATGTTCCCTATACCTTACCATATGGAGATCTCCACTCGTCTGTGAAGTTTTCCATTGGTAAAATATAGGGAAAAGTAAAAACGATTTTTCAGCTACAATAAAATTATTAATAATATGTTTATGTTAAATAATAATGTAAATTAATTTCATATATTTATGTTAAATGTAGAACAATATTACAAAACGACACAGCACTATTAACTTGATTTTGAATTAAAACGTTAATTGATTTAAATATATTAAATTAAATAAAACATTTTTATACATATAAATTAAAAGAAAAAGTTCCACCAAAAGTTTTTAAAAAAATGGATTGTATTATAACTGATGTATAGAATCAATAAAAATTAATTTAACTATATTTTAATGACAATTTGTGTTACATTCATTTACAAATTCCAAAAAGTCTTTTATAATGAAATAATAAGTACTTTATTTTATATGTTTTTCAGATTTAGTCATATCTATTTAAATGTTCAAATATTTTAAATAATTTAATTTATTATTATTTTCTATGGACTTTTATTTTAAGCCCTTACCGCCATTATTTTCTATCGGAGTGTGTTGCAGTATCAGTGGTGGCCATGTGTGGTGCTGGACTTATCGCTGACCTATATTAATTTGCTACTTTTTTGGGTCCCTTGTTGACTGTAATATCTTTAGAAGTGTCGTTTGTGAATAGCAATGGTCTTACTCTGGTGGCTGGGTCCATGTCCCTCCCAAACCCCTCCCGAGCTCCCACCAACCCCTTCTTACTCCTCAGTAAAACCATCCTATTGAGTAGTAAGCATTCCCTTTTTTAAGCCACTCCCCTGTTTCCTCCCACGTTTACTTAAATGTAGTAAACTTACACGTGTGAGCATCTCACCATGTAAAAGATAGTAAAGGTGGAGGTGAAGATTTAAACTTTTAGATTTGTGAGTAGCATTTTGTAGTACTTTAGCAGTACACTGGTAGTACTACTAAATGTACTACAAAATGCAGTTTTTGAAGTGGCCCATGGGTGTCACAGTGCACAGGTGATGGTTTACTGGGGCGCTTGGCCCCAAATACACTCCCCATATCCTTGTTCAAACAAAGAGGATATTCGTATATTGGATGATACTGGCTTTCCACTCTTCTTCAAAAGCTCTTCGTTCTAAAATGTCCTGTTCTCTTGAAAGGGTTTGATTTTGCATCCACTCTTCCAAAGAGGTAACCACTCACATTTGGCCAATTGCCGCTTAATCACTCTTTTGGACGTGGATGCCAAAAGTATATGCTAGATTGTTATTACTATAATTATATGTTTGGGCTCATGAAAACCATCTAATCCCTATTTTTTAGATTGGCTGTCATTTAACATGTACCACAATTGATAATGTGTTTTTATTATCTACTTTGATGTATTGGTCTGTTCACTTGGACTAAACTGTTTGCAAGTTTTGTGAATTGTAGCGCTGGCTTTGATGAGTGAACAGGAATCTATTATAGAAAACATTGTTTCACTGTGGTATCTCGTCTATGTTATCACTGTATAGTTGCTGTAATAATGGGTAAGAAAAAAGAATACCTATGTGAGAATAAAGTTTGGTACTTGTTTTTTTAACACATTTTTATTACAGTACAGTACAGTACATCGTTGGGTTAAGTATTCCGCACGGTCATGACATAGTGGTGCAAGTCATACTATGGTGAAACATTATCATACAACCTTTGTCACAGCTTGTCACTTGTTTACCTGGAAGCATACCCATTATCATTCCTGCTTTCATTTTGTTACGTTATGAAGAGAAAACATCCCTCGTTATCCATAACTAATTTTCAAGGAGCTCTGACAGGAGACATCCTGAAACATGGTATTCTGCCCAGTAAGCACTGTATCAACATATAGCTTATCATAAGAATTTTAGACAAAACAACTAAATCTTACTAACTTCCCCTCCCACTCCCTCAAAGTTTGGTACTTGTTTATTAGTGTCTGAGACATCTTACAGGTCACTGCAAGCCTGGTCACGGAAGAAAAATAAATTGCAGAATTACACCCACTTTAAGTGACCTCCACTGGCTACCACTTAGTGCCAGCCTTTACTTCAAAATAACCTGAATCACTGACAAGGCAATTCACTTCGGAGTGCCCTCCTATTTAGGAAGCAAACTCCAAACCATGGGAGGACAGAGAAATACCAGAGACAAAAACCAACTCAGTTTTCTCCTCTCAGGATCCAGTAACTTGGAACAGGGAGAATGATGTATCTATGGGTTTCTCCCATTAAATGTCTGCGGGCAAAGGAACTCGCACATCAGAGTCAGCATCCCTGAGAAACTCAAATGCAATTCAAACTTCAAAGCCTTTAAAAAGGCCCTAAAACTCACCTATTGAGACTACACCTGAAACCTGATAATTAATGGACCCATGCTTTGATACTGTTACAGCTGTAACTTGTTCTTGTCTCCTAAGAGCTTTGAGTTTTTTCTCCTATACAGATACAGAGTGATCCTCTCTGTGATGCTATATAGTTCTCTGTTGCTCATGCACTGAGGTTCATGTGCAGCCTACCTGAAGGATCCTTCTGGCAGGCAGAAACCAAACACAAGCTTTCCTGCTGGGAAAGTTTATTTCAAGATCACGGTCAGCGGCAGGCCTTTGTGATTAACTTGTTGTAATTGCCATTACATTAAATACAATGGTCTGCCCATGACAGTTCTGGGCAGCACAATACTTCTACATTCCTTTCATTCCTCAGTGCCCACAATGAGGATTTTGTGCTTTGCAGGAAATTTCACATGAGTTCCTCCTTTTGACCAGTCCACGGTAGGCAAATGCAGAAACAGCAGAACTGTCTGCAGTTTTCCATCCATTTACTGCAGATTGAAAAAGGGAATCTCGACCATTCCTACAGGCAACCATGAGAACAAAGAGGTCTTCACTGACTTTACCCCTCGTCTGCATTAATGATAGATTGTACAGCCTGATAGCTGTGCAAATTCTACAAAACTTGAGAGCGAAATTATTGCCTTTATTTTCCTACAGGCAGGAATTTGTTCCTGAGAGATTTGGTCCCATACTTCATCTCATCCAAAACTTAATCTTAGCAATGTCCATTACCCAGCCATGGTCAGACTTGATTTGCCAGGTATAACAGGCACTGCATGTTGAAGCTGTGTTCCTTTGATTCTTTTATAGAGTTAGGAGTGCCAAGAATGGTTCCTTAAAAGTGTAATTTGGGAGACTTTTGGGGAACAAAAGGATATTCCATCTACTCCTTCGGCTAAGCTTTTGTTTAAGGTCCTTCAGGATTTGGGCAAAGAGGAAACTTGGAGAGCAAATGTAACTGTAGGATCTTTGAAATAATTGATCAATAGGTAGACTAAAGTCACCGCATACATTTTGGATTTAAAAGCCATTTCTGCATTGCTATATTCTACCCATGGTGTGAACATTAATGTAGTTAAGCCAAATCAAGCCTAACCATGGAAACATCTCCAACAGTGTATACAATATAAGATTGTTTATTTTTGATTCATCCAAATTCCTGTTTCAGAATGTAAGCATAAATGCATTTTTATTTTAAAAAGTAGGCTTTCGCAAACTATTCCAACATAAGAACAAATCGATTTTGCAAATATTGAGTACTTGTGAAGAACTTTTATCAGACAGAAAATATTTATTATGTCATATCTTTTGCAGCATAAGCTAGCCACTTGTAAAGAAGCTGTGAATTGTTTTTTCACTAATGACAACCCCCATATATAATGTAAATAGTTAGATTCCTGTATGTGGCAATTAAAGAGAATTGTGGGTGCTACATTATAGAATGATTTATAGTTACACCTTTGTATTATTTTATTTAAATGCTTGTCTCAGTCATTTTAACTGGTAACACTTTTTCGTTGATTGTTCTTTGTATTTAGACTGTGTTTCTGTAATTGTTTTTTTTGTACTTATTGTATCTGTTTTTTGGGATTTGTGTGTTTTATTCTATTGCTATGATTTATTTAACTAACATAATAAGGATCTCTATCTATCCATCCATCTATCCATCCATCTATATATCTATCTATCCCCAAATGTTAGTGAAAGAAGGATCTGCTTTTCATGCACGTTTGACAATCTCAAATAAAACTGGGCCTTGTTACCCCATCAGTGTCATGCAGTTTATTTGGAAAACTATATTTTCCCTTAGCAATATTCTACAGCCAAACCAATACATTTTATCCACAGCAGCTTTCTTTAATAATAAAGCACCTCTTATACTAACTGTATTGTATCTAACTCTCAGAATCAAAAACATCTACCCTTACAGACACACAGCTCCGGACCCTGGATAGCCAGTAATCCCTCACAATCCATCTACATACTAACTCAGTCAACTGTCAAAATGTATTCTTAACTCTTCAGAAACTCTGACTGCAGCCCTCCCCACACCAGTCCCACACAGTTTTTGATCCATTGCTAGCCCTTTCATGTACAAACAAGAATTGGCAACAGTAATCAGTCTGGCATTGGCTGCCAGCCTTTTGGCTTTGTCAATGCATGTTTTGTTTTGCAGTTGTTTTCAAAAAATATTGTTGTGGGAGCTGCTAGGCCCACTCCAATATTAAAGACAAACTTTGGAAAAAAGTAAAAATATTTTTGTTCATAAGAAGCACACATTGCCATAGTAGTACCCGGCACTTAAGGGAACTACTTTATGTGTGGATGTGCTCTTGGTGAATGGGAAGAATGCTGTCACTCACAGTGATGTTAGCCAATGGCTGAAATTGGCTGATTTATGTTTCTTTGCTGTGTGTTGTAGAGGGCAGAAAAAATGTTGAATGATACAACAGCAGATCAATGAATGAAGAGGGATGGCTGATAATCCCTAAATATGTATGCAGTAGATATATAGTTGTACTAACCTCAAAAGGTATTGAGTAATTCCAGACATTAAAAAATCATGATCTTGTGTTTACCTGTTTCCCACTTCACTCAGCCCCTTCACTATAGTAAACCAAACTGAGCTCTGCATCCCGCCTCGCCTATTAATTCTTATTAATTCTGTAACTTTCAGAATGGGAACCCCCACCTTGATCCACACTAAAGAAATCTTAAAATGAAATAGTGTTTTTAATACTGGCTTACAAAATGTTTAAATTGCTCTCCATAATCATGTGGGAGCAAGTAATTTGCCTAAGCATGTAAAATTGGATTCACATTTTAGATCTTCTGACCCAAATCTGACAGCCTAATGGCTAGTCACAGCCTCTTCTCTTACCTTAAAATTGTTAATGATGCATCTAGTATGAACTACCGACAGGAAGGGTTAAATAAACACACTGTACATATCATAATAAAACACTCTAGGGGCCAGATGTACGATCCACCAAATTACGAGTCGCAAATGGCGTCTCATTTGCGTGTTGCAATTTGCGAGTCGCAAATTGGGATGCACAACAGTGTCTGAAATACTGTTTGCGATTCCCAATGGGGTTGCATATTGCATGCCTAATGCATATTAATGAGGCTGTCGCAATTTGCGACCCCATTGGGAATGGCTGGCACTCCCACGGATGGTGGCCTGCTGGGGTCAGCAGACCACAATGTCTGGGACTGCTTTTAAATAAAGCAGTTTTTTTTTCATTCAGCCCGTTTTCCTTACAGGAAAACGGGATGCATTTGAAAAATAAAAATGAAACTTTTCAGTTTCATTTTTTAAGGGCAGGCAGACCACTGCCTGACCTTAAAAAATATTTTTAGAGCCACTCACAAAGGGGAAGGGGTCCCCTAGGGACCCCTTCCCGTTTGCGAGTGGTTTACCTGTGAAGGGTGGTAAATTGTGACTGTTTTGCAACCGCAATTGCAGTCACAACAGTCATACATAGCTTCAGGAGTCGCTATTAGGAAGGGACGCCCTTGGAACACCCCCGAGTCGCTAATCCTATTTTGCGAGTCACAAATTGATTTGTGACTAGCAAAATAGAATTAGTACATGGGCCACGCGTTTTTTTGCGGTAGCAACCAGGTCTAAAACAGGTCTAAAACCCACAAAAAACGTCAGTACATCTGGCCCTAAGTGACTTATAAACATTATGGTGCCGATTGCCAGAACTAATCTGAGATGAAATCCTAAACTTACTACTTTTTGTATTCACAGAAGGCATTTAGTAGTAGTAAAGTTAGGACTCCTACCTTTACTTGAACAAGCCATGATAAAGCCATTTCTTTTTGAGTTTCAATCTAGAATTCTTTTACTTGCAACAACAACATTTTATGTGGAATTCGGTGTCCAACAAGCTTGTTACTCCCATTCAGGAAAAACATGCTAAGGGTAGCTTGCTAGATGTTAATGAACTAGTACATAACATTTTAATAAAACATATTAAAATTGCGTGTGGAATTGTAGTTTTAGTTGCTTTAGTTTAGCGAGAGAGGTATTGTAGGTGAATTGGACAGAAGTACAGTTATCAAGAGGTAGAGGTTTAGAGAGAGGTTTGAGGAAAATGAAGAGATGCAAGATAGAGAAAGAAAAATTAGAAGAGGTAGAGAAATATTGGTTCAATAAAGATGGGTATTGGGAAGAGATAAAGGTAGAGAGAGATTGGTGAGGGTTAGAAAGAGAAATGTGGTGAACAGCAAAAAGAGGAAGTTAAGAGACATAAATGAAATAGAGAAAGAGGTGCGGTTTGGACAGAGGTAAGGAGTTGTGAGAGGAAGAGATGTGAGATAGAGAGATATATAAACAAGGAAGCGGAGAGAGATAGTTGAGGGGGAAGGGTCAAATGAAATGAGAAGGAGGTCCTCAAAGAGACATGCGTTTATGTGAGAGAGAAAGAGAGAGGAGTTGACAGAGGTGGCTGCTACTAGTGCTTAGAGGTGAGGCGGGGGCGGAAGAAATAAAATAAAAAACAAACGCACAACAAAAAATTATTAAAAGCACACTTACCTTGCGCTCCGATGGCCGCCGACTTCCTTCTCTCCGCCGATCCTAGACTCACACTGCGCAGTCTCCTAGATGCAAAATCCCAGAGCTTCTCTCAAGCTGGGAATACTATTCCCAGCATAGAGAGAAGCACCAGGATTGGTCTGAGCCGGTTTGGAGAAACTTAAGCACACATGCGCACATAAAAGTGCTCACCACTTCTCCCCTTGCCATGCCTCTCCAACAGGATTGTCTGGCCCCGCCCCACCCTACTGAAGACTTTTATTTCATTTTATTTTTCCTCTTTTAGCAAGGGGGCGGTGCTCCTCCGCCATTATGGAGGAGCCGACTCTGGGAGTTGATGAGAGAGAAAGAAGGTTAGAGGTAGTGAAACAGAGGTAGCCGAGTTCAGATGGAAAAAGAGCAGTGAGGTACAGAGAGAGGGATGAGGGAGACAGGGATGAGTTAGAGAGAGAGGTTCAGTAGAGGGGATCAAGAGTGATAAATATAGATGCATGCACAGAGAGTTAAAGAAAAAAGGGCAAGGTCATGAGAGAGGAAGAGGTAGACGAAGTCAACTGAGCTAATATATGTATATTGTTAAGGATATTAGGTAGAGAGAGCTGAGATACAGTGACAGTGGCTGAAGATACACAGAGAGGGATATTAAGAATTATGATAAGGTGGAAGAGGTTAGGAGAAGTTAGGAGAAAGAAATAACAGATCCTTTGCCAATTAACAACTTGAGAGTGTGAGGGTGGAGTGTGGGCAGGCCAGGCATGCACACTAAGGGACAGGTTTATTATTAGTGCAGTACCTAAAGTTGCTGGGTTGCATTGTGCAAGGCGGGGAAAGCACTGCAGAGCGATATTCTATATACAGTGGCCTGTTGCTGTTCACTACCCCGGCACTGGTGCCCAAACAGGCTGCCTCAGGCTACGCACAACCTTTGCAGAATAGTGCTGTTTAGAGTATCATTTCTATTCGAAGCATACTCTTCCAGTACAAGCTTAATGCCTAGTCAATTCTTAGGTATCTCAAACATTATGTGTGTGCTGTACATTATAGCACACATTAAATGTATGGGATGTTTGAGGGAATTAAAAGATTTATTCATGTTAGTGACTGCTTCAAGGCTGTGTAATTTTTTTTACACCATGCCCAGCCAGGCAATCTTACTAGATTAGGATTCTCTGTCTCAAAAAGTATGGGTGCTTGATTAATCTGCCCAAGTTACACCCTCTTGATATAAAGTGGTGCAAAGAAGTGCAAACGCTACTTGTGCAAATAAAAGGGCTTCTTTCTAGGGCCAAACAATTTTTGTGCTCGAAAGTAAATACCCTTGCAAGAGTTTGTGCTGCTATGCACTACTCTGTGTGACTTTGCACTAAGACTAAACCAATAGAAAATCTATCCCTTAGTTTCTGTTAAGCATGATTGGCTGTCATAATAGAAAAATAAACTGTTTTGGTTTTTTTTATAAGCAATGTAATTATGGTGGGAATTTCGACATTCCCATTTGGTTTACCCGGGGGATGGGGGCCTTGGAAAATGAGGGTCCTGGGCAATTGCCCACTTTGCCCATGTTTTAAAACGTTTCTGGATTCATGTCACAGTACTGGAAAAACCAATCAACATCCCCTTGACAACATCTATTGCTATATAGCATTCTGGGTCCTTCACAGACAGTGCAAGTGCTGCAGATGTGTGGGACTCCCACAACATTCTCTGTGAGGTAAGCTTCATTATGCAGGAAGGATGTTATGGACCTTAATGCAAGCAAGGGTATTCAGTTCCCCTCGATCATGGTTGGAGAGAAAAAGCGTGCTATTTTCCCATTACAGTAGGTGCCTCACACCTAACATATGTCATCATTTGTGTATTTTGTTTGATGAATGCTTGTATCTGTATTTTTTGTGTATTGTTTTGTGGATTAAATCGTCGAAAATGCTTAGGCCGTGGTCCCCGGCTTCCATTGATGACTCAGTGGGGTGACCCTAGCAGGGGCATAACCCAGGCCCCCGCAGCCCCCGTGGGGCGGGGGGGCGAGCTGCAGGGGGCCCCCTCAGCACAATACTCAGGAATGAGTGCGGGGGTGGCCCCTCTGTGTACCTTGTGGAGGGGTCCTCTGAACTTTCGTTTCGCCACTGGTCCTCAGATTCCAATAATGATTGGCTGAGGGTCCCCGGGTTCCAGTAATGATTAAGTGGAGGTCCATGAAAGTCAAAAGGTTAAGAACCACTGACTTAAGGGATTTTGCTTGTGGGATAATTTTTCAATACATAAAACCCAGTTTAGCTAGATTTACATTACGGGCGTGTTTGTACACTCTGGTGCGTTCTAGATTGCAACCAGATTGTATATGCTCACACCAGACCCCCAAGGCAGTGGCCAGCCACACACCCAGCTGACGCACACACAGCACGGTGAAAAGGGAGGCCCCTTCGTAGCAAAGGGGGCTCTTGGAGTAGCTCGTCATCTAACAGCAGTATCGAGACACATGAAAGTGACGAAGCACGTGACTGCTGAACTCACTTGGTGACACATGCTCCTTGGCTAAAAAGCTTGTGATTTATGTGACGCTCTTCTTTTCATACATGACACAGTCCTCCTGACAGGCTGCAGACACAAAGGGCGGACACTGCTCACTGAACATTTGCATTGGAACAAAACGACCTTGAGACAAATGACGCACTGTTCAATGCCAGCATGTTTGGCGTGAGAACCCTTGATAAAGGCTGGTGTTTGATATGTAACTCTTCCTGGGAACGGCGTGATTTATTCCCCAAGCAGGCCGTCGAGTTTTTACGGGAAAAAAAGGATTTACTATTGTGGAAGATGAAAAATGACTGCCCTCTGACCCCCAGGACCTGCAGTTAGATGGATGTAATGAATGAAATCAGATCAGGAGTCGCAGAGCGGTGGGCCGGGTTTGCGGAACTGAAGGGACCCTCAGTAGGTTCCTTCTAGCTAATGTTTACAAACACAAAACATTTTACAATTGTGATATGAGCAATCTACCACCCGGAGAGTAGAAGGCACACTAGCCTTTTAATATGATGCCCGAACCCCCCTAGATAAATGTTGTTCACTACACAAACCTTCTGTATTTAAAGACTTAATAAAACACATTTTGAAAGTCAACCAGCATCTTCATTAATTACAAATGTATGGCATACACATGCACGGCTGCAAACACTGAGGCCCTGACAAGATACACAGATGGGCCTATTGAGAAAGGCCACGCAGTCCTCTTGTGGAACTCTTTTATGCATGCTTACGAGGCTTTGTGAATTGGCCCCAAAACATCTAAAATGTGAACAAAATGGCAAGATTCATAGAATATTTATATGCAAATTGTACAAATCGAAAGGACGTGGTTCTCTTTGCACTTTTACTAATAGAGAGTAGGACATTTGGGGCCGATTTACAAAGGCACAGAAGAGTAAGTATAAAAAGTACCCCTCTAGTAGTGCTAATAAATGCTCAACAATATTTAAGTTAGTAGTTGTGTACTCAATGCTCTTAAATAAATGCATTCAAAGTTTTACATCGGAAAACATATCCCCACCTCCGTTTTGAAAGCATGTCTGGCGCATGCGCAAACACGCGGGAGCCTTCCGCCACGCATTTGCAGTTTATTAAAGAGGTTAAAAATGTATAAAACTCTGATGGGATGTGGTTTCGATGCTTCATCACACTACCCATCATTCGCTTTTCAATCTCGATCCGAGTGATCGTGCCTCCTTCCCGCCATGGCCTACCTGCACGGCTAATATTTTCTGCACATTCTCGTGAGAGGCGGCCTGGCACGTCGCCAGCCCGGCTTGGCTGTAGAGGCCTCGCAGTTTGAAGTACTCCAGCAGGGCCCGGTGCATCCGGTGTTGGAGCGCGGAGAGCTAAAAAGGGGCGAGAAGAGAGAAAAAAACGGCACCAGTCAGAGTAGGAGACGAAATTAATGGCAGTGTTCACGAAGAATGATGGAGGGAAATATAGAAAGCAGTCAATAGCCCTCTCTGCACTGTGCGGGTCTGACAGGAATTTCACAGTCTCCTGGCTTCCAGGCGCACTCATGCGCACTCATCAGAAACCAGTCACATCTGGCTGCCAGGATGGGGGGTTAATTTTCTCTAAATGCCTCAGCAGTTTTGTGCTAGCTGAGGCAAACTCTGTGACTGCAAAGCTGATGAGTAAAATATTTCTACTTCACCCAGTTTAACTCAGAAGCGATCGCCTCAGGACAGATTGAACCTTTTCTTTTGCAAAAATAATCTTCAGACGCCTTTTGAATGGCACATCAGGTCAGGCCAAAGTTTACTACAGAAGTGTAAGACTTTGATGGACACAGTTGCTTGTTTTCCTCTTGTAAGTCTTATCGCAGACTGGCAATGTGTGCTCGGGAGCATGACAAAACTAAAGTGAATTAACTCAGCCATCAGCTGCAGAGAGAGAACAATGCCGGGAAGAAATGTCCGGATAGATCGAGCCTGTTAGTTGATCCAGCTACAGCCACATAAGTGAATCAAATCCTTTGTCAGCAATGCAAATGTTCCAAGAGCACCACGTTTCCAGACTCCATTCACAAACCGAGCCACAACCATGCACACTTCCATTCTTATCTTTAGATTGCGAATTCAGGATTATTTCCATTAAAAACTGCACGATTATTATCCAAAAAGGAGCCTTGGAGTCATTTAATTGTACTGCAGTAATGTTTCTCGCCATGTTCTAAAACGCAGTATATATCTGAGAATGGTAAGGTGTTATTTTTGTCTTTCAATTTATGTTTACACTTAAGATTCAAATCTCACAAGTTCATATTGGTAGCAGATCAGGACTTTTGAGACCAGACAGCCTACATATTCATAAGACTGATTTTAACATTGTAAACTATAAATCGCATTTAAATCCATGGTTGCAAAGAAACATTCTTCAAACAGTGTTGGATGCCCTGTCGGCCCTTCTCTGGGCTCCTCCATGTCAGACATTGTGAAACATTATTGTATAATTTGTGCAGAGGATCAAACACACAGAAGGTGATGGGAGGAATGCTTGCAATAAGTCTAACCACTGGCAATCACTCGGGTGGCATCCCAAAATTATTTTGCTCACTGTGACACCTCTGATTAGACCTAGGCCTGTGCAAGTCAGTCTTGACCCGGCTCCAACAGGAACAGTTTAGCCCGAACTGCCAAGCCCGGTCCTCTCTGAACTGGAATGCAAGCAAACCAAGACCAGTTTTGACCTGAGTAGGCCTCTTCAGTCAGGTGTAGCTTGGTTCCAGTGCCACAGTTTACAAGGAACCCACGTTTAGACATGCCCTTGGCCATTTAGGGTGTTACATCAGACACACAAGAGGAAATGAGACGATTGCTTTCAGTAACTCCAACTACAGGCAATCGCTTGGGTTAGCATTCCAACCGATCATTCTTTTGCCTACCATGCCACCTTGGATTAGACCCAGCCATATACAAATCAGTCTATGTCCTGCTTCAATAGGAACAGACCAGCACAAACCGCCAAGCCAGGTCCTCTCTGAACTGGAAAACAAGCAACCTAAGACTGTTTCAGCCTGATTGTGCCTCTACAGTCGGGTGTAGCTCAGTTCGAGTGTCACAGTGAGCAAGGGACCCATAGAGCTTTTGCCCACCATGCCACCTCACTCTGGACCCAGCCATATGCAAATCCATCTTGACCCTGCTCCAACAGAAACATTCCAGCTGAGCAACCAGGCCCATTTTAGGAGTCAGTAAAGTTTTCAGTGCTAAAATGGGTTTGGGAATTGAATATTTTCAGTGCTTGATTTGTAAAAAATATAAGTGCCAGGGCCCTCATCAGAAAGCCACCACAGTTTGCACCACACATTGCCACTGTACTTACACAACTACTAACCATCACACTGCCACAAGTGTGACAAACCAGACTGTTCGAGGACGCCAAAGCTTTGAGAATGACTTAGGTGGCAGGTAATAGTCATTTTTAATATATATTGGAATAACAAACAACTGTTTTTCTGCTCATCTGTATATTACACAATCAGCACCACAATGTGGCAGCTGTCATAAGTGCAGGTCACGGCAACTTAAGTGCTTTTCAAATTATGCATTGGATGTTGTATCACAGTTTGGAAGGGGTGTGCTCTGGGTGCCCCTTCCAAACTGTGATTCCTAACCATTGGTATCAATGGTTTGCAAATGGGCTCAAACCACTGAAAAATTTCACCTCACAGGGTGGGGTGGTATTTTATTCACAAAAGGGAAAGCTTTACCTTTAGACCCCTTCCACTTTGCAAACTCGATAACAACTTTCAGGGGGAGCAGGCAGTGTTCTATGGGACCACAGCTAACTCTCACTGAAAATTTAAAAAAAAGTTTAAAAATAAAGTGGCTCAGTTTCCTTTAAGGAAACTGTGCTGCCTAAAAATTTTTTTTTTTTTAAAAATTATGATTTCGCTAATCCAACTAAGGGCCTTATTAAGATGTTGGGCGGATGCCATTTCGGGAAAGGGACCGCTAGACCTCAGGTCAGCGGTTTCGACATTCCCAATTGGACACAATTGCCCATAGAGTGGTCAGAAACATCAATTTTTCAATGGAAGCTTGCGCGGTGGGGTGGGGGGTGGAGGCCTGCAGCACTAGCTTCCATTGAAAAATTGATGTTTTCAAACCGCAATGTTCCTGCCACACGGTGCAGGGATATTTAGGGGGCCCATAGGTGCCCCCTAGGCCCAAATATGGAGGGCGAGGAAGGAATGGGGCCCTGCTAGGGGCCCCCAGTGTTGCTTTCTAACAGCCTTTCCATGTCAGAAATGTCAACTCGGAATGGATGTCGGAAACCGGCATCATAATGCCGACGTTTGAGCCGCTGTCATTAAGGAATTATGTACTGTTTCTGATGCACAGACAGGCTCCTTATGCCAGTTGGAGAGCATCGGACAGTCCCTCCGACTGCTGCCTCCGACCGCATGCATTGCAATGCGTTAGCAGCAGCAGATGGCAGTTGGATCGCAACCGATAAGCCGTCGGTCGCGGTCGGCCGCCATCATAATCAGGCCCTAAGTCACAATTTGCATCCAAGGTGAATAATATTAATTAGGCAGTTCGGACTGCAGCTCACTTAGATCCTGTATGTTATGAACTGACCTACCAGTATATGGGTGGGTTAACAAAATAACATTTAGGTTTCAAATAGGAACCACATTTTGTGACCTAAACAATAGTACATGTGGCCCTTTGACTTCAGACAGCTTTTTAATATCTTACAAGCAATTTTAAGATCTCCTCCGTTCCTGCTACTAGCTTTTGCTCCTCTCTTCTATTCCCTTCCTTCCTTGTCTGGTGTACTCAAAAATATAATTGAGGAAATACATTTTTTTTTTAAAGGAATGAAAATAAGACAACTTAAAGATGATCGCACCGAAACTGATTTGTGCAGTAAATGTTGACATAAGGAATCAAGAGAGATAATTTTGCTGACACATAACCCAATTGGTAAGGCTGGACCAGTCTCAACATCAGATTGTTCAAAAAGTTGATTATGTGTGGGGCAAAAATATGCTTTCTGTGTTCACTAATGAAAAAGTGCAATAAAGAACCCACATTTAGGACATTTGCTTAGTTCCGTTTCATGCAACCAATTTCACTTGCAAGTGCTCGGGAAGATTTCAACTTCAATTAGGAATTTTATAAGTAATCCGGGACAGCATGACAAGTTGCTGTGTGTGTTTTATTAACATCCACTCTTAGTTTGGGGCACAGGTCTTAATGTTCCTAATAAGTGAAATTGTATAAACATCATCTTCAACATCTTTATGTTTATGTGGGAGGCATTCCATAACGCATCCTTAACTCACTAACCATAACTGTGCTCTTAGGTGTGCACACAAACTGATATTCTGAGAAGTAATTCATGTTTTTCCGAGAAACCTTGTTGTGTTTCAAAAGTGAGGGCACTCTTTCCTGTCTGCAAAGCTTCCAGCCTTGCTAACCCTTCAAGTACTCTTCTTGAAGTAACTTTTGAGTGAACAGGAGAGGCATACAAATACCATCTAATATAAAATACCACAAAGTAACATTTGTTATAGAATATGAAATGGGAGTTGATAGGGATGGTGTCATTTGTGGTATGCTGTTTCTTTTTGAGTCTTGTAACATCAGATTACACTGAAGGTGTATGCTGTGGTCGATAGACTGACTTAGCGAGTTCGATGCTCACCACTGAAATGTCTTGATCTACAGATCACAAGTTTTGCTCCCGTCCCGACAACTCAGCCTGCCATTCTTCTGAGACCAGTTAGATCAATATGATTCTAATGAGCAATAATGACACTAGCTATTTACATCACATAGAAACAACAGAAGTGCTGTATGAAGTAATTTTATATGTTAATTCTGAACATTCACATGATCAATTATTTGGTTTTGTAATTACTTGCTCTGCCTTACTTCCCTAAAACACAGCATTCACCTTAATAAGTATTGGAGTCCCACTTGTCCACTTGTACTGCAATGGCAAGAGGGACTGTTCCTCTTTAAAGTAGTAAGAGACACCAATTCTAGTCCTCCTTCTATTCTATGTGTATTGCAATCCAAAGGACTAGGCAGCATAACACAAGGTGTACAGAAACTCGAGCACACCAAAGCCATTGAAAAGACCTCTGAATGTGGAAGTTTCTGACTCATCAGAGTGCCCATGTGTACTTGCCTGAAGATGATTAGCTGTCTTGCGAAGCGATGGCCATGCTTATGCCAGTAAAATCTCACTTACTTTTATCAATGTGCCCTTTGATCTTGTGAACTCTTCTGCAGTAAAGTCGCGTTTTACCTGACTACCTTGTATACTTACTTAACAATTTACTGTTCATCGCAACAGATTTGCCTGACCCCAAGATGTCTGTTCCAATGTGATAAACAAATAGCAAATAGAAGGCCACATTAGGGTCCCGTTCACACTTTTGCCATGACAGTAACTTTAAAGAAATGTGTACTGCATAAAAAAACAAAAACTCTGAGTACAATGACTGTATGAGATAAAGAATTGATTTAGACAAAATGTGTGATGATTCAGTATGATTTTCAGTTGAAAATAGTCCCTCATGCATTGTAATTTAAAGAATTCACTAGAGGAGAAAGGATACAGCAAAAGAACCAACAACATTAGGTTATAGAGCAATAATTCTTCAAGCTGAGCCACGATTGACTTACAAAGTCTCCAACCGATGGCTGAAAGAGGTCGGTCTAAAAAAGAAAATGGTTACGAGGGCGGGCCCACAGGCCACTCTAGGACTATTGTAAGAAACAGATAAAACAGGTACGGTTACACAGTTTTGATGTGTAAAACAGCAATAAGGTGGGCTTCTCCAGAGACTAAAAGAAAAAAACAATAGAAATAAGGTAGTATAGTTCAACCGGTTAGGGAGGGCTATAAAAGAAAAGAAATTAAAAACAGGCCCTATGTCATCCTTCGAAAGAACACACAATTTAAATAGAAATGGGATTCATTGAGTTAGGTTTGAAAACAAACTTAGTGAATGGATTTATCTTCAACATTTGGAGGAAACAGGTCAGGTAAAATGGATCCTCAAATCTGATATTCAACAAGTTTCATTTCCTAGGAGATCGCGTGTCTGCCTTATCCTCAGGGTTTGTTTTCCTACCTTTTACTTAGCTTTTTGTCTTCAGAGTCAAGGGAAGGAATTTCTTGAATATCTATGAATTAAGTTGGTGAAGTCACCAGCCCTTCACTAGATTGTATTATGCCACATTAGTAGAGCTAACACCGCAATTAGAGCTTTTAGTGTCCAGTTTAATTTTCACTGATGGTCTTAGAGTTAGTATTTTTGCTGCTTTGAGGGTGATTGCAGAGATCTGCAATCTTGTGAATACCAGGCTCTTCTCTAGTTCATTTATCATCAACAACAAAAACTGCACAGATCATGCCATTTTATCAAATTGACCACTCAGTAAATACATTGTGCTCAGCGGTAGCAGCTTGTGTGCCGGGGGAGTGGAGGGCGGGGGATTTGAGGGGACACGCAAAGACAACACTAAAATAAAAAATAAATGCCTGCTGCCTCGCCCCCTGCCAAAACACTCCTATCATTCATGAGAGCAGCATCAGGATTGGCCTCAGAGCCCTCGATTGCACTCCCAGGGAGACTGGGAGCCTGTGCCTGCTGTGTTCAACCTTGCAACGCAGCTTGACTTGGAGACAGCTTCAGTGCGCATGACGGTTTGGCTGGCCTGAGACGCCTGCCCAAACCGGCATGTGCACTGACAGCAGTGCCCACTACTTCCCCTCGTGACTGCCCCTGCGATGGACCCGCCCCCAAGACTCATTCAGTGGAAGAAAAATATAACAATAATAAACACTTTTCATTATCTTTGTATTTTTCAAATGTTAAGGTTGGCAGGGGGGGGGGGGGCACTCTCCTCCGCCACAGCAGAGGAGCAGCCGCTGGTGCTCAGTACTTTTCTAAACTGAGGGATGAATCTGTGTTTTGGTGTTACTTGCGCACAATGAGCCTGGATGACAGATGCTGCTGCTGTTTTAAAACTATTGGTTCTTTGAACTGAAAACCTCTGTGGGATTCTGCCAACTTTTTTTTTTGTCCAAACATTTTAATATTTGTGTTTTTTACATCCCTGATGCACAGGGTCAATACTGATTTGCATATGGCTGGGTCCAAACTGGGGTGGCGTAGTGGGCAAAAGAACGATGGATTTAACCCAGATATTTTGACTGGGGGAGAATGTTTGCATTGTCAGCATTCCGTCCATCATTTGTTTTCTGTAACACTTTTCACCCTAAGTAGGATGGGTATGCCCAGACGTGGGCCCCTTGCTCACTGTGCCACTGGATTCAAGCTAGCCTGGCTGATGAAGGGTGACATACCCTGAAACCGGTCCCAGGATGCTTGTTTCTGGTACAGGGAGGACCTAGCCTGGCAGTTCAGTCTGGACTGTTTCCATGAGGGGCACAGGGTCAAGACTGATTTGCATATGGCTGGGTCCAAACTGGGGTGGCATAGTGGGCAAAAGAACGATGGATTTAACCCACATCTTTTGACTGGGGGAGAATGTTTGCATTGTCAGCATTCCGTCCATCATTTGTTTGCTGTAACACTTTTTGCCCTAAGTGGGATGGGTATGCCCAGACGTGGGCCCCTTGCTCACTGTGCCACTGGATTCAAGCTAGCCTGGCTGATGAAGGGTGACATACACTGAAACCGGTCCCAGGATGCTTGTTTCCGGTCCAGGGAGGACCTGGCCTGGCAGTTCGGTCTGGACTGTTCCCATGGGGCACAGGGTCAAGGCTGATTTGCAAATGGCTGGGTCCAAACTGGGGTGGCGGAGTGGGCAAAAGAATGATGGATTTAACCCAAATCTTTTAACTGGGGGAGAATGTTTGCATTGTCAGCATTTCGTCCATCATTTGTTTGCTGTAACGCTTCTGATAGATACTGAAATGTATTAAAGTGCATTCATTTTGTTGAAAACGCATTACTACAAAAATAAGTAAATTGTTGTTGAAAATGAGAGCTGGCAAAGAGAGCGGCCTCTCTGGATCTGCTCACTCTACTAGGCTTAAGCTTATTTTTGGGCAAATGTTAACCGTTCCATTTTTTTCATCAAATATTTTCAGGCACCATTTTTGAAAGTGGAAATACGGAGAACCGGTTAAATGATAATTATTTATTAATTTAGCGAGCCAATGAGTTGGAAACAATTCGAAATGCTTGCTCATTAGGTAAAATCTAATTTCTCACCACTTTTAAGTAAGACGTGTTTGAGACAAATCTTGCAAACAGAAAAACGACACTTCTCTCATGACTGTTTTTATTTCATAGCTTCAAGCTTTTGTGTCATTACTCTGGAGAATTCAATGATCTAGAACAAACTGCAATCAATGTCCTTTCCACTGACTCCACTCCTAAAATTTAAAATAGGTTTAGCTACTAACACAAGGAAAGATTTTATCTGAGTTTATGTGGTGATACGTTACAGTTTAATTGTTGCTGTAAAGCGCTCTGATACCCCCCGAGTCGTGTCAGCGGTATTAAAAAAAAACTAAAATAAGATAAATAAATAAAATAAACAAATGTTTCTTTTTCTGCATACAGTACCATGAATGTACATATGCCATGGGGCGTTTCATCAAGCTTCTTTCTTTTCTGTGCCAACATCGGCTGGCCAGACAGTTTCACAGAATGAAGCGAGAAATCTTTGTCTGCAGCCGGTGGAACAAACACAGTCGCCAATAAAGAAATATTCACCCGCTCGGGGCTTTATAGATTGTACAGGTGTAGCTTGGCAGCCAAGTGGTGTAACAAGATAAATATTAAGTGGGTTTTGCACACATATCTGTCATTCCTTCAGTGTCAAGATGTGTGCCGAGGCTGTAATTTAATCATTGTTTCCGATGTAACAATGAATTGAACTGATAGGGTTTTTGTCATTTGCATAGTATGAAGTATTCAAATCACATTGTAGAGTTTAGATGCCATGATACAGTACAAGCTTAGCTGTCATTTGAAAAAATTGAAATGATAGGCTGCTGCATGAATTGTTTTCTGTTTCCGTGTTTGTGTGTGCGTAGATAAATATTTATAAATCAGTTCAGGCATTTTTTTTATGAACATCCAATTTCACTATATTATACTTGATCATACAACAGGTTGAAAAGGTACCACTGCAGCGCGCGCTTGAACAAATTGCCAAGTGCTCTTTACATTGCATTTCGTGGAATTTTTAAAATCTTTGTCATGTTTTGCAACTGCTTTTCTTCCCACTGATGTGGCAGGAGCACCTACTATAATCTTGCAGTAGCACATAATTGCATGACTTCTCATGGGTTGCAACTCAGTTACTCATCCACATATCTATGGGTAATCTTGGAGCCCAAAGAGAAGCCGGGGAGCAACGCCATTTTAAAGACAGGCACCCAAGTCAGGAGAGAGATGGGCAAGGCTTTGCCGACTGTGTGATTCTCATCTGATGGAATTAAGTTGAGGGGCTATATTTGTCGACTAACTTACTACATATCCATGACAATGAAAATATCCCAAAATGTAACAGTTACCTGCTTTATTCTGAGCTGCAAGATCCCTCTAGCCACCCAAGTACCCATTTGGATCAGATTTAATATCGGCTTGGCCACGTAACCCAAAGCATGGGGAACTTACCAAAGACAGCTAGCATTTGAACAGCATCGGGACCAGAGTGTCATGGGTATAGCAAATATAATCATCTGTACTTGGCCAATGAGGATTCCAGTCAAGTGTGCACTCACCTCTTATGTAGCACAGTGCAAATAGGGGTATACTGTCCTGCACTGACTTAACAGACTCACAATAGGGGTTTCGGTGTCGTCACTGGGAACGTGTACTGCTCGGAGCAAGTGTCCTCACCCACCAGAAAGGGGCATGCTTCATCATTGCGCCTCGGTGGGCTGGCGCTGTAATGCCCAGTGGGCCCCGCATAATGACGCTTTGCTTGAGATCTTTTTAATCATCAGTGGAGGAATGGAGAAGGGAGTGTGTTTCAGTCTGTGAGTGGGAAGACTGGAGATAAATATGAATTCAAATCAACTATAAACCTGGTGGGGCTATCTATTTAATAGGAATCAAGGTATACGTTGAGTTAAAAACAGTGTGAGAAATCACTGGACATAATGATCCATGTCTCTCAGATATGAAGGTATACTATATGGTGTAAGATCAACTGAGTGTACATATATCTTAGCTACTGGATCAGGATCATTCTAGTCATGCAAGTACCCATTTGGATTAGGTATATTATTGTCTTGGCCAAGTCACCCAAAGCATGGGAACTTACCAAAGATATCTAGCATTTGACTAGCATTGGGCCCAGAGTAACGTGGGTATAGCAAATATAAAACAACACCATTTACATATAAGGAGATCCACTCTTCGACATCAGAGGCCACTGAAAGCCTTGAAAGGGCATCCATAGTACAACACTCAGCGAGCAGCTCAATTAGAATAACATTTAAAGAAATGGGGTGACCCTGTGTCCCTCAGAACCTGGGTATGTGTGATATATAGAGAAGTGGTTCTGTCGGGAAGGTGTCAATTGCTTTGTACAAGTGAAATCACTGTATCCACAACATTTGAATTTTTGTGAAGTAAGTATGATTTTTATGAAAGGTTCAACATCCCTACTGGAGAACCAAACTGTACTGCTTTAACACACCACAAGAACAATTATTTTTTAGTCAAACAAAGCATTTTGTATTGTAAATAAATTACTGAACATGGCTGTCAATAAAACAATACAAAGTAAGATAATAAAGTGATTAAAGTGCAAAAAGTTACTTTGTGATGATATGTGGAAAATGTGCTATACATATATCATACAAATAGGCAACACGTAGGAGCAACAATAGTAATGTAATACTGTCCAATTTTCTCAATGCATGAATACACGACCCAAGAATGACTTTGGGTTGGGGCCTGTGCAACTGCGTAGACTAGCGTGACTGCAACGTCGACGTTTCGACTCTAGGAACTAGCGCAGCTTAACATGCGTCAAGGGCGAGTCTTCTTCAGGACAAAGGATAGATGAGCAATAGTTGACAGCCGAAATTTATCGAAGAGGATCCTATGGAATGAATAGTATAGGTTCTGTGTGAATTCAGCATCCGTAGACACACACCGAGCGGTTGTGGTCTGGGACAATGTAGAGAATTCCTTAAAGTCTCCACCAGCCGGTTGGAGACGAAGTGATTTAAATAAACGCCGCCAGCTTCGCGATCTTTATGACGGGGAGCAGATAACTTTCTCTCCGAGCTACGGTGGAAGCAGACAGAGAAAGTTACGTCTGGTTTCTGGGTAACACCCTTGCTCACTTTGCCACTGGAGTCAAGCTAGCCTGGCTGCAGAGGGCTGTTAGCCCAAAACAGGTCCCAGGATGCTTGTTTCCGGTCCAGGGAAGACATGGCTTGGCAGTTGGGGCTGGACTGTTCATGAGGCACAGGGTCAAGAGTGATTTGCATATAGCTGTGTCTGAAATGGAGTGGCGAAGTGAGCTAAAGAATGATGATGGATTCAACCCAGATCTGTGACTGGGGGTGAGTGTTTGAAAAGTTTCAGCACGCTGTCCATCATCTCCTTGTGTTTGCTTTTTTCGCCCTAAGTTGGCAGGGTATGCCCAGACGTGTGTCTCTTGCTCACTTTGCCACTGGATTCAAGCTAGCCTGGCTAAAGAGGTCTGTTAGCCCGAAACTGGTCACAGGATGCTTGTTTCCGGTCCAGGGAAGACATGGCTTGGCAGTTCGAGCTGGACTGTTCCCATGAGGCACAGGGTCAAAACTGATTTGCATATAGCTGTGTCTGAACTGGGGTGGCAAAGTGAGCTGAAGAATGATGATGGCTTCAACCCAGATCTGTGACTGGGGGTGAGTGTTTGAAAAGTTTCAGTACTCCGTCCATCATCTTCTTGTGTTTGCTTTTTTCGCCCTAAGTTGGCAGGTTATGCCCAGACGTGGGTCCCCTGCTCACTTTGCCACTGGATTCAAGCTAGCCTGGCTAAAGAGGGCTGTTAGCCCGAAAGCGGTCCCAGGATCCTTGTTTCCAGTCCAGGGAAGACATGGCTTGGAAGTTTGGACTGGACTGTTCCCATGAGGCATAGGGTCAAGACTGATTTGCATATAGCTGTGTCTGAACTGGGGTGGTAAAGTGAGCTAAAGAATGAGGATGGATTCAACCCAGATCTGTGACTGGGGGTGAGTGTTTGAAAAATTTCAGCACTCCGTCCATCAATTTCTAATTCTAATTTCTAATTTAAAATACTTCTAGAGCGCAGCGTACACCTTGCGGTTTCTTGGCGCTAGGGGGATTGGCAACTGAGGGGGAAATACCAGGGAGAGGTGAAGGGAATTTTGAGGGAGTTTAAGTGAGGAAAGCCTGGCTGAAGAGGAACGTTTTCAGATCTCTGCGAAAGGGGAGATACTGAGTGGCAGAGCGGAGGTGATCAGGGAGCGAGTTCCAAAAGGTTGGAGCCAGGGTGGAGAAATTGGCCCCGCCCCACTTTTTGCGAGAGAAACGAGGGATCTGAAGGAGGGACTTGGAGGAAGACCGGAGTTCTCTTAATGGTACATAAGACTTGATTAGTGAGGAGATGAAGGCGGGGGCAGTGCCCTGGCGGGCCTGGAAGACCATGCAGCCGATCTTAAATAGGGCCCGTTCCTTTATGGGGAGCCAGTGAAGCTCCCTAAGAAGAGGGGTGGAGTGGTGATACCGAGGAAGACCGTACACCAGCCGGGCTGCTTGGTTCTGGACAGTCTGGAGTCTACGCAAACTGTATGCGGGGATACCGTGGTAAAGAGCGTTTGCGTAGTCCAGTTTCGATATCACGAGTGCGGCCATAATGGTCTTAAGTGCCTGGGGGGAGAAGAAGCGGGAGACAGTGCGGATAGTGCGAAGAGAGAGGAAGCAGGAGGACACCACAGAGCTGATTTGTGAACGGAGGGTGAGTTGGCTATTTATTTTGACACCAAGTGTTTTGACCGTAGTGGAGGGGGTCGGTGCAGTGCCGAGGGAGGGGGGCCAGAAGAGAGAGTTCCAGGGACTGGACGAACCACCAGTGAGAACCAACTCGGTTTTATCCGGGTTCAGCTTAAGGTGGTTGTGGTTCATCCAGTCCCTGATGAATGTCATAGTTGACTGGAAATTAGAAACCGAGAGAGGAGATAGGGACAGATCAAAGATGAGCTGGAGGTCATCCGCGTAATTATAGACGGTGACCTCCAGCTGCTGTAGTGCAAAGATAAGAGAAAAGATATAAAGGTTGAAAAGTAAGGGGGAGAGAGAGGATCCCTGGGGGACACCACAGGTGACAGGGAGGGGAGTGGCCGTGAAGTCGCCTAGCCGGACCGCCTGAGTGCGTTCCCTCAGAAAGGAGGAGAGCCAGATCAAGGCTGATCCCCCGATGCCGGCCGCCTTGACACGGGTAAGTAAGATGGTGTGGTCCACCGTGTCAAAGGCGGCGGAGAGATCAAGGAGGACCAGTGCCTGGTGTTTGTTTCCATCCATACCTTTTCTGAGTTTGTCCAAGACTGAGACCACAACTGACTCGGTCGAATGCCTGGGACGGAACCCGGCTTGGCGGGATGCCAGTCCCCCATTTGCCTCAACATGGGCGCAAAGCACCGCGGTAACATGGCGTTCCAGCACCTTACCCAAAAAGGGTAGCAGGGAGATGGGGCGATAGTTGGCCGAGATAGAGGAGTCAGCGCCAGGTTTTTTTAGGATGGGCACTATGGTAGCTGCCTTGAGCGCAGTGGACACTATGCCCTGTGCCAGGGAGCTGTTGAGGAAGGCAATGGGGGGGTCAGGGCAGCTGGAGTAGATTTGCTGCAGGACACGTGCTGGGCAGACGTCCGCGGGAGACCCCGACTTCACTTTAGGGAGTATCTCCATAAAAGAATCCTGAGTAAGGAGGGGGATGGAGGTAAGCAGGCAGGGGAGGGGAGGGGGGGAGGGATCGACGAAGGCAGAAGAAGGTGGAGGGATATTGAGTTTGATAGTTGCTATTTTGTCTAAAAAATAAGTATTAAGCTGATCGCAGAGTGGTTGGGAGGGAGGGATATTGGGCGAGGTTCGATCTGAGAATGCCAGGTCATTCACTATCCTGAAGATTTCCCTGGGTTTATTTTCGGCAGAGGTAATTTTTGACGAAAAGTAGGCGGTCTTAGCAGCCAGGATTGCTGTTTTGTATTTGTCCAGTGCTGAAAGGAAGTGGGTTTTTAATAAGGGATTGTAGTTTTTCCTCCATTGCCTCTCTGCCCGTCGAGCGCTCAATTTGAAATCTTTTAGGTGGTCATTGAACCATCTATTGCAGTCCTTTGGTCGGCGGATGGAGATGCGGCGTAGGGGCGCCACAGAATCGCAGCCTTCAGCCAGCCAGGTGTTGATGGCCTTGGCTTGAGAGGAAGATGGTAAGCCAACAAGAGTAGGGGTAGAGTCACGGAGCATGGAGGTCAAAGAGGGGTAATCCAGTCTATTCCAGTTCCGTGCCCAGATGTTTTTGGCATGCAGAGTTTTAGGCGTCGTGTTACGGGGAATAGAAAAGGAGATGAGGGCATGGTCGGACCAGGGGCACGGCGAGGCGGTGGCCGAGGCCACGGGGAGGTTGAGGGACCAGACCTGGTCCAGAGTGTGCCCATGGGAGTGGGTGGAAACGGATATGTGCGACACGAAATTAAGGGATGAGAGGTAGTCTGTAAACTCTTTTGAGGCTGAGCACTCGTGTGGGTCAGAGGGCCAGTAATTGAAGTCCCCTAGCACCAAGACCGAAGCGTAGTTGACCACCAAGTTGGCCAACAGGTCTTGAAAGGCCGGCAAGAAAGCGGGCGAGGGCTGGGGAGGCCGGTACATTAATAGGCAGGTAATGGGGGGAGAAAATGAAAGAGAGCGGACTACCAGGAAGTCAGCAGGGGGAATGGGGGGGGAGGGAAGTGATTGGAAATTCAACTCGGACCGAGCAATCAGGGCGACACCACCGCCTGCCTTGCCTGCCGGCCGGTCGGCTCGCAGGGCCACATAGGAGGGGGGTAGGGTGGCCAGGAGAACGGGGAGGGAAGTGTCGCAATACCAAGTTTCGGTCAAGAGCAGTAGGTCAGGTTTCTCGGAGTCGAGTAAGACGAACAGCTCATGGTGGTGCTTGACCGCTGACCTGGTGTTGAGTAAAAAGACGGACAGTGCTGGCGAGCGGGGGAGGAGGTCAGGGGGAAGGGGGCAGGGTGACAGGGGAGCATGTAATGGGGGATTAGGGGCTGTGGGGGGAGAGGAGGCCAGGCCGAGAGAGGTGATCCGTCTGCGGATGGGATCCGGGAGTGGCCAATGGCCTCGTAGAGCAATTAGATCCTTGGACGAAAAGGATGTAGTTTTGGCATGGAGTCGTGCCCCTAGCCCCGGCCGGCCGCGGACGGGCGCAGACGGGCTTGCCTTCGGCGCGCCACCGTCGCGCCCGCTGCGCTCGTCCGCTGCGCGTCCGACCAAGACACATGCTTTATGCCGCTGACCGGGAGGTTTGGAGGGGGTGTGGCCAGCCGAGGGGGCGTGTCTCGCCTCGCCCTCGTGAATGGCGTCGGAATGAGGGGGTCGTTGCAGCGAGGAGCGCTGTTTGTAGAAGCCCAGGTACAGGATTAAAAACAAAGTATCACACACAATGTTTAAAAATCAATTTGTCCCCTGCTCCCGGCTTTTCGCCTCAGGAGCCAATCACAAGTGCGGCACAGGGCGTTTGGCGCGCTCTATTTGTATGTTTTCCTGGCGGGGGGGCGTGGCCAGCCGAGGGGGCGTGTCTCGCCTCGCCCTCGTGAATGGCGTCGGAATGAGGGGGTCGTTGCAGCGAGGAGCGCTGTTTGTAGAAGCCCAGGTACAGGATTAAAAACAAAGTATCACACACAATGTTTAAAAATCAATTTGTCCCCTGCTCCCGGCTTGTCCCCTGCTCCCGGCTTTTCGCCTCAGGAGCCAATCATCTCCTTGTGTAAACAATTGATCTAACCACTCTAAATAGACAGCTGGCCAAGGCCATGGCGAGGATCGTGGCTTCCACACTGATCAATGAGATAAGTCTGCACCCAGCTCTGGTAGGCTCTGATGGAGTGGCTGGAATGATGGCCTCACAAAAGTCAGAAGGCAGCTGATCAATCACAACCAATTCTTCTAACATGACCAATATGGAGACTTAGTTTAGAAGGTATCCTTTAAAACACTTACCAGGGCAGCCAATTCAGTATTGGGGTCTTCTCTGACTGCAGCAGCTCTAAGGCCATGACAAGCTTATTTACGTTAAGTACATACTCTGCTTAGTTTAGGTAAATGTTTTAGTAGGGAGATTACTGCAAGGCCTTAACAAGAACATTCTCATTGCAAGGCATGCAATATTCATTAGCAGTTGGTGAATGCCAGTGCCACCTCAATAAAACCAGTCAACTCTTATGTCAAGGCCTTGAACTCGGTGCCCTCTGTATGTTTAGCCTCCACCCTTCTGAGACTTAATCATTACAAAAGCTTACCAGCTTGTTTCTACACTGATATATGTGCCTTTGGGATGCCAATCATGCCACGGTCACTGGACTACAAGTATTGCTCCTCTACCACCAGCATCCCATCTCTTTTTCATAGCCTTTCTAGCTTGAGTTTTCCCTCTGAGGACCAGTGTGAGACCTCGGTCCCAATCGTGGGGGATGTTGTTGTTTGCCACTCATGCCCTGGGCTAGTCCTCCTACAGCTTTATAAACTGGGCCAGTGCAACACTCTTTGCTTTTGACTCAGGATAGTGAAGTCAATCACTCAAAGGCATCTAAGGGAGGTAGTGTGCGGAACAAGAGTTCATGACACAGTCAGCCAACAGCCACACTATTGTATTGTCCAGCCCAGGGCTTATCATTTATGTAAAAGAAGGTCATTTAATCTCACAGTACAATTAAACACTACACAATTTGATGGGAAAATAATACAGAATTGTAATGTAAGCAGCTTTTATTAGGGAGGTGCTACACCCCCTTCTTCCAGTGCCCTCTCTCGCTGCTAAGGTCAGAATTCTTGGTCCTCACTCTCCAGCACATTATTGCAGAAGCATAGATCAGGCGCAGGTGCAGATAGTGTAAAATAATTTGACCAATCAAATGTGCAACTCAGTTCAGTGTCTTTTACCCGTCCGCAAAAGTGTCAAATAGGCACAGCCTAATCATCTGTGCATGCTAGTCTCTTGTCTCAAGCACAGGCTAAGCTTCACATTTTCCTGCTCATTAGCAATGCAGTTGTAGCCGTGCAGTGAATATGGTTCGTTCTTCGCCCTCATGATAGAGGCTACTCTCTTGTGGGGCTATAGCTGCACCTTCGCCTCAGGACAGTGCTTGCAGGGTGAGATTGGTGCAGAAACCGTCATCTTTGGAGCTTTCCCAGTCAAATGCAGACAGGGATTGAGATTTGACAGTTGTGGCCTCAAAGTCATGTTATCCGAGGGGTTAGGCTTTCAGCAATTGCGGCCTCCAGGCTAATCAGGCCACCCCGCTTTAGTGGCAACATGGCTTCACTCTTTCCAATCTCTGGAGCACTAGTTTTTGGAACTCTTGACGGACTGCTGGGTGACATAGTGATTCTTGAGCTTTAATAGTCCACACAGGAATCATGCAGAGAGATACCAGGGGCACCCTCATGGCGTGTTGCTCCTTGTTTTGCTCTGTGGAAGAGGGGGGCTTCTTCTGGGTGTTTCAAATACTTAAAACACACTGGGCTTCTCCGCCTGGTAAGTCTCTTCTCCTTCAGGGTCAGGCATACTCCTTCCCTCCTTCAGCAGGAAGGCAGGCTTCTAGATACTTCAAAAGATCCTCAGCTGCTCCAGCAAAAGACACAGACTTCAGGTGATGTCTCCTTACCTCTGGGAGAATGGCTAAAAGGCAAACAGCAGCCTTGATTGCATAGAAGCTCCTCAATTACTCTGTGAAGCATTACCTTCCTTGGTCAAGAAGAACATAGGGCTGGAACAAAGTGGGGTGTTTGGGTCCCACTTTAGTACACATTTTCCAGATAGGGGATGTGGATCCACTGACTAAGACTTCAGAATCAGTTTGGGTCGGTTCTCTTTCACATGTCATTTCCACGGTGCTCCTCAGACACAGTCATTTTGCAAAGTGATGGTACTCATAGTAGATAGAAGTGTGTTTGGCTCCAAGTATAATTGTCCAAAGCATGGGCACATTGAAGTGTAAGATCTCTGCACCTGGCTCCCACCAGCATTCCTGAAGCAGTAATCAGAGAAAGGCAAAAGGGCAGACCCTGCCTAGAAATGTACTCGCCTTGAATAACAGAAACTGTACTTTCATCCCTCACCCCCACCATCTACCAAATGGTAGTGGTCAGGATGAACTAACCAGCAGGCCCTCATTGAATTTCCAATGATAGCCTATCCCCATCCTCTATTATTTCAGTGTCTGGATTTCCAGCCTCAAGAATATAGGAAATACACTTCCAATGTCTGGGGATGGTGCACTCATCCTCCATCTGGTGCCATGCTAGATCAGGAGCATCCAAAATGGTTCCCACTGGCCCCAGCACTCAGACTCACACAATGCAAGCAGTCCTTCCACCATGCATGTGCTACAAACTCACTGCACAAGCATGCCAGATATTCACACGGGATGACATCACAAGGTCCTGGGCTTCTCATAACAGCAGAACTTTACACAAGAGGAGCCAGTAGGAATGTATTTTCTTGACACAGAGAAAAATGTCTGGTCACACTACTGACTTACAAAACAAGTTAAGTTACCGTCACACTTTATGTAGTACAAGCCGGGCTTAGATAGAAGGTATGTGGCCTCTAACAGAGCACAGTATGTGTGCCCCTCCAGGTCACCGAACAGGTTCTGGACCTTGTATAACCATGGACAGGCATGCCTCTGTGCACTAACTAGAATAGCATGACGCCAGAGTTAAAATAAAAATCAGGAGACAAGTTTCCCTTCCAGTCAGGTATTACACTCATGGCAACTTTACAAGGCTGTTTTCTGTGCAGGGGACATCCACATTCCAATAGCCAGCAAGTATGCCTACCAAGCGGTTTGCTGAGCATCGACAGAGCCAATTTCAGTAGTGAAATACAGGTCCGTCTTTTTACTCATGTGGTCAACAAATCACCAGTCGGTGAGTCCAAGGCATTTTAGCACCTTATTACCCTGAATGTCTGAGCCACACCAACTGCAGACAATCTAACTGGTGACTTATGAGATAGGGAAAGAAATTCTTACATGAGGTAGCCCTCACCTATTTGGTAAATCCTGTATACAGAACAAAGACAAAGCAATAACAACCAGCTCATGATTTTGAACAGTGGCTGGTATGCAGGAAACCCATAGGTTATGCTGTACACAAGTGCATATAAATATCTATTATACGTTGTTAAGAGTCCATATAATCGACTTCAACATCACATTTCTTTTTTCAAGCACTTTAGTGCTGTACAAATGGAACCTTTGTTCCTGCTAGCTGTAGCTCAGAGATGGTGCATTGAAACCAGAGGATACTTTTAGCAACTGTGTGAATCACTGAGCTGGAGAGGTGGAAAGCAAAAGTAAACTAAAATTATTTGTGAGGAGTACACTGGCTCTGCATGATTTGTTTTCCTTCCTGTGTTGAAACGAACCTGCAAATTGTTAGCATTTTTACTTCACATTTAAACACTTACATAAACTTTGCATTTACATTTGAACTGTTCAAGGCCAAATTAGTTAAGCTATGCTGCTTCATATACCCATATTTCTCAATTTTTGCAGATTTCGGCGCATATTCTCAAGGATCTATCGCCGAGTTATCGGCACTTTATCGCAGCCAAAGTTGCTAACAGCCCATATCACCAGTTTACCTGCGATAGCAGTCGCAAAAAAACATCGCCACAGATGAGCCCGGCAACTATCGCTAATGAGATGCAGAGTAGGCATTACCAATCAAAAAGCCACGACAGCACCACACCGCAACATTCTCAACGACCAGCCAGATCGGCAATAAGACCAAAAAACAGGCGATAAGGCGCGTTAGCAGCAGGAAATTAACACCTGCTCTGACCTGGTGCAAAGTCGGACAACAACCGGCACCAGAAAAGGGAGCCCAGCCCACAGCCGCACCTGAAGAACAACGGATGCCATGGAGCTACTCATCATGCAGCTCGGAGCCCCAACAGGGCCACAACGCCCACCGCAACCAACTTTTATGGTGCATTTTCCCGCATGACGCATGGGAATTGCAGGCCTATCGCTGGTTATCGCTGATTTTTGTATTGCGATTGGCCTCATCGCTACTATTTTAGCGTTCGTTTTTCGCGTTTTTTCAGCGTCGCATTAATTTTTACACGGTCATTTGATGCATTATCGTGGGACTCTCGCATGGTACCGCCGTGTTGAAAATACCACGTTAACACAGCATTATTTTCCCGCAATAGACTGCGATGCGAAGAGTTGCCTTAAGCTAATTTTGCAGCAGTTATCACACGTTCTTGAGAATATGTCCCTCCGTTTCTACAAATGTTTCATAATTTTTGTCATACTGTTCTTATTATACTGTGATCATTTGCTTAAATATTGTGTCAACTTTTTATGTTTGTTATTTGCTTTGTTTTATTAGTCACAATAATTACAGATGCTTTCTCAGATAGTTGCTTCATCCTTCCGGTCAAGCTAGCAATGGTGAGAATATGTCACCTCAAGTGAATTTTATCACATCACACCAGTTCTGAAAAACTTCCACTGGCTTCCACTAGAAGCTAGGATCCTTTTCAAAATGGCAGACATAATTTGCATCTTTGAGTCCCCATCAATTTTAAGGACAAACGTTTCCTCAAAAATGAATAGAGAGATACCAGAAAGAAATGGCCTTTCGCTGAAATTTTAAATGTACCTCAGTGCCTAATTCTGTAAACCTCTCTCCTCTGCTCTTCCCCACTATAGCCTCAAATTCAGATTACATTTTGAGATATTACTCTTGTTCTACACAAACTCTTCGCTGTTCTTGTAGCTGAGTCCACTCTACACAAATTCAGTAAATATATTGTAACCTGTTTAAAATATGCCCAGGGCATGACAAACCTTTCCCATTCTCCTGATGAGAAAAATGGGGGTAACCCTTGCCAGACAGTTGTTACTTTTGATACTTCAATTTTGTAGTACATACGTGCTCTAGGTCCCGTTAAGTTATCGAGTGTGGTGTTGAATTACTTGTCAAATAGTGGGCCATCGATATGTTGCGTTGTTTCATTTTGTGTTTAATCCATTCATCTTGGAGAAGTAGGATAATGACATCTTTAAATAACAAGCAATGACGAAGCAAAAAGGTCTTGCCTTTAAAGGCAGATGCCAAACAATGTGCTTGGCAGATTTTTTTTCATGTGACATGTGATGGCACATGCATGCACATCAATTGCCGCATACACACAAGAATGTATAAAAAGATCAGATGAGGGACAGAATGCTGAACAAATCAAACATTTACCTCCAGTCACAGATCTTGGTTTAATCCATTGATTTTTTGCTCACCATGCCACCCCAGTTTAGACCTAGCCATATGCAAATCAGTCTGATCCTGCTTCCCATGGGAACAGCCCAGCCCGAACTGCCAGGCCAGGCCAGCTCCTCCCTGGACTGGAACAAGCATCCGGGGATCAGTTTTGGGGTATCACCCCTCATCAGCCAAACTAGGTTGAATCCAGTGGCATGGCAAGCACAGGACCCACACCTGGGCATACCCGTCCCACTTAGGATGTTAAATACAGAACGAACAATTGATGGACGAAATGCTGAACAATGTAAAATATTGCCCGAAAAAAGTCCCAGGACGCTTATTTTCAGTCCAGGGAGGACCGGGCCTGGCATTTCGGGTTGGACTGTTCCCATGGGGAGCAGGATCAAGACTGATTTGCACATGGCTGGGTCCAAACTGGAATGGCAAACTGGGGGGCAAAAAAAATGTATTTCATCTAAGATCTCTGCACTGGGGGTGAATGTTTGGCATTGTTCAGCATTCCGTTCATCAATTTTTATATTTGCACGCAAGCACAAGCACAACAGCCATTTTATCAACCACTCCAACATGACTACCGCGTGCACACAGGTGTGTCTGGCAGCCATTTTATTTCATGGTTCCAACATGGCCAATAGTAAATATAAAAGAGTTGGCAAAGCCAGTTGTTCTGACATACATTTTCAGTTATTAGTCAGGCCTATTGGCTTTGCCAATTCATGTTAGAAATGTATTTGCTATGTGCTATACTGTACAGCATTTTCATTGCTAATGAAGAATTAGCATAATAAACAACCACAATGGCACTATAGTTGTACAGATACAGTGTTTTTGTAGTCTCTGTGCTTCCGGCCGCCTGTACTCACTTATTGTAAATTAAAATCTGCACTACCATAGACAACCTAGTGAGCCAATACATAAAGAGACCACACCTATATAACTCAGAATCTCAGATGGGCTGAACCAAAGCCCCTTTTTCATATGTACATATTTGTATGATGTGTATTTGTATGTTTTTCGCGAGTTGGTAAATTGTGTGGTATGCACACCTATATTATCTTGCAACCCGTCTCCTGGCCCTGCACGATTGGTTTGATGAGGGGTGGGCTGACCCTGCGTACAGAATGAACTTAAGGACTTGGGTTTCTCAAAAATTAAAGCCATGATGTATGGATCGCCTATTCCCCGAGATCTGCCCACGGTGACTCGAGCAATCCTGTTAGCATGGAACACCTCCCTGCGGCACACCCAATGGAAAGGCAAATTGACACAAAAAACGCCCTCATGGCATGGCATATGGTTGCAGGAGGTGAGCGGCCTAAAGTGATTTAGAATTTGGGACCTCATCTGTATCACCCTGCTTGGAGACGTGTGGGTAAGCGATCATACCCGCTCATTTGCAGATCTGCAACTCAGGCACTCGCTTCATCCATCCCAGTTTTACAGGTACTTGCAACTCCGTCATGCCCTGCAAAATACACATAGAAGCAGGTATGTCCCTGCCAGAACACAGCCCCCTTGAAGCTCAGATCACAATGGGTAACCTTGGGAGAGGAGGTGTCTTACGTATATACCGCTCTCTGACAAACAACGGTCTGGCTTCCCTCAACCCGTTGAAAACCAGATGGGAGGTTTGGCTGGGCCCTCTGGAGGAGGACTGGAGAGATGCCCCGATGGCCCCCAGGAGCATCACAACCTCAGCCAGGCTTCGCCTGGTTTCGCTTTACTATCTTCACGCCTCCTACCTCACCCCTACCCACCTACACAAGGCAGGCCTCACTTTGAGCCCCTCCTGTACAAGATGTGAGGCCGAACATGCAGACTTCTTCCACATAGTATGGTCCTGCCCACTTATAACCTTATACTGGAGTACCCTGGAAACTGAGCTCACAGAGGTACTGGGGTGGGAAGTCCCACATAACCCACTAAATATATTATTGGGTGTCACAGATGGGTTAGATGGGTCGAGAGCGGGCAAGACATTCCTTGGCACCGCCCTGGTAGTAGCCAAGAGCGATATAGCAATGGCTTGGAAGAATCCCACACGACCCAAGGTCTCTAAATGGTGAAGGGGGGTGGACTGGTGTGCTGCGCAGGAACTCCCTGCATATGAAGCCAGGGGCTGTCCGGCCAGCATTGCAGGGTGTGGGGTAAATGGCTAGGCATGTTGAACTGAATATTGCCCTTGTTTCCCCAAAGATCATTCCAGGGCTGTTGGGGTACAAAGTTAAACATATAATGTCACAAATGTGTTTGATCACAGGATGTCACATTGTGGTGCTGAGATTCATGCTGTACCGTTTGTAAAAACAACAATTGATGGACAGAATGCAGAACAATGTCATACATTCACCCCAGTACAGAGATCTGGGCCTAAATCCATCGTTTTTTTGCTCTCCATGCCATTCCAGTTTGAACCCAGCCATATGCAAATCAGTCTTGACCCTGTGCCCCATGGGAACAGTCCAGCCCGAACTGCCAAGCCAGGTCCTCCCTGGACTGGAAACAAGCCTCCTAGGACCGGTTTAGGGCTTTCAGCCCTCGTCAGCCAGGATAGCTTGATTCCAGTGGCATGGAGAGCAAGGGACTCACGTCTGAGCATACCCTTCCCACTCGGGGTGACAAATGCAAAAACAACAATTGATTGACAGAATGCAGAACAATGTCATACATTCACCCCAGTACAGAGATCTGGGCCTAAATCCACTGTTTGTACCATGTTTTCACTTTGTTTCTCAGAAAATCAATAACATTGATTATCAAGATAGAAATTGTGTGGTGTGCTTTTTGTGTAGTGGTGACATGAGACTGCCCCCAGGTTAGGTCAGATCCTCCGACTTTAGACCCTGATCACCCCACCAACTACTGTCTCATCACTCACCTGAGTCTCATCACAAAATTATTGAAAAAACATCTTATGCTCAACTCATGATCATATCATTGTTGACCATCATTTCTGCACAACTACCAATCTGTCTTTAGATTATACAGTGCACAGGGACCACTGATTTACACTTCATAGGCAATGCCCTCTTGATGACAGATGATAGGGACTCCTGCCTACTGATATTGAGGTACCTCTCAGCTGCTTTCAACATGGTCAACCATCCCACCCTCATCTACACACTGGAATTTCGAATGGGATTCACTGTCAGAGTCCTTCACTGGTTCTCTTCCTACCTATAGAACTGACACCAGTTTGTCCACAAAGGGTCATCTAGGTCCCAAAAGATCCCTACCACCAGCGGAGTCCCCCAGTGTTCCTTACTGTCTCCTGTCATCTTCAACCTCTTCATGAAGCTCCTTCGGACCCTACTCACAAATAAAAGCATAAAAATTCAGCTAATGATACACAATTGCTCTTGAAAGTCTCCTCCACTCCAAATATTGAACTCCTCAAACACTGCCTGCACCTCACACACCCATGGATTGTCCAGTGCCTACCTCACCAAAACAGATTTTCTGTTATTTGCAAAGAGCAACAAGCAAGAATTAATACAAACCTGAATCAGTGACATGAACCTTGATGGTTTCAAAACCCAACTTTCACCAAATGCCAATTCAATTGGATTCACACATTGTCAAAATAAACAAATACAGGCTGGTATTAACTCTATCTTTCATAAAAGTGACACAATTTCTTTCAGTTAGCAATTTTAAGAACTGCTGTTCAAACCCTTGTGCTCTCACATCTGGATGGTATTAACAGCTTGCACTAAGGCATCTCTGACTCCTCAGTGCCCAACCTCAAGGAGATCCTAGATGCCACAGCACATCTGATACAGGGCCCACATTGATCACATCATTCCCAACCTTATTTAACTTCATTGGCCTCATCTGCTGCCTCACATCATCTTCAGACTGGAAGCTAAGAAGCAGTTGATATTAGAAGTGAAAAGAAATAAATAAACAAAACAGTTAGCCTTTTCCATCCATGCACCTAAGATCTGAAACAACATCCCATCATACACCAGCACCAATCTTATACTATTAAAATTGAGAAAAAGTTGAAGACGCACCTCTTTAAATAACACCAGTGCAGTAACCATCCACTTAAGCTCCCAGAACCCAGCTACCTCACCTATAATTGTTTTACCTGTAAGTTTCTCTTTGGCACTGTATAATGATCTGCTGCCTTTTGGCTAGGTATGTGCTGTATGAAGACTACACATATACATGTATCCATACATACATACATACATGAGATCTGTCATACAGTATAAGCTGCGTATATTCAAATCTAAAAATGATCTGCTCTGGTGAAGCGACTGAAGATTGCATGTTCATGAGATACATGTCTGTATGTAAATGTATGCTGTCAGTAAAGCAGAAAGAGCCGGTTTAGGGACACACATTTTTTACATTCCTCCAGCACACTAGCCCAGAGATCAGATATCTTTAGGTCAAGCATCTGTTTGATTTAATCGTGGAGTATGAGTGATGATATGTCACACTGATAGCTCTTTGGCACCCAAGGTACTGCCCTGTTGTAGCTGTGGGTGAGCCAACCTGTTAACTGGAAGAGCCGAGCCAGGGCTAAGTCATTGGTGTGGGTTGGCTCTAAGAGACTGATTGGCATGTCAATCATGTAACAAACATAATCTAAAAAATGTGATAAAGTCTCTTCAAAATTCAAGCAGCGTATTTCTTTAACATGCAGAAGTGTTTTATCTTGGTGTATCAGATTATATCAGTGTGTTAAGAGGTCCTTATTAAAAGCGATAGTTTGTAAACAGGAACTTAGAATCATTGCTGCCGTGTGCCCTGATGACAATGCTATTAGTGAACTAAGAGGAAGTCAGTTGTCATAAGTCTCACATATTTGTTCTAGATTCTTATTATAGCTGGATCTACACTATGGGCTCATCCGGAACTCAAATATTTGAAGGTCCTCTCATATGTGATGACGAAGATAAAAAGGGTCTTCAATAAATTCAATGTTTACCTGGGTTCACAAAAATTGGTTAAGTGAGAAAGCCGAGAGTTATCCCAGGTTTTTTAGCTTCACTTTGAGCAATTCAGCCGCTAAATGGGTAAATCTTTGGATCTCCTCTTTACATCAAACGTTAATGCTTTGTCCTTAATTCTTGGCAAATCTAGAGCATGAGTGGCAGTCTGAAGCCTCAGCTTGGCAGGTTTTGGGCCTAAGGTTCCAGTAGGTCTTTAAGCTGAGCAAGGCGTTTGGCTCGAGATTTCAATGGCTTGCTCACTCTAGCTGTACTGTCAAAGGTGCAGAACCAGGATGCGAGGGTGCATTGTGTTCAGATAGGGACATGTGCGTATGAAAACACACAAGTAGAGAAATATTTCAATTTGCAAGTCTACACACTGGCACAAAAGAAGATGCTGGGATGAAGAGACTGGCCCTTTTGATTTCACACTACCAGGTATTCGAGGATCCGGACTATCCTCACCACAAGGTTAATTAAAACCAACAACTGGTTTTTGTCACAAATCTTTTTCTTTAAATATAAACACATTGTTGTGCTCCAAAGCCAGATATCTCTATGCCAGTCATCCAAGCTACTTTCCTGGGATTGCGATAACAATATTTTTGCAGCCCTTTAAAAGCACTAGTTCAGAATTGCAGACTAGCAGATTGTGTTTTGGACTTGTGGTTCAGTCAGTGCTTCATTGAACAATAGTAGTGGTCCTGCAGAGTGGGAGGTTGAGTGAAGCACTTCTGTGAGAAAGTTGGATTTCACCTCCATTGATTGAAGTTTTAGGTCTGGCATTTCTGCTGGTTTGCTTACTATAGAGTGTTATGATGTCACCTCAGGTGAAGGAAGACCCATAAGGGAGACTAGTTCCCGATCCGGGAAGGTGGTGAGGCCACTTGCAGCTTTCAAATCTTCAAAGTCTGGATCCATCAGTATGTTTTGCACCCTGTGCAGAAGTCAAATCTTCCAGGGGATCTGCTTCCCAGTAGAAAACTCTCTTTTCTAGAGTGATGAGGCAGGTTTTGTGATTGAGGCGGTAGTTGTGATTGTGGTGTCATTTGTAGCACTGGTGGTGTTTGTGGAATTGATGGAGCCAACTGCAGCACTGGAGACCTGTTGAGATCTAAAGGCAATGGTGATGAGGTCAAAATAACAAGTGGTGTTGATTTCTGCGCTGGTGCCACCACTAGCAGGGTCGTTCACACCCAGGACACTTGAGGCAACACCTGAAAAGGCATGAAGGGTTCCAATTGGTAGGGCGCTGAAAAACCTCCCAGTGAATAGGCCATTTGTCCCATGGGTCCAGTCTATTATTCAAACTGAACATTGTGATCAAGAAAAGTGAAGGAAAAGTACAGCAGGGCACTCTATTCGTGGCCCAACATATATACACTGACGGGCCCCACCAGACACTCGGTTCGGATTTGGCAAAACGCAAACACTTCTCTTGGGTGGGGACGTAAATTAACGTTGGCGACCCCCCTCTGGGACTCTGAATCACTTGGCAGCCTCTGGAAAACAAAAGGCTTCGACAGATGGGACCTCATTGGTATTACGCAAATCAAAGACCTCTGGGGGAGGGGGGAGTTAAATCCTTTAACGCATTACAGGTTAAATATGAACTAGCAGATACAGAATATTTCCGCTATGCCCAAATCCTGCACGCACTCTGGAGGCTCTTACCGGCGACCTACACCCTGCCTGAGGCCTCACCCTTAGAGGATAGGAATCTTGACTGCCACCTCCCCGAAAAGACGATTTCCCTAATATACAGAAAATTAATAAACAATATGACCGACCCCCTTCAGGTACTGCGGGAGAAGTGGGTGAGTGATGGGATTGAGATTGATGATGAAGACTGGCAGGAGGCGGTATCATCTCCCAGATTGGTCGCCATACCGGCGCGCCTTCGTCTGGTGCAGCTAAAAATCCTTCAACGTGTCTACATCACCGGGCCGCAATTGGTCCACATGGGTGTCACTGACAGAGGGGATTGTAGGAGAGGGTGCGGTCACCTGGGAACCTTTTTGCACATCATTTGGGAGTGCAAGTTTGTCAGCCTTTTTTGGCGCAGTGTGCACGAGGTAATATTCACAGTGCTACATATCCGTCTTTCACCGGAAGCGAGGCGCTGCCTCCTTAACATTTGGGAACCCACAGACCTCAATACTCACCAGACACAATGGGCTACCCTAGGATTTATGATTACAAAAAGAAATATAGCTCAATTGTGGGGAGCGGCAAAACCACCTACACTAGAGGCATGGGAGAGAGATCTCGATTGGTGTATGTTTCGGGAGAAGACGGTATATGTCGCTAGGGGTTGCCCCAAAAAGTGGATACGTATCTGGAGCCCTTGGAATAGTTTTCGGGGTGACATCTGTACACCGCCTTAATGCCCTGAATCATTTGTCCCCTCCACCCCGTGAAGTTCCTTCCATATGTTGTAATGTAATCTTTGTCTCCCCCAAGTCGTCATTGCATATTTCATTTTGGTATCCTCTGTATTGTTTATATGAACCCATGCTTGTTTTCAATAAAAAGAATTATTTAAAAAAAAAAGAAAAGTGAAGGATCTGTCCCAGGTGCTGGAAACTCTGGGCACCGGTGTCCAGACTCGGGCCATGAAATCAGCACTTTATATGGAATATTGGCTGCAACAGGCATTGAATTGGCTGGAGCCTCTGGCATTGATGAAGAGGCAGGAGTGAAATCTTCTTTCATGATTTGCTCTTGGTCTGACACCAGTTGGGGTGAAGTGGGTGGTCTTGGAGACTTACTTCTGGAAGTTGAATGTCAGGATTCATGTTGCTTTTTTGCTTATGCTTCTTTGATGATCTTGAAAAATGATTTTAAGAACTGAAATTGCACTGAATCGCACTCGCAACTGCCTACTTGCACACAGCACTTGGGAAAGGGAGGGTCAGGACCGTGACTAAGGATCTGCTGAAACCTGAAGTTACAGGAAGCAGCATTATCCGAGGTCAGCGGTCTAGTGGCTAATGCTCAACACAGGCAGCCATAAAAATGGGGCCGCAGTGCGGTGAGCACCACAAGATTGCCTTAATAAGTAAGACAGCTCACTCGTAGTGTTTTATTAGTCTTACTTGCTCTTAAACCTTTTTAATCTGAATTCTTAACTGCTAATTGTTTGAATTTGATTTTAAGAACTGAAATTGCACTAAATTGCACTCACAACTGCCTACCTGCACCCAGCACTTGGGAAAGGGAGGGTCAGGTCCATGACTCAGGATCTGCTGAAACCGTAATTTACCGGAAGCATCAGTATCCGAGGTCAGCGGTCTAGTGGCTAATGCTCAACACGGGCAGCCATAAAAACTGAGACAAAGGCAAGCCTGTCTGCGCCTGTCCGCACATGACTGGGGCCAGGGGCCAGAACCCCTGCATCTCCGAGCCCAGATCAAGACATCAGGCTCTGCTACTCGAAAGAGAAAATTATGGAATTAGCAGATTGTCTTCCAAACACCAATACACAGTGCACAAAAGCCTCTCCAGGGAACACAATGGGTCCTTTTTCATGCCTCTACTGCAAATGGTGTAGACATTCAACCATAAACTGGTCCCAGAGCACAATTGTTCAGAATGGCCCCCAACTGAAATGTATCTTTTTCAATGCTAGATCAGTACCTAAGCAATCCCTTGAAATATGGGACGTACTAGCTGAAATAAAGCCCGACCTAGCTTTTATCACAGAGACCTGGCTAGATGATAAAAACTCTCCAGACATCGCCATTGCCCTACCAATTGGCTACAAACTAATGAAACAGGATAGAAGGGTCCGGAAAGTAGGTGGTATAGCCCTACTTTTTTAGGACTGCTTTACTTGCCTCCCTGTAGCAGTGGTTCAGCTGGGGAAGCAGAAAACCCTAGCGTTCCAATTATTAAACGGTGCCCATAATATACTCAGGGGGGCAATTATCTACAACCCTCCCAGTTACAAACTGGATTTCATTGCTCAGCTTCTCACTCAGCTGTTCCCCTCATGCCTAAAACACAAGAACTACATATTAATAGGAGACTTTAATGTTCGATTTGAAGATGTTAACAACTCCGCGGCCAAACACCTAGACAGTGACATGCAGAGTCTGCAATTAAAACAGTGGATTAGGGAACCCATACATATTGCCGGGTATACCTTGGACATCGTGTTTTCCAATATAGAATCCACCAATATATTAGAAGTAAGGCCTCTATCGTGGGCAGATCACATCCTGATCTCCTTTACCCTTAGCCCACCTGTGAAATTAATCCATTCTCAAACATCATCAGCACCGGCAAAAAGAGCCTGGAGGTTAGTAACCCCTGACACATTTGAGCGTCATGTCTCCTTGAATGACCCAAATGCCCCGAAGCCATCGTCTGTACAAATGAGCGCAGAAACTCTCCTAGCAGAAATCTCCAATACACTGGGCCTTTGTGCCCCTAGACTAGGGAACAAATCCCAAGGAAGAACAAAATATGAAAAATGGTACTCAATAGATCTTAAAATATTGAAGAGAGAGGGCAAAACACTAGAGCACAAGTGGAGACTATCCAAACAAGATATGGACAGACAGTGATGTAAGAGCAGAAATGAGAATCTATAACTATACCATCAAAAATACTAAAAAGTCTTACTTCGCGAAGCGTGTGAATGACAATAGTAGCTCACCTAAAGAACTCTACAAAATAGTTAAAGAGATATGTAATCCAACCAGCTTGTCCAAAGTCTTGTCACCCTCTGTGGTTTATTCCTAATTCAGAGATCAGCACCTACCAGATGATACAGATTGGGAAATTTTAGACCCTTACCGTGATGCCCAATTCTATCTCAGTAACTTCGACCCCTTTACAGAGGCGCAGGTTGCAAAAGCAATGGCCGAAGTTAAATCAGGGTCCCTATTAGACCCTTGCCCTCATTTTATTTTCTCACAAATTGCACCAACTATATGCCCTTACATTACCCACATATTCAACCAATCCTTACATACAGCAGTATTTCCAGAGATCTGGAAAAAAGCCACGGTGGTTCCTCTACTAAAAAAAGGGGGAACAGATGTTCAAAACCCGGCAAATTATCAACCAATATCTCAGCTTCCATACCTATCTAAAGTGATGGAGAAGTTGGTAAATAAACAATTAACCAACTATCTCCAGACTAATGAGCTCCTGGACACCACCCAAACCGGCTTTAGAGCTAATAATAGCACTGAAACCACCCTCCTGGCAGTGCTAGACAACATCAGATCTCTGGTCGACCGTGGTAGAACCGCAACCTTGATCCTGCTGGACTTGTCAGCGGCTTTCGATACCGTCAAACACAACCTCCTCTTGAAAACCCTGCATGGAAAAGGTATACACTCTAAAGCAGTGGTTCCCAAACTTTTCATTCCTGAGGACCCCCGTTGAGTCACTACTGGAAGCCGGGGACCCTCAAGCAGTTTGTATGATTTAAATGTCAAACATTTAAACTGTAATTCAAAAAAATAAACGCACACGTGTGCACACCAAACAAAGACTAGACTTGAATTACTAAGGGTTTTAGTATTTTTATATTAAAAATATTTTGGAAAATCGAAAAATCTTAATGGGAAGGTTGGTGCTGCATCTCGCGACTAACTTTTCATTGTTTGGTTTTATTTCGCAGCCCGAGGCTCCTGCTCCTGCCAAGGCTGGACTGGGAACCTAAAGCTTCTCTGGCAAATGTTGTCAGACTAGTCCCCGTACAGTGCACACCAAGTGCAGCGAGTGAGCCTGACCTCTACAAAGGGAGCTTTCGGGGGTCTGCCCCAAGAAAATTTGGGAGGGAAATGGTGCATATGACAACACATTTGTCATTCTATATTGAATTGTATTTGCTTTGAAAGCTTAGTAAATAATGACCTTATTATGCACCAAGATGCAACAGTCTATTGCCAATCTTCAATGATTCCCTCACTACTACCCTCCCACAGTGCCTCTCATCTGTCCATAGCCCCACTGTCGCATGTATTTAATTTGTTTTATAGCACCTCTCGTACCACTGTAGGGTGTCAGAGCACTTTACATCTCACACATACCGAGATAATTAATCATACGTGTGTAAATCAGTGAATAGAAAATGTTACATAAGCCAAAGAGGACTACAAGGTGTAGGATTCACATATCATCCACACTGGTAGGCATTTTTTAAGTGCTTGGTCTGGTGAAGCACTAACTCAGGATTCAGAACATAACATAGGGGTTAGGGTTGACTTTAATAATAAGGATGTATTTCTACCCAAACAAACCTTTTTAGCAGCATCGGGAAAATAAAAGACTAGAAAAAGCATAACTTACTAACTTGTACCATGCAGTTTGCATGCAGCTCTTTGGTGGCAGTTCATAGCTCACTGTGCTATATTGCGATTGGAACTTGTGAACTGCACAATAACAAAATAATCTCTGTGGCAAAAGCAGGAACCCACTGAGCTATGCACAAAACAAAATACAGTTTTTAAGAAAAATGCATTGTAGACGTTTTTTGCAGCAGGCATATTAAACATCTGTGCTTCCTTAGATGAGTCAAAGCAGCCACTGGTCAAAACCCCCATCTCTCTCCAGCAGGTACATTAATCACCGGAGTTATCTTGACACTGACACTTTTATTGCTGCCTAAAAACTGCTGATTATACAAGGAACTTTGCAGTGCTTTTAAAACTGCTGCCTGCGGACCCCCTGGGAATGTGTCAAGGACCCCTGGGGGTCCTCGGACCCCAGTTTGGGAACCACTGCTCTAAAGCCCATAAGTGGCTTTGCTCCTTTTTAAGCAACAGAACACAGATCATACAACTGGGCGCCTTTTCCTCAAACCCAAAACCAATCAAGTATGGAGTTCCACATGGAGCTTCCTTGAGCCCTACCCTCTTCAATGTTTACGTGTCCTCACTGGCTAAGATCAGCGAAAAATGGGGCATCAGTATCTGCTCTTACTCAGACGATACACAACTGATGATTGCTCTAGATGGACACGAACACACGAGGATCAGACTCACTAGCTGCCTTTCAGAAATGGCAGCCTGGATGTCCGACCACTGTCTGAAACTAAACGCAGACAAATCAGAGATTTTACTCTTCGGAGGAGCACACTTAGTCTGGAATGCAACCTGGTGGCCCTCATCATTGGGTAATGGATTTGGGAAGCAGGCATCTGTTTATAAGAGATGGTATCACAGAAGAGGCCTCCAGTAATGCTCTATTATATACTAAAACACACAAGATGATGGACGGAATGTCGCACATTGGCAAAACATTCACTCCCAGTCACAGATCTGGGTTTAATCCACCGTTGTTTTGCTCACCATGCCACCCCAGTTCAGACATGGCCATATGCCAATCAGCCCTGACCCTGTGCCTCATGGGAACAGTCCAGCCCAAACTGCCAAGCCATGTCTTCCCTGGACCGGAATCAAGCATCCTAGGACCGGTTTCGGGCTTTCACCTCTCTTCAGCCAGGATAGCTTGACTCCAGTGGCGTAGTGAGCATGGGACCCACGTCTGGGCATACCCTTCCCGATAGGGCGAACAGCAAAATTGGATTAAACCCAGATCTGTGACTGGGGGGTGAATGTTTTGCCAATGTGCAACATTCCGTCCATCATCTTGTGTGTTTTGCTATTATATACTAAGGTCTCTGTCTCGTTCTATACCGTTTCCTCAGTGGCTAAGATTCCCTTATGAAACAGATGGCAAACAAACGATATTTTATCTTTTCTGCTCCACCTGGCACATTTTATAGAACTAAATCAGTGAATTTGCTCTAAACTCCATAACCCTCTGCAACATGTTCCATTTTATTAATAAGGAAACAAAATATATTCGGGTATCAAATTATAAACCCAAAAACCAAATACTACCAAGGCCCCACTGCCACAGAGGTACTCAGTTACCGGTGCAATGAAATAACAATGTAACGTTTAACTGAGTAAAGAGTTGCGGCCACGGTGGCCCAATTAGAATCTTGGTTTAGATGTTCGGGTCTCCATACATCTTATATAGAATGGATCTAATGAATGTAGCTTAGCGCTGTTAATACTGAAGGTGCATGTGACATAATATCAAGTATGGGGCCACACATGCCCACCTTACTTTAACATTTAACCTACATTCTCTAGCTCTGAAGAAAGAGCTTGGCTGGAGGCCAGCCCTCTGTAAGTCAGCATGCATTGTAGAAGTAAGGCCTAAGCCTGTGAACGAGAGAATTAAATAAAGTGTACATAGAAATTAAGTTAACAGGGTCCAAATTGATGCCAGTCCTGTCAAATTGCATATACCTTAAAGACAGGGGTTCTTATGACCCTATTGAGTAAGGTAAGCTGGCACCCACTGAACCATCTATAGGGGGTGAAACTGAGGGTTTTACATGTTCCTTCTGCTAAGGCTCAGCGTAAATAATAGATGCTCTCCATGTGTTCCATTACACATTTATTTATATTACCCTTTAGCACGAAAAGCGTGCTTTCTGGTTAAAAATATACTGCAAACCCCATGGCGTGTGTCCCAAGCCTGGATTAGTCTTTCCTCTAAACAATTTTCCAGCCTTTCCTCTTTTTGTGCAATAACTAACGCAAAGCCACCGGCGCTGCCGCCTTCCGCATCCAAAGGAGAGATGTTTTGCTTTGGTGAGATAGTTAATGAGTCTAAAAATATTCAGTCTAATAATTCTGTCAAAGCCCCCACAGTCTCGTCGATGAGCAGCCGCCTGCAGGATTCCAATGGGGAGCGCTAATGAGCTCTCAGCGCTGGCTCCCGCGCCGTCCAGGCGCAGTATTCTCAGGCCTTTAGAGTTCCACATCATTAACAACATGAAACAAAGACACATGCTTGACTTTAATAAGCGACTAAAGTTGTGGGCTTATTAGGCTGTAACCGCACATGAACTGCGCTTCAGGATAACAAAACAGCTCCATGAAAACAAAAAGGGTACGGGGGCGCTACTAGCCAAAGGTCGGGATGAGTGAATTCAACTACTGCTAGAAGGGAGTAAAAGTGGGTCCAAAAGGAAGGGGAGCGGCTTCCGGCGCGCGCTCCCCTACCCCTGCCGCGAGAGCGCGGCGCTGTTGGGGCATTGGCTATGGCAGGCGGCGGTACTCAGAGGATAAGCCTGTGTGGCTGACTTTTAGTTGAGATTCTCGAAGACAGACCGTGCACTGGCTCATTCCCACTGGGAACGCTTCAGACATGATTAACTTGGGCATGACCAAGTAGGTCAGTGATATTACAATGAATTTCCAGCTCAATAATTAAGCTGGAAAATGCGCGCAATTTGTTTCTTCTTGTAGCAATCATGCATCTGCATGGATTCATTTAGTCTCCTACACAAAACACTTTAACTACATTTCAGATTAGTCTCAGTTTACATCCATTAGTCTTCATTTGCAATATTTCTTACTTTGAAGAAATGGAACGGCGTAAACACCAGAACATCATCTTGTATCAGCGACTCTGGAATGAAGCTGTGATTTAGAGCGCCGGGGCTCGCGTGCCCTGGAGACAGAGCACTGTCCACGGTCTGTAATAAACCATTATGGCCCCCTGAGACATTCCCTCTTCAATGAGTGGTGGATTGGCTGCACCATGGGTTTTTGTCAGTGGTGCTGGAACAATTTTCAGACAGGGGGGCTGCTATCAAGGCTACATCATCGAACGTGCAGGCAAGGTGGAAAATCCAACCATCACATAAAGAACACATGTCGCAAAGAAGCCAAGCCCATTCAGCAGGAGAGTGGTAAGGGTGTGGTATGTAGCTGGTGGTGCATTCAGGAGCACGTTAGTACAAACATGTTGCTAAAGCATAGTGTGGTCAGGGCCGGACTGGGAACCAAAACCGGCCCTGGCAAAGTGCAGGGCCGGCCCCCGGGGCTTGGGGGTGCCGCCGAGCTCTTTGCCAGGGCCGGTTTTCAGCCGATTTTGTTACAGGGCTGATTTTGCAGCTATGCTGCAAAAACGGCCCTGTCAGAAAAACGGCCCCCAGGGGCCCAAAACCGGCCCCCACCCATGCGTCGCACTGAGGGATTGCCCGGTGCCCGCCAGTCCGTCCCTGAGTGTGGTAGCATACTATCATTTACAGACAGTACATTTTCCATTGAAATCACTACTACTTTCGCACAGACATACAGTTTTACTGATAAATTATGTAGCGCACAAACAATAACGTGTGGAAGTTGGGTTTCAGCGAATATTTGTCTTTTCACCAAGTAAAGTGTCTTGATTTATTTTGATCCTACTAAACTCTGTGTTTCCATCACAATTCAGATTTAGAAAAAAAGCTCTTTGTTTGTGCTTTCCTAACTGAATATTTATTTTGAAATTTTTGCAAAGTTCATTTATATGTATTTAAATTTTGTTGTGTTTGAAAAAAACTACAAACTACAGCCTTTCCTTCCAAAGCAGTAAGATTGTCACATAGTTCAAGTTACAAAATCCTCACACTTTGCATTAAGAAAAAGAAAAGTAAAGTGTCCATGATAGAGGAATAAGCAGCAATTTGTTAGAAGACTAGACTGACATTTGACCTCTGTCGTTGAAGGCTTGGCAAATGTGACAAGATGAAAACATACTTTAAAGTCATCTTTATTGCTCATTCACCCTTAGAACTGCAATATGGTTATTTGGGGGTGCTGCAGTATTCCCCACACCCATACTTCCAGCGCCTATGGCTGTGTGCCCCCTTCAAAGGAGCAAAGTGGCAGAGACAGACAGTACAAGTTGTAAAAGATTCCTTCTTCAGACGCCTTCTTATAACTGTCTCACTGGTAGTACCGCCATCAGACTATGGGGCATATTTTCAAGCCAGGCGATAACATTATCGCCGCTTTAGCGGCAGAAAACTGCCGCTAAAACGGCGATAATGGGCTTGATAATATGTTCTATGGTATTCCAATTGAAGCCCATGTTAGATGTGAAGGACATTAAACATGGGCTTCAATTGGAATTCCATAGAGCATATTATAAAGCCCATTAACCCTGTTTTAGCAGCAGTTTTCTGCCACTAAAGCGGCGATAATGTTATCGCCTGGCTTGATATTATGCCCCTAGGGGCATATCAGCAACACCCGGCGATAATTATCGCTCAGCGCTCTTAGCGTGAGGATAATTATCGCCGGGTAACGTGGATATTTATCGCTGAGATAGCGTGCTATTAGCAACGCTTATCTCCTCAGCGATAAAAATCCTCACGCTAACTGCCTAACGTGAGATTATCGCTGGAAACCCAGCGATAATCTCACGCAATGTGGCCTTAGCTTGTTGATAGGGCCTCACAAACTTAGCCATGATATCCACCTTCCATAGGATATCATGGCTAAGTCAGCCCTGAAGCAGGCATAAGGAAAGTAGCGATAACAGGGGTTATTGCTACTTTTCCTGACGCTATGCTTCATAGCGTGGGGCTTAATGATAGGAGAAATGTCGCTTAGCGACATTTCTCCTGTCATGTTAGGTCAGGAACGCCCACTTTGCATCTCATTAGAGATGCCAAGCTGGGCGTTAGGAATCCTGACGCTAAAGCAAGGTTTCACGCGTTAGCGTGGCCTTGCTAATTAGGCGATAAAATTATTGCCGCTTTTCGGCCGAAAACGGCCGCAAAAGCGGCAATAAGTTTTTATCGCCTGCTTGTAAATATGCCCCCTAGTTTCTTAAAGGCTCATGTGCATCTTGGTGCCATCTATCACCAATAACCCACCAAAAGAGATACCCAAGTTCATGGAAACAACACTATGCTGAAGAAATCCACTTACTCCAGCAAAAATATATTCCAGCTATAAAGGACATTTCCACATATGGGAATAGGTCCCAAGGAAGGGAGAAACATTTTTATTGAAGAGAAAAACGTACCAAAAATCAGCAAAGCGGTGCTTCTGCCTGAGGACAATGCACTTGGTTTAGTGTTGCTTGGCCTGCTAATTTTCCAAGGCTTGCACTTTGTAAATAAAGGCTCCCATTATAAAGTCCGGCAAATCAGGCTTATGTTTTATCCCAGAGTAGGAATACACCTGCTGCTGACTGGATTTCTGACTGCTGTGGACCAGTACAAGTTAGATTGTAGGTGGCTCTTCATCTGAGGAAATTTAGACGGAATAACATTTATGGAAGTGTACTTAATGCGCCATTTCTGTTCAAAACAGCCTTCCGCTTCAACTGCAAATTTAGTTAGTTCGGTCAATTGCACACGTAAGTTATCAAAAGCATACAGGTGCAACTGAAAGTTTAGCCAGTCAGTCTCACTTTGCCAAGTAGGTGTCATGGTTAACTTACAAAAAAAAGTATTGACAGAATATGCCTTTTTGACCTGGCATCATTGGCGTGGGTTTCCCCTGTATTTCTGCCTTTGCCTCCTGTGTTATTGCTGTGTGTTGGGCTTCGTTTTTGCTGGTCTAGAAGCTTTGGGCACTTTGCCACTGCTGTTCAGGGCCAAAGTGCAAGTGCTCCCTTAGTCAATTGTTGTTATAGATTGGTGAATTCATGATTGGCATATTTGACTTACTAGTCAATCTCTAGTACAGTGCACTATGTGTGCCCAGGGCCTGTAAGTCAAATGCTGCTAGTAGGCCTGCAGCACTGATTGTGCCACCCACATAAGCAACCGTTAATGTAATTTAGGCCTGCCATTGCAGTGACAGTGTTTAGTCTAGTACTGCCATGTCGACCTGGCAAGTGCACCCACTTGGCAGGCCCTAACCTTCCCTTTTCTTACATGTTAGTCATCCCTAAGGTAGGCCCAAGGTAACCCTCTGGGCAGGGTGCAGTGTATGTGAAAGGTGGGACATGCCGTCATGTGTGTGGCATGTCCTGATAGTGAAATACTTTCAATTTCGTTTTTCACTATTGTAAGGTTATCTAGCCCCATAGGATAGAATGGGAAGCTTGCTTAAAACAACTTATAAGCATAACTGACCCTTTGAACAAGATAGGAAAAACAAAATTGTATGCCTGAACACAGAAAGTTAAAATGCATCTTTTAGCAAGGGTGATTTTTACATTCTGAGTGACAGGGGCTGGGTAGGTGCTGTGGCTCCAGAGAGTCTGATGAGTCAGGGCTGGGCTGAATAGACCTGCGCTGCATTTAGAGTAGGGGGGGGAGGTTTCCTTTTACCTGAATGGGCATGGTCTGCCTTCCACAATGCTTACTCCACCTCCTGCCAGGAAGCTGCACCATTGAGGACAGAACTGGTTTTGGCTGGGCACAGACACTCTCTGCCTTCAGAGAACAAAGAGATTTACTATATAAAAAGAGGGGGCCAGACCCCAGATGTTTAGATCACTTCTGGGAATCAAGAGGAGCCTTTGCCAAGGAGAAGAGCTGGAGAAACTGAGGAGGAATACTGCCCCTGTGCTGTTTGCTGTCTGGGGTTGGCCAGCAGTTGCTACTTTCTGCCAAGGAAAGGGAAAAGGACTTTGCTGTGTCCCCTGCTTGAGGAAGATCTACAAGGGCTTGAAGAAGAGATTGCCTCCTGTTCTGAAGTCTCAGGAAGACAAAGACTTCACTACCAGCTCCACTGAACTTCCTTGCTGGGAGTTCTCTCCTGCTAAGAGGTGCCTGCTGTTGTTTTGGACCTCTGGAGGCTGTTAGTCGCAGGGAGCTGGAAAAGTAATCACAGCACGCCGCATCGATTGCACTGACCTCCAAAGTCCGAAATCACCGGACTGATTCCAACACAAGACCTGCTGTGCGGCTGCAAAAACCCATGCATCGTCCCGGATCATCGCATGACATCGAGGTGCCAGGTCTGTCACATAATTGAGAGACTCAGTAAGAAACCGAGGCATCACCTCCTCACACAGTAAGAAATCGACCCATCACCTCCTCTCTGGTAAGGAACCGATGCATCACCTCCCCTTCGCAGCAGTAAGGAACTGACGCATCACCTCCCCCGGAGCAAGGAACTGGCGCATCACCTTCCCTGAGTGTATGGAACTGACGCATCACCTTCCCTGCGACCCTTTTTGTTAATGTGTGTGGCGCATCCAAGGTACTTTGTGTAAAAAGTGTTGCATCCGCAATATGCTTTGAACTGAACTATTTCTACAATCTGAAAGTTATATTTTCATTACTGTACTGTGGATTTTTGTTGTTTTGGTCTTGTTTGGTTTAGATAAAGATTACTAATTTTTCTAAACTGGTGTGGTGTCCATTTGTAATGTTTTCACTGTATTACTGTATGTGTTCACAAATGCTTTACACACTGCCTCTGAGATAAGCCTGTCTGCTCGTGCCAAGCTACCAGGGGGGTAAGCAGGGATTATTTTAGAAGTGTATCCCCCTTACCCTGGGTAGGAAGAAGGGTCCCTACTTGGACAAAGGTACCTACCTCTGCCAACTAGACCCCCCTTTTTAACACTGGTGGTCAGCGGTGAGGATCTGGACTTGCATTTGTGTCTTACATACAGTGATTGGTGTACACTACTAGTATAGTGCAGACTATTATGCAACCACATACATTTGGTGGAACTTTTTCTTTGGGATTATTTTTTCTTCTTACAACTGAGAACTGCCAATCTTCATCATGACAAAGGCAGCATCACTTGCATCTATGGATATTGATTTTGAAGAGGATAGGGTTGAAACCTACACTGTGCCACAACTGAAAGCCACCTGCACAAAGTTTAAAATCTCTGGGAGAGGCCTCTCCAGAAAGGAGAATTCCAAAAGGCGCTGAGGGCCTGTTTGAAGTCAAGGGATGCCAGCGAGCATGCCGCCAATCAGCCTTTGGAGAAGGTGGAGAATTTAGAGGGACAGCAGGAAGGGCTATTAAGTCTGCCTGGGGGGTGGTTATCTTCCCAGGGGGCAGCAGTGTCTCTTCAAAGGGGCCGTCTCCAGCTGAAGAGCTGGAGGACAGGGAGAAAACCAGGTTGCATGAGTTGGAGATCACAAAGCTCAGGCTGGGGAAGGATGATAAGGAGTTGACATTTCCGAGGGAGAAAATAGCCCTGGAAGAGAAAAAGATGCTCTTGGAGCATGAAAGGGGTTTGAGAGAGCAGGATCTAAAAGCAAAAAGTCTAGAGTCCAATCCCCATGGTGGCAGCGCACCATAAGTGCCTGGAGAAGGGAGGGTATACATCCTCAAGTAGGTTATCAAGGATTTTGTGAAGCATAAGGACATTGGTCAGTGGTTTTAAAGCATATGAAGTAGCAATGAGGTCCTACATAGTCCCCGAGAGAGACTGGGGAGTGGTGTTGTGGAGCCGCTTCCTAGCTGAGGGAAGGGGAACATTGCTAACATTGCCCACTGAGGATCAAATGTCTTATGCCCCCATGAAGGAAACTTTAGTAAGGAGGTATGGGTTGACCCCAGAGCTATACAAGCAAAAGTTCAGGGCTTGTAAGAAGCTGGAGTCAAGCACTTGGGTGGAGTATGTCTCTTATTTTTGCAGGGCACTGTATGGATGGGTGAAGGGTAGTCAGGCAAATGATTTGCAGGGGATCTATGATGTGGTTGCATGAGAGCACTTGTCAGATAAATTTTTTTCAGAGCTACGTCAGCACTTGATTGACAGTAAGCTGACAGACCCCAGGAAGCTTGCTGTGAAGGCAGACCGCTGGGTCAGTACCAGGGTCCAAAAAGGTCAAGTGGGAGACTCCACCAAAGGTGGGCAGGGTCCCCAGCAGAAGAGTGGGGGGAACAAGGGGAAACAGAAGGAGTTCCAAAAAGGGCCCCAAAGTAATTCCCAAGGTAACCAAGGGAAAGGTTCCCAGCCTCCCACTGAAAAGAAGCCATGGGTCCCTACCGGTAAGCCTGGTCAAAGGGTCCCAGAGCATGTTATGGTTCTGGTCAGGTGGGTAGATAGATAGATAGATAGATAGATAGATAGATAGATAGATAGATAGATAGATAGATAGATAGATAGATAGATAGATAGATAGATAGATAGATAGATAGATAGATAGATAGATAGATAGATAGATACATAGATAGATATAGATATAGATATATATATACATATGCACATCTATATTTATATATATGTGTGTGTATATAATGTATAAGCCAAAATATAGTCTCTAGCCATCAGAGGACACTTGCAAATGAGGCAGTCACTGCATAACTAATAAACCAATTTTTGAAAAATTATAACAAAAACAATGGCAACTAATTTTGGGGGTGGGATACAGGGAATGACTCATATCTGGCTTGCACAAGTATTTTGGTATGGGGTCACTAGGAGGGAGGGGATCCTGCCAGTGAAATAAAAGGAGCAATGGTGATAAACGTGATAAAATAATAGCGGTAATTGTTTCTTAATCATGAGTTTCTTTATTTTCACTTAGTCCTCTGCATCATGTGATAGAGGTGCACCCACTGGATATTTTTCTAGTTTCTCTTTAATAGTCTGAATTTTTCTATTACTACAAATGCAATTACAGACAGCATCTGAGGGATTTTCCAACCTATTTTCTGTCCACACAGATTCCAACACATGGTGAGATCATTTTCCAGAAAGTTCTAAAGTACCTGTCCACACCTGAGAAGTACTCAAAATGGTTTTGGTCTAGACTACATTTTTTCAAAGAGCCTTGTAAATAAAAAAAACTGGGGGACGTTGATCCAGTGAACGATTTAGGAAAGATAGCATCCAAACTAAATCCAGGAGTAGAATATTTCCTCTCTCAATGATTCTGAAAAGGCACTTCACCATTAGTGTCATCAATTATTGTCTTCACATTTCTGAGTAGACTATGATAATGTAAATTTGAGCAAAAAAGTGTAAATTCTCAACCCTGATTCACATAAGCATGCAGGGAATTTACACCCAGAACAGGTTTTCTTCTGTATAATTAGGTAGAACTTAAGTTTAGATGTCATCATATAAATGTCTCCTTTCTGTAGAATAATAATATACCTCCTCATATGAAACTTGAAAAGGAGTCAATCATATTAAGGAAATCCCTAAAAAAGCTCACTATTCCTCCAGGGCAATTTAAGTAACTGAGTGGCTAAGTAGTGGTTAGACTAAACAAAATACTGCACACTCGCTTTTTAGTGGTTGGACACCTAAGACCAGATGAATAGGAATATTGGCCCCAGAGGCATGCAATGTTCAATGACTGCAAGGCAAGGCTGATGGAAGAAAAATTATGCTTCTTAAAGGTAACGAGCCTCTTGGATTCCCTATCTGGTGGTGTGCTAGGTAAGAAATGGACTTTTGCTGTTGAGGTCTGCACCAACAGACTGTCAAGGAAGAGGTGTTGGGAAAGGAAGGCTGGGTCTCCCGGGGTGGAAGAGTGACAGTGGTCAATCATACGGTGCACAGGAGCCCTTGTGCAAGGTTTTGCCCAAGCTCCCAAGAGTACATCGGTGAAGGCTTTATTAAAGGGGAGCATGGGTTCAAATGAGCCTACTCTAGATTTAATCACCTCTGTCAAGACATTTGTCTTGGCCTCCACAACTGGCGGCTGGAGATCAAGGACCTCCACTACCCTCTGCATCATGATTGCAAAGAATGTACCTTCCTTCGAACCGTGGCCCGGAGGGGAAACCATGCCTACATCTGATGTGGTATCCACGCCACGATCATGGCCCAGCTTCTCATACCAGTTTTCATTTAGGAAAGTAGGTGTCAGGATGAAAGTCCAGGGATGATGAGGCCTGGATGGCGTGGGCATCAATATCGAGTGCCACCGGGAGGGCGTCTGGGATTATAATCGACTTGTCATCCAGCTATGCTGGCAGCATCAGGGATAGTGCATGGTGAGACAGAGCCCAGGTGGGTGGAAACACCTGTGGTAGCGTGGGTCCAGATCCAGGACCAGATCCAGAGGGCCCCGGCTAACATAGATGGCGAACTCCCCTACGGTAACCCATAGAGGGAACCTCTCGGTTCCATGGAGCCCGAAGGTACTCCAAAGGGAGTTAGTGGCCCAAAGATGGTGTGCAGGGCATTATAAGATTATTTAAGCTGGGCAGGCACTAATGCAGTGGGAAAGTCAGGGGAGCATGGAGAGGGGCCTGATACCTGTGTTGCAGGTGGAGAGCAGAAGCAGGGCCGGGAAGCACGATGTTGAGAAGGTGAAATCGAAGAGAGCTTTGGCAACTTTTTTCTGTGATTTTTTTGACACACCCAACTTCTAAGAGGAAGTCTTGGAGCAGGAAAAGACTGTTCAAGGCTTTGTGAGCAGCCTCAAGATTGTCTGCGGGAATGAGAACGGGACTGGGAGTGGCGTGAAGCCTTCATCTGCTGCACTGCCAGGAGGCTCATCTTTTGCTAACAAATCGCCTTTGGGTGCATCGTCTTTAACTTGACAAAGGCCTTGGGGTCATGGCCCGACCCCGGACACCAGAGACAAACCTGATGGGGATTTGGCACAAACATTTGCCTGTGACAATCCCATAAGCTTTGAGCCCTAAAGGTGTAGCAGGGGACATAATGCCCTATGCACTTTGGGAGCAAAGCTCAAAAATCCGGAAGAAAGATGAAAAAAGTTGGCCCAAAAGTGACTGAGGTAGCGTTTAGCACGGAACTAAAGGAACTGATGTTCGCGTGCTGGGGTGGCACCTATATAGGCATTGCAACATCGCTTCAGATGAAGACAAGACTGACAAGGATCCGAACCTACCAGTGTTCAGAAGTACTGCTCAAGATTTTCAAGGTCCAGTCTGATGCCTGAGGAATATCCTAATGTACGGAATTTAAAGTTAGAAGTCTCTATCAGAAAAAACAGAACAACTCACCCTTGTGGGAAAGCAATCTATGGCCAGCCTGTTCTAGATCTGGGTAATCTCAACACTCAAGCTCTCAACCTGTACTCTTGGGTCTGTGTTTTAGGGGTGCCTGATGTACAGTCCAAGCATTTTTGCTATTTGGTACTAATCAGTGAAGTGCCTTGCCTCTGTATCTTTTAAGGACATTTGACATGTTTGTGTTACGTTTTGGCCTCTTTGTAGTTTGTTCACGTCCATTGCCTCAGTTCTTAGGTTATAGCTTGCTCTTTCTTTTGATTATGTTTATTTACCTCAGTGTTAGGAGCTACCCAGTGGTATACATGCAATCTAGAACTACTTTGACATATCATAGTACAACAAAAAGATCACTTAATCAACATTACCTTATTGTGAGCTATTAAGGTACACCTTGTAGAAATTAAAAACATTTTGAATTACTATATGTCTTTCATTCATGAAGGGGAATGATCGCTTCAGTCCAGTTTGCCCAATCACGTTAATTTGAAAGGGTGTGATTTCTCATGTGTGTGCCCTCCCACTTCATTCCACCTTGTTTTCAGTAGTCCATACACAACACACACATAATATTCTACTATCTACAGAAACTGTGTTTAAAATGCTTTTCCAACAATATTGTAAAGTGTTTTGCTCCTCGTTGGCTCAACAAATGGCATACACCATATGCCAAGCAAGTATGACAAAGCCAATAGATCTGCTGTCCATGATAAAATCAGATCTTGGAACGATGAAAATGAACATTTCAGGACACCCTCACAGTGCATTGGGTGGTGCACAATGAATAAATGCAAGTCAACGCTAGGTGTGCAGTAGAGGCTCCTGGAGGGAGTGCTGCGGGGTGGTGGGGCGGGGTGGGGGAGGGGCAGGGGGGGAGGTAGTAAACTCCGGACTAAGGCCGAACGGAGTTGAGTAACTAAATAAAACGAATTACATCGCGCGCGCTGCAACGCCAAACCGGCGATGCAGCGTGCAATGTCATTCGTTTTATTTATTTATTTAGTTACTCAACTCCGTTCGGCCTTAATCCAGAGTTTACTACCCCCCACCCTGCCCCTCCCCTGCCCCGCCCCGCCTCACCGCCCCGCAGCACTCCTTCCAGGAGCCGCTACTGTCTAAGGCAGTGGTTCCCAAACTTTTCACGGCTGAGGACCCCCATTGAGTCAATACTGGAAGCCGGGGACCCCCAGGCAATTTGTATGATTTAAATGTCAAATATTAAAACTGTAATTTGAAGGAAAAAAACCTGCACACGTGTGCACATCAAACAAAGACTAGACTTTAATTACTAAAGATTTTAGTATTTTTATATTACAAATATTTGCAAAAATCGAAAAATCCTAATGGGAAGGTTGGTGCTGCGTCTCGCCACTACCTTTACATTGTTTGGTTTTATTTTGCAACCCAAGGCTCCTGCTCCTGCTCCTGCCTAGGCTGGACTGGAATCTTAAAGCTGCTCTGGCAAATGTTGTCAGACCCGTCCCCGCACTGTGCACAACAAGTGCAGCGAGTGTGGCTGACCCCTACAAAGGGGGCTTTGGAGGCCTGTCCACCAAGAAAATTTGGGGTAAAATTGTGTTTTTACAAAACATTTGTCATTATATATTGAATTGTTTTAGCTTTCAAAGCATAGTAAATAATGACCTTACTATGCACCAGGATACAACAATCTTTTGTCAATCTTTAATGATTCCCTCACTTCTGCCCTCCATCAGTGCCTCTCATCTCTCTATAGCCCCACTGTCTCATGTATTTAATTTGTTTTATAGCACCTCTCATACCACTGTAGGGTGTCAGAACACTTTACATCACACACATACAGAGACAATTAATCACGCGTGTATAATTCAGTGAATAGAAAATGTTACATAAGGCAAAAGGGGACTACCAGGTGTAGGATTCACAAGTCATCCAAACTGGTAGGCATTTTTTAGGAGTGCTTGATCTGGAGAAGCACAAACTCAGGATTCAGAAAATAACACAGGGGTTAGCGTTGACTTTAATAATAAAGATTTATTTCTACCCAAACCAACCTTTTTAGCAGCATCGAGATAATGAAAGACTGGGAAAAAGCATAACTTACTAACTTGTACCATGCAGTTTGCATGCAGCTCTTTGATGGCAGTGAACTTACGAACTGCACAATAACAAGAGTCTCTGTGGCAAAAGCAGGAACGCACTGAGCTATGCACAAAACAAAATACTGTTTTTTTAATGCATGGTAGACATTCTTTGCAGCAGGCATGTTAACCATCTGGGCTTCCTAATATGAGTCAAAGCTGCCACTGGACAAAACCCCCCATCTCTCTCCAGCAAATACATTAAGCAACTGAGTTATCTTGACACTTTTATTACTGCCCAAAACTGCTGATTATGCAAGGAACTTTGCAGTGCTTTTAAAACTGCTCCCTGCGGACCCCCTGGGAATGTGTCACGGACCCCTGGGGGTCCCCGGACCCCAGTTTGGGAACCACTGGTCTAAGGTGTGGGGCTGGAAATGGGGGTAAAAAGAGACGGGAAACAAAGGAGGCGTAGCAGGGAGGGAGAAAAAGGGATCAGAGAATAGTCTCTAAGGCACTCCAAACCAAGGTCTGACGTCAGCAGAGGAGGTATACATTGTACAGCCAAACACTGAACCAAAATGCATCTGGGCAGGAACACACATAAGAATAGGGAGCAAACCCATCAAATCAAGAGTAGGGAAGTGAGAGAGAGAGCAAAGTCATCCCATCAGGCACAAGGAGCTGACCAAAGCCAGCCCTAAGTATGTGTAATGCATTGGAAACAACAGGTCTCCAGCAAATGCTATCAGTAGCCGAGACCTGGCAAGACATGCTTCTAGAACTCACCACCAACACAAAACGGATTATACAAAGCACGTCTTCCAAGTTGTTCACGCCCACAGGCCGCTCACACAAACGCCCATGTCTACTTCATAGAGCGTAAGAACAGCGTTGTCGATTAGAATGCAATAAGGTAGGAAATAGCACAATGTGAACCAGTCTGGTGTTTGGAAACTGGTATAGCTATATATAAAAAATGGCTCATTGATAATTCTTGAGGTAAGAAACATCCTGCCCTCTACATTTCATGCATTCTAAAAACTGTGTCAGATAGATATCTGGACTTAGAGATAAATGCTGGTGATTGAGTCCCTCAAAGACAAATGTTTTTCAGCAAAGGAAAACGATACAAGCATTGGTGTGAAGATGTACGCATAGGAATATTCTCATTTGTATAGAAATTTGGCAGGAAAATCAATTATATGTACTGTCATATTTTGTTGTATTCCAGAAGACTCAATTTTTGCGCGATTATAAAATATACCTGAAAGAATGTCTTAATTCCAGTAAAAGTATTTACCTGAAATAATTTCTTAATTCCAGTAAAAGTATATTTAAAAACATGTATATTGTCTGTGTCGAGACGAATTGCTGCTTTTCTTCGTTTACCCCTTTGACCTCCTTAAAATGGAGCCCATATGTTCCTCATTTGGCGCCTTCTGTGTGTTGACATCATTGATGATATCGACACAGCCTTGCATGCAAAAGCACATTTGTGCATTAATTGAGCACTGGGCCACGTCAGCTCCAGTTCTGTTTAAAATGTATTAACATAGAATTGACCAGGATCGGAAATATTTACGATCAAAGGGAGAGTAATGGCATTCCAATTTCGTAATTACTTCAAGCAACCAAAAACATTCATAATGCACACCTCGTATAAAAAACAGAACATCGTTAAATTGTACTAGCACGTTTAGAAGCAAAGGATCAGCGATGGAGTCAAAAACATTAGTCAAAATGTTAAAAGATTTGGGGGCATATCATCAAGGCTATGCGATAATTATCGCTCAGCGCTCTTAGTGCGAGGATTATTATCGTCGGCAACTCTGAATTTTATCGCGGAGATAGCGTGCTATCAGCAACGCTTATTTCCAAAGCGATAAAATTCAGAGCGCAAGCTGCCAATTGTGCGATTATAGCTGGAAATACAGCGATAATCGCACAAGGTTTGGTGAAAGCTTGCTGATAGGGCAAGGCATACTTAGCCATGATATCCACCTTACATAGGATATCATGGCTAAGTCAGTCTTGAAGCAGGTGTAAGGAAAGTAGCGATAACAGAGGTTATCGCTACTTTGCTTGTCACTCTGCAGATTAGCGTGCCCATTGATAATTGGAGAAATGTCGCTTAGCGACATTTCTCCAGTTATGTCAGGGCAGGAACGCCCATTTTGCATCTCATTAGAGATGCAGAGATGGGCGTTGGGGGAAATGGCGATAATGCAAGGATTCACGCGATAGCGTGACCTTGCTGATTAGGCGATACAATTATCGCCGCTTTCCGTCCGAAAACGGACGCTAAAGCGGCGATATTTTTATCTCCAGGGCTTGATGATATGCCCCTTGGAAATCCCAATTTGCGCATCAAATAAACCACATGTACTTCTCATTTCACATTCCATTGCATGATGTCCAATTTACAGGATGCATTGGGAAAACTTCGTACATAGTGCACAAACTGGCACATGGCACGAGTATCCACATCGGCATGCATGGGCGCAGTTTTAACTGGCAATTGTGCTGCCACTGTGAATGGGTCATCATTCATCACCACCCAGGAAGACAGGTCACATCACCACCCATAATTGTATCAGTAAGCAAATGCAACAAGAAGAAATGCAGGTGTTAAATTGACAGATTGATTTTCGATTTCCACACGCAGGCTACCCCAGTTGTCAAAAAGGAAAACATAAACATACTGGGGCAGTCATGGCTGTAGTAGGTGCCTTTACCCAATATTTTATATTAGCTTGATGAGGACACCGCAGCTTTTCCAACAATAGGGTTTTGCAAAAAAACATGACAACAAAACACGAATTGGCAAAGCCAAAAGACTAGCAGTCAATGACAGACTTACTGGCTTTGCCAGTGCTTGTTAATATAGTTATGCCTCTTACCCTTTTTCTCTTCCTCCCTTCATACATAGTGAGGGTGCCATCAATGAAAAGGCTGGAGGAACAAGTGGATGTCTGAAGAGACACTAGTGGGGAAGCCAGAGTGGCTGTGTACTGATGTTCAGAGAGAATGCGGACTGTTGCAGCTGTAACTTACTGGAGTACCACCTTTTTGAATGGCCATAAAACACCCCTAACAAACATTACTTTGCAAGATTTATGGAGTGGCATCAGATGAAGGAATTCTGTCACTGAATTAATTTATCTGCCTCAACAATTAAGTGTTTTGCCTGCACTAGCAGGCAAACCTGTCTGTTAATTAGCCTCCCCTCAATTAAGGGCCTGAGCCACAGGTGATGGCCCACAATGAGGAGAGGGTAATTAACAGATACTATTACGCTGCAGGTAGGAGCAGTAAGGCTAGTATCACCCCCCATTAAAAATAGAGAGCCCTCCGGGAGCATGGCCTGTCTCTTACCTCAAAGATCCAATAAAAAAGCTCAATTTTCCCACGGGTCTTCCTCAACCTCTTCAGAAGCAGCCGCTGGTTCATAGATGGCTGTTGGGGCTTCTTTTTTTAAATTTATTTTTAAAAATGTTTTATTTAATTTTGTCCAGACAGAGATAAACAAAACAGATCAGTATACATTACTGCACGGCAAATTGCAGAGTAGACAACTTACATGGAATATTTGAAGCAACCGTACGTTGTAAAGGTCAATTACATTGGTTTGGTACATTCTGTAAGTTTTAAAGCAAATCCACATGCATTAACGTAATCCACATGCTTGCGATAATTAAGACTAACCCTGGGCGTAGTTCGTGGAGTAGCGCTACGCGTAGCTACGCAAAGTGCACTTCGCACTACGCGAGCTACGCGTAGCACTTCGCGAACTGCGGAGTACCCTGATCGCACTGTGCAAGATGCCGTTTTCAATGATTGCAGAGTGCGGACAAGCATCCGGCACTGTGCAATTATTGAAAACAGCATCTTGCACAGTGCGAGCTGTAGTTTTCCGCCGCTCGAGTAGATTTTTACTCGAGCGGCAGCTTTCTCAACGCCGGGAGGTTTATTTTCCACGCTCGCGATCGGCAACTTGATGTTGCTGATCGCGAACGAGGAAAAAGTCTCGCCGGGATGTAATTTTGCTTGCTCGCGGTCGCCAACTTGACGTTGAGGACAGCGAGCAAGCAAAAAATGACCGCTGCACTACGCTACGCATGATGGCACTGTGCTACGTGCAATTCGCGTAGTGCGAAGTAGTGCAAACTTCGCAAACTACGCGAGCGTAGCGTAGTGCTTTGTCCAGGGTTAATTAAGACATGACGGCAATAACTGTGGTCAAGGCGAGCTTAAAGGTTGTAGGGCGTTTTACTCTGGGGGAGGTGGAACGGTGGCCTCCGGATCCGACGCGCATTACAGGGAAAGTGGCCAACCTATGTAGAAGGGTGGTTTGTGCAGAAAAGTAGATGTTAGTGCAGCTCTTGGGGTGTGTTTGGCAGGGTTACTGCTGTCCCTGGTTGGGGGTCGTTGGAGAGGGACATGTCACTCTTCCTGAGCCAGGCTGTGAAGGGCACCCAAATATCTTTTGGGCGGGATGCCGTTGGCATGAGGTCCCAGAATGCTGCCAGCGGCTCTTGACAATAAGCTATATCACGTATCCACTCAGCAACACCGGGGGTTCTGGAGATTCCCCAATGTATAGTTAGTCTACGCTGTGCAAGCAGTAGCATCATAGCTGTAAGGGGGCGTTTCTCAGGCACGATCTCCTCCATGCATCCCAGCAATGCTACCAATGGGGAACGTGTCAGCGACAGCCCAGTGACGGCCTGTATGGTGTACTTCCTCCCAGAATCTAGATATAACTGGGCAATTCCACACACTATGTATAAAAGTGGCAGCTTCACGTCCGCATTTACAGCAACGCAAATCTGGGCGTAGCTTCAGTTTGTCTAACTGTAGGAGGGTGCAATAATACCTGTGTAGAAATTTAAAATGTATAAGCCTCAGCTTGTAGTTCGGGGATAAATGTCTTAGCTGTGAGCAACAGACCTGCCATTGTTTGTCTGTAGGCAGATCCTCCAACTCATTTCTCCACTGCACCAGGGCCCTTGGGTCAACCCATGGGGTATTCGCTTGTGTGAGATTATATAGCCTGGTTATCAGTTTTCGATGTGACGGTGTGGTTAATAAGTGCTCCAGTGGTTTCATGATAGCTGGGGAAATTGGAAACGTAAGGTGTATTTGCTTGCAGGTGGCACAGAGTTGATAATGTTGGAACATATCCAAAATTGGAAACTGCGTGTCCCCTTGACCCGTTGGTGACTCCAAAAAAGTGTCTTGTGGATATAGGTCCCCTAGTGTAGAGATGTCCATATCCCGGGCACTTGTTATTGAGCCCTTGTCATGTAAGAAGGGGATTTGTGGGTGAACAGCAACTGGTGTGGAGGGTGCGTAGAGCAGTGGACTTTCAGTCTGCTTCCTCAGACCCTCCCAAGCCCAACATAGGGTTTCAACTGTGTTGATTTTGTTAGCTCTACTATGATAGGGGTGATAAACAGCTGCGTGTGGGGGGGTTGGGGCAGCTACATCCTTCTCAGTGGCCACATGCAGCTGAAACAGGATGGGATGTACCCACAAATGGAGATACTGTGCTTGTGCGCATAATGCATAATGTTCGAATTCAGGAGCTCCCATTCCTCCCCTTGATAGTGGACTTGTCAATAATTCCCAGCACACCCATGGGTTGACCACCAGCCCAAACCAGGGCAATCATGGTGGACCGCAGAGATTTAAAAAAGGCCTGGGTTAAGGGTATTGGTATATTAACGAATAGGTATAGAAATTTAGGGAGAACTATCATCTTCACTATGGCAATCCTACCGGCTAGTGACAGAGGCAGAGCAGCCCAGAACTTTGACTTGCGCTCCAGCCAGTCCAATAATTTGCCAAAATTCATGCGCCGTATGTCTTGTAAGTCTTTGCTTAGCCAAACGCCAAGGTACTTACCGGCACCTTCCGCCCATTTAAGTGGAAATTCCAATTCGGTTTCTAGGGGGGCTTTTGTTAGAGGTAAAATAAAGGACTTTGACCAATTGCTTTTTATGCCAGACATTCCTCTCTTAGTATTGGGTTTAAGTTGTCGCCTGGCTTGCGAATGTATAATGTAATGTTGTCGGAAAACATTGAGATTGTAAGGTTTCTATCTGTGAAGACTAGTCCTCTAGTGGAGTGATGTTGGCGAATTCTAGCAGCTAGGGGCTCCATCGCTACTGGGAAAAGTAGGGGTGAAAGGGGGCATCCCTGCCTGGTGCCGCGGGTAATAGGAAATGGTTCTGAAATTAAACCATTTGCTTTGAGCCGGGCTGTTGGTTTGGTGTATAGAAAGCTAATCAATTTAATAAAGTTAAGGCTGAATTCCAGCCTGGGTAGGATGGTAAACAAAAAGGGCCACTCCAAAGAGTCACACGCTTTAGTTGCATCCAGAAACACTGCAATGGCTGGTGGTTGTGGATCGATTTGATGGGCTGTGGCAAAAAATGTGCACAGATTGTGAGCTGTTGACCTGCCCAAAATAAATCCAGATTGGTCTGGCCTGGCGAAGAGTGGCAAGAGTGGCTGTAATCTATTGGCAATCAGTTCGGCCAGAATCTTTGCATCAACGTTAATTAACTAAAGGGGCCTGCATGAGTCACAGAGATTTATTTCTTTGTCTGGTTTTAAAAGGGAGATAATGACTGCCTCACGCATAGTTGGCAAAAGTATGCTTGTGTCCAATGATTCTTGATATACATCTAGCAGTCGGGGTGCAATTTCCTCCACGTATGTCTTATAGAGTAGCGGTAACGGTGGCCTCCGGATCCGACGCGCATTACAGGGAAAGTGGCCAACCTATGTGGAAGGGTGGTTTGTGCAGAAAAGTAGATGTTAGTGCAGCTCTTGGGGTGTGTTTGGCAGGGTTACTGCTGTCCCTGGTTGGGGGTCGTTGGAGAGGGACATGTCACTCTTCCTGAGCCAGGCTGTGAAGGGCACCCAAATATCCTTTGAGCGGGATGCCGTTGGCATGAGGTCCCAGAATGCTGCCAGCGGCTCTTGACAATAAGCTATATCGCGTATCCACTCAGCAACACCGGGGGTTCTGGAGATTCCCCAATGTATAGTTAGTCTACGCTTTGCAAGCAGTAGCATCATAGCTGTAAGGCGACGTTTCTCAGGCACGATCTCCTCCATGCATCCCAGCAATGCTACCAATGGGGAACGTGTCAGCGACAGCCCAGTGACGGCCTGTATGGTGTTATGTACTCCCTCCCAGAATCTAGATATAACTGGGCAATTCCACACACTATGTATAAAAGTGGCAGCTTCACGTCCGCATTTACAGCAACGCAAATCTGGGCGTAGCTTCAGTTTGTGTAACTGTAGGAGGGTGCAATGATACCTGTGTAGAAATTTAAAATGTATAAGCCTCAGCTTGTAGTTCGGGGATAAATGTCTTAGCTGTGAGCAACAGACCTCCCATTGTTTGTCTGTAGGCAGATCCTCCAACTCATTTCTCCACTGCACCAGGGCCCTTGGGTCAACCCATGGGGTATTCGCTTGTGTGAGATTATATAGCCTGGTTATCAGTTTTCGATGTGACGGTGTGGTTAATAAGTGCTCCAGTGGTTTCATGATAGCTGGGGAAATTGGAAACGTAAGGTGTATTTGTTTGCAGGTGGCACAGACTTGATAATGTTGGAACATATCCAAAATTGGAAACTGCGTGTCCCCTTGACCCGTTGGTGACTCCAAAAAAGTGTCTTGTGGATATAGGTCCCCTAGTGTAGAGATGCCCATATCCCGGGCACTTGTTATTGAGCCCTTGTCATGTAAGAAGGGGATTTGTGGGTGAACAGCAACTGGTGTGGAGGGTGCGTAGAGCAGTGGACTTTCAGTCTGCTTCCTCAGACCCTCCCAAGCCCAACATAGGGTTTCAACTGTGTTGATTTTGTTAGCTCTACTACGATAGGGGTGATAAACAGCTGCGTGTGGGGGGGGGTTGGGGCAGCTACATCCTTCTCAGTGGCCACATGCAGCTGAAACAGGATGGGATGTACCCACAAATGGAGATACTGTGCTTGTGCGCATAATGCATAATGTTCGAATTCAGGAGCTCCCATTCCTCCCCTTGATAGTGGACTTGTCAATAATTCCCAGCACACCCATGGGTTGACCACCAGCCCAAACCAGGGCAATCATGGTGGACCGCAGAGATTTAAAAAAGGCCTGGGTTAAGGGTATTGGTATATTAACGAATAGGTATAGAAATTTAGGGAGAACTATCATCTTCACTATGGCAATCCTACCGGCTAGTGACAGAGGCAGAGCAGCCCAGAACTTTGACTTGCGCTCCAGCCAGTCCAATAATTTGCCAAAATTCATGCGCCGTATGTCTTGTAAGTCTTTGCTTAGCTAAACGCCAAGGTACTTACCGGCACCTTCCGCCCATTTAAGTGGAAATTCCAATTCGGTTTCTAGGGGGGCTTTTGTTAGAGGTAAAATAAAGGACTTTGACCAATTGCTTTTTATGCCAAACATTCCTCTCTTAGTATTGGGTTTAAGTTGTCGCCTGGCTTGCGAATGTATAATGTAATGTTGTCGGAAAACATTGAGATTGTAAGGTTTCTATCTGTGAAGACTAGTCCTCTAGTGGAGTGATGTTGGCGAATTCTAGCAGCTAGGGGCTCCATCGCTACTGGGCAAAGTAGGGGTGAAAGGGGGCATCCCTGCCTGGTGCCGCGGGTAATAGGAAATGGTTCTGAAATTAAACCATTTGCTTTGAGCCGGGCTGTTGGTTTGGTGTATAGAAAGCTAATCAATTTAATAAAGTTAAGGCTGAATCCCAGCCTGGGTAGGATGGTAAACAAAAAGGGCCACTCCAAAGAGTCACACGCTTTAGTTGCATCCAGAAACACTGCAATGGCTGGTGGTTGTGGATCGATTTGATGGGCTGTGGCAAAAAATGTGCACAGATTGTGAGCTGTTGACCTGCCCAAAATAAATCCAGATTGGTCTGGCCTGGCGAAGAGTGGCAAGAGTGGCTGTAATCTATTGGCAATCAGTTCGGCCAGAATCTTTGCATCAACGTTAATTAACTAAAGGGGCCTGCATGAGTCACAGAGATTTATTTCTTTGTCTGGTTTTAAAAGGGAGATAATGACTGCCTCACGCATAGTTGGCAAAAGTATGCTTGTGTCCAATGATTCTTGATATACATCTAGCAGTCGGGGTGCAATTTCCTCCACGTATGTCTTATAGAGTAGCGGTAACGGTGGCCTCCGGATCCGACGCGCATTACAGGGAAAGTGGCCAACCTATGTGGTAGGGTGGTTTGTGCAGAAAAGTAGATGTTAGTGCAGCTCTTGGGGTGTGTTTGGCAGGGTTACTGCTGTCCCTGGTTGGGGGTCGTTGGAGAGGGACATGTCACTCTTCCTGAGCCAGGCTGTGAAGGGCACCCAAATATCCTTTGAGCGGGATGCCGTTGGCATGAGGTCCCAGAATGCTGCCAACGGCTCTTGACAATAAGCTATATCGCGTATCCACTCAGCAACACCGGGGGTTCTGGAGATTCCCCAATGTATAGTTAGTCTACGCTTTGCAAGCAGTAGCATCATAGCTGTAAGGCGGCGTTTCTCAGGCACGATCTCCTCCATGCATCCCAGCAATGCTACCAATGGGGAACGTGTCAGCGACAGCCCAGTGACGGCCTGTATGGTGTTATGTACTTCCTCCCAGAATCTAGATATAACTGGGCAATTCCACACACTATGTATAAAAGTGGCAGCTTCACGTCCGCATTTACAGCAACGCAAATCTGGGCGTAGCTTCAGTTTGTCTAACTGTAGGAGGGTGCAATAATACCTGTGTAGAAATTTAAAATGTATAAGCCTCAGCTTGTAGTTCGGGGATAAATGTCTTAGCTGTGAGCAACAGACCTCCCATTGTTTGTCTGTAGGCAGATCCTCCAACTCATTTCTCCACTGCACCAGGGCCCTTGGGTCAACCCATGGGGTATTCGCTTGTGTGAGATTATATAGCCTGGTTATCAGTTTTCGATGTGACGGTGTGGTTAATAAGTCCTCCAGTGGTTTTATGATAGCTGGGGAAATTAGAAACGTAAGGTGTATTTGTTTGCAGGTGGCACAGAGTTGATAATGTTGGAACATATCCAAAATTGGAAACTGCGTGTCCCCTTGACCCGTTGGTGACTCCAAAAAAGTGTCTTGTGGATATAGGTCCCCTAGTGTAGAGATGCCCATATCCCGGGCACTTGTTATTGAGCCCTTGTCATGTAAGAAGGGGATTTGTGGGTGAACAGCAACTGGTGTGGAGGGTGCGTAGAGCAGTGGACTTTCAGTCTGCTTCCTCAGACCCTCCCAAGCCCAACATAGGGTTTCAACTGTGTTGATTTTGTTAGCTCTACTACGATAGGGGTGATAAACAGCTGCGTGTGGGGGGGGGGTTGGGGCAGCTACATCCTTCTCAGTGGCCACATGCAGCTGAAACAGGATGGGATGTACCCACAAATGGAGATACTGTGCTTGTGCGCATAATGCATAATGTTCGAATTCAGGAGCTCCCATTCCTCCCCTTGATAGTGGACTTGTCAATAATTCCCAGCACACCCATGGGTTGACCACCAGCCCAAACCAGGGCAATCATGGTGGACCGCAGAGATTTAAAAAAGGCCTGGGTTAAGGGTATTGGTATATTAACGAATAGGTATAGAAATTTAGGGAGAACTATCATCTTCACTATGGCAATCCTACCGGCTAGTGACAGAGGCAGAGCAGCCCAGAACTTTGACTTGCGCTCCAGCCAGTCCAATAATTTGCCAAAATTCATGCGCCGTATGTCTTGTAAGTCTTTGCTTAGCCAAACGCCAAGGTACTTACCGGCACCTTCCGCCCATTTAAGTGGAAATTCCAATTCGGTTTCTAGGGGGGCTTTTGTTAGAGGTAAAATAAAGGACTTTGACCAATTGCTTTTTATTCCAGACATTCCTCTCTTAGTATTGGGTTTAAGTTGTCGCCTGGCTTGCGAATGTATAATGTAATGTTGTCGGAAAACATTGAGATTGTAAGGTTTCTATCTGTGAAGACTAGTCCTCTAGTGGAGTGATGTTGGCGAATTCTAGCAGCTAGGGGCTCCATCGCTACTGGGAAAAGTAGGGGTGAAAGGGGGCATCCCTGCCTGGTGCCGCGGGTAATAGGAAATGGTTCTGAAATTAAACCATTTGCTTTGAGCCGGGCTGTTGGTTTGGTGTATAGAAAGCTAATCAATTTAATAAAGTTAAGGCTGAATCCCAGCCTGGGTAGGATGGTAAACAAAAAGGGCCACTCCAAAGAGTCACACGCTTTAGTTGCATCCAGAAACACTGCAATGGCTGGTGGTTGTGGATCGATTTGATGGGCTGTGGCAAAAAATGTGCACAGATTGTGAGCTGTTGACCTGCCCAAAATAAATCCAGATTGGTCTGGCCTGGCGAAGAGTGGCAAGAGTGGCTGTAATCTATTGGCAATCAGTTCGGCCAGAATCTTTGCATCAACGTTAATTAACTAAAGGGGCCTGCATGAGTCACAGAGATTTATTTCTTTGTCTGGTTTTAAAAGGGAGATAATTACTGCCTCACGCATAGTTGGCAAAAGTATGCTTGTGTCCAATGATTCTTGATATGTATCTAGCAGTCGGGTGCAATTTCCTCCACGTATGTCTTATAGAGTAGCTTAGTCAGCCCATCCAGCCCAGGGGCTTTTTCGCCTGGTAGACTTCTAATGGCTTGTGTGATGTCCTCGCCTGTAAAGGGCTCATCTAAATAGTCTCTGTGATCTGCGCTGAGCCAGAATACTTCAATTGAGTCTAAGTATTCGCCAAGTTCAGGGTTGGGTGCATTTTGCGTGGCTGTGTATAATGAGGAATAACATTTAGTTAGATACTCATGTGTGGCCATTTGCCCCTCTGATGGGGGATGAGTTTTCATCTAGTAGCTCGGCTATAAATTCAGGGGATATATGTTGTTTGAGTGCATTAGCTAGGGTCCTGCCTGGCCTGTCACCCTCCTCATAGCTCCGTGCTCTTGCATTTTTCCCCAAGAATCTGGTCTCCCTTTCCACCTCTTCTTCAAATTCCAATATTTTGCTCCGTATAGAAGTCAAGTGCCTGGGGTCTCTGTATTGAAAGAACAGAAGCTCAATAGACTTGATTTCCTGCTCCAGTGTTGTTAGAGTAGGATGGATAGATCTAAGTACACCATTCTGCTTAGAGATACAGGCCCCTCTTATTACCACTTTGAAGGCCTCCCATAACGTAGAGGGAGAGTCAACCCATCCCTCATTCGTGGAAAAATACTGTGTGATGTCAGTTCTAATTTCTTCTGTAAATGCTGCATCTAAGAGGGCGTGTGGGGAGTCGCCAGCTCAATGCGCGTGGAGAGGTATGTGGAATACTTCCGCGTAGTGCACCCGTGGCATGGTCAGACAATGTGCGCAATAGCTGTAGCACATCCACTGTCCAAGCAGCAACGTCACATGTGACATGCCAGTGGTGCAGTCTGGACCAGGCACTGTGGTATGTGTTGATGCAAGTGTCCTCCCTGGTTTTGGGATGTCTGCTACGCCAGATATTGTAAGCCTGTATTCAAGGATAATATTGTTTAGCTGCAGGGTTGCCCTGTGATGTGGATTGCAAGGGGTGCCCAGTCATTGTTTAATGTAGCGTTAAAATCCCCACCCCATATGATTGTGTCACCGCCTGTTGCCATTATCTTAGCCCATACAGTAAGAAAGAATTGTGGGTTGTCAACATTTGGACCGTAGATGTCCACTAAGGTGACCTGTGTTTTCATGAGGGTGCCAGTTAGAATGACATAACTCCCGTCTGGGTCTATCTGCGTGTGTGTGGTTGTCCAGCCGAGACCTCTTCTAATCAGTATCATGACCCCTCTGGCGTAGTTAGAGTATGCGGCTGAGTGTATCTCCCTCCAGTATCTAATTTTCAGTTTAGGGTCAGTAGCTTGCTTCAATGAGTCTCTTGGAGGAAACATACATCTATGTGGTGCCTGCTTAAAAATGCATGTATCGGATGTGCCTTTCTGAAATCATTGAGCCCTCTCACATTTTATGTGAGAAATTTAGTCTCAGCCATGTTTTAGTATGAAAAGTGTATGATGCTTTTCCTGCATGGAGAGTGCGTACTGTGGAGCATTAATAATGGAGCAAAAGGATGTTCGTACTGGATTCTTCATTGTGCATAGATTGGAGTTTGCCCTGACTATATCAAAGCCTAAGTTGCTATATAACCTGTGCAGATGCAGCACAGTTGATGACCTTGTGTCTGTATATGCTATGAACACCCTGTCCCACCCTCCTCCCACAACAACCTCCCAATTAGGTCGTGACTTATAACCACCCACCCTCCCTTGAGATGCCCCTTTAACAAAACAGGAACAAAAGCACATGGGAGATCTCCCTATGGGGCCCGTGACGTCGGCTTTTACCTGCCATATGGCAGGGTGGCCAGGCTTTTGCAAGTGATACGGAATCTGCCAAATAAGATGCTAGCATTTAGCGAACATCATGAACAGTGCGTTACATATTAGTGTGGCCAATATACCTAATTTTATTTACATACCTAATGCAAATGTATAAAAACAGGTGTAACTAGGTCCGTAGTTATTGAGTAAACATGACAATTATAGACACTCAAGTTCTTTTTTTTTAACGATTTTTTGTGAGGAAAAGGCAGCAACTTTCTTTTAGTCATTATCGCTCAATTTCTGTTCAGGAGCGGTTTGATGCGAAGAGCGAGGAGGCGACTTCCGGGAGCATATTTGTTTAGTGAATTTTAGTGCTGACTTAGAGTCCGTGAAGAATTGGGTTTGTCCATCATGCGTGATTTTTAGCTTGACTAGGTATAATATGGCATATGGGATGGAGAAGTTTTGTAGAATGCGTTTCGCTGGCGTGAACTCCCTGCATGCGGCCTGAACAGCGGGGGTGTGGTCTGGAAACAATGAGAGTGTGTTATCTTGATGTGTTATAGGGCTGTTGGTTCTGGACTCTTGGAGAATTGCATCTCTGTCGCTATAATTCAAGAGGCGTGCAATTATTGGGCGAGGTGGGGCACCCAGTGGAGGTCTAGGGCCCAATGAGCGGTGAGCGCACTCTACAATCATGACCTGCGAGAGTGCTGACCTGAATAGTTCACGCAGCAGGTTTTCTATAAATGGCTCCATTTTCTGGATTGCGGTGGATTCTGTGAGGCCAGTAATTCTAAAGTTGCGCCTAGAGCGTGCCTCCAAATCCTCATTTTTAGCCTTAATCACACCCAGGACTTTCTCCATGTTAAGTATTTGTGTTCTGGATTCAATATGAGAGTCAAGAGTGCCTGATAACCTATTCTCTAGTGTGTCTAAGAGACTTTCGTGAACATCCGTCCATTTCTTTACTGTTTCCAGGCTAGAAGTGAGTGTGTCTATCTTGTTATTGATTGTTTTTATACTGGAGCGCACATCTAGCAGGATGGTTCGTAAGTCTTCCTCTTGTTGTTTCATTGCGTCTTTAGCGCCCTGGGCAGTGTCCGGCTTAGATAACTGCATCAGTTGTGAGGGTTTGGCGCTTGTTTGCAAAGAGGAGCTTTGCCTGTTTAGGGTCTGTTTTACCCATGGATGCAAATGGCACGGGACTATCCCAGGGCAACACAGTCGAAGCACCACACCACTCAAGAGTTACTTATCAGGCGTGCACCGCACCTGCCAGTGACGCAGGCGATTATGTGGCCTGACTATGTGCAGAACTGTAGTTGTTTTGCTCGATGCGGTGGCGACGTTTATTTTGAGACCTGAAGGGCGCTGGGCTGCTCACAAAAGTGGGGGGAACCAGAGTTAATATCAGTGGGCAAGGGGGGAACGCACAGCACTGGCAGACAAGCGAGTGGGACAGGCCCTGTGGGCCCAACGCTACCAAACCCGCACCTCCACAGTACAACACGGGAGAGGTGGAAAGGAAGGTGGAGGCCCACCCTGGCCCCCTACAAACTTGCGTACAAGCCTTAGCCGGCCTCGCCCTGCTGTGGCAGCACAGCTGGAGCTTTCCGCAGCCCGGGTTCGAATACACCCGACCTCCGCATTGGCCCGTTCCCAACAAGCACAGTATTCCAAATGGGGTCTGGGCCTACACGGCGCGGCCGTGTCCAGTCCCAAACCACCTTCAACCCAGGCCAACACTTACCACACAGCCTCACGACTCTGCCCCACTCTCGGACCATCGGTCGATGGCGCCAGTCTCCCTCGTGTCCGCCGTTCCACGATGGCAGCGTTCAGCAGACGGCGCAGCCGGGACACGCCTTTCGAACTCCAGTGCAGTCACAGGCCTTGCGGGATTTTGAAGCCTGGCCTGCAGAACCCCTTCAGATGGCGGCCATTCTGCAGCGAGACGTAGCCACGCCCCCGCTGTTGGGGCTTCTTACTTTGATTGTGAAGCTCATTCAGCCAAATAACCAGTAGAAAAACATTTATTTTCGTTTTTCTCCTTTTTTGAGCATATTGGGATTTCCTCTCAGCAAAGACAAGAAGAAGAGCCTGGGCAGTCCCACTGACCCATCAGCTGCTTCTGAAGAGACTGAGGGAGTAAGTACTGCAGGAGAACAGAGCTGTTTTTTTAACCTCTCGTTCGGGTAAGAGGCAGTCCCTGCTTCTGCAACGCTCTCAGGGCCCACAGCACACTCAAGAAATGTTGGGAGCATGCAGACCAGGATGCTTCCTTTGTGAGCCTGCAACAACAGCTATACACGAAAAAGAGGACATTCTGCTTCTAACGCTCCAGTCAGTGAACTAATGACTTTTCTCTCCACTTTTGCTGCCTGTGGGCATATCACACCTTGTTTGATATTAACATAAGGAGAGCTCTTTTCTTTCTATGCCCCTGCAGGAGCACCTATTATGCCATTTGTGATGTCACGTGTGAGCATAGGAGCAGTGCAGTTGGGTATATATTTTGCAGAATTAAACAAAACTGTGGAGTCTGTGTTTAGTCTAATTTGTAGTATAACTATAACGTCCCTTCAAGTGAAGGTTTTATTCAGAGCACTGATATGGTATTTTATAGAACTGTGAGACTGTCTGTTAGAAATGGGGGTCTCTAGTTGGCAATGGCTGGCCACTGTCCAAGTAGGGACCCTTCTTCCTAAGTCAGAGTAAGCAGCCTACACCCTTTGACAACCCCTGCTCAACCCTGTGGTAACGTAGCACGAGCAGCTAGGCTTATCTCAGAGGCAGTGTGTGAAGCATTTATGACCATACACAGTAATATAATGAGGAACACTACAAATGGACACCACTCAAGTAGTTATGAAAAATAGGTATTTTTATATAGACTTAGTCACAAGACCAATAACAGTAAAAATCCACAATACTATAAAAATATAATTACTTTAGAAATGCTGCAAGGAAAAATAGTTCAGGATGCGCAAAATGATGTTTAGTTCAAGGCAGGGGTCTCTGCGACCCTTTTACTCACAAAGTATCTGGTTCCTGGAGCAAAGCAACAAAAATGTCGCTAAGGCGTTGTAGCGATAAATTCCCTCACGCTAACCAGTGATGCGTTGAATCCTTACCGCAAGGGAGGATGATGCGCTGGGTTGCGGGCAGGACAAAGCGACAAACTTCCTCACGCTAAGCCGGTGATGCGATGAAATCCTTGCCGCAAAGGGAGGATGATGCACCGAGCCTGTTGCGTGTGCGATCTTGCTGCGTTGACAAAGATGGCGCTCCGCGAGGAAGCGACGATCCGGATTCGATGCGGGGAAAATGGCGAACGCTCGGCGTCCGTGCTGCGACGATCCTGTTGCGATGATTTCCAGATAGCGGGCGTTTTCAGGCCCGCAGACAGGTGCTGCGACGATCTTCGGATAGCGGGCGTTTTCAGGCCCTCAGACAGGTGCTGCGACGATCTTCGGGGTTAGCGAGCACTCGGCGACAGCGGAGCGACGATTTTTCTCACGCTCACCAGCTGCAGCGGCTCGCTAACGGAGGTTAGCAACGATTTTCAGCGCTCTCTTCTCAGCAGTAGAACTAGAGGCCCTGGAGCACACAGGAGCCTCACCTGCAGATAGTAATCCTCGCTGGGAGGAAACAGGAGGCTGATGGTGGAGTCTGATGTGCCTGAGACTCCAGCAGGAGGCTAGCTCTCTCCTAGCCCTTGGGTGATTGCTGTAGCACAAAAATAAAAGTCCAATCAAAGTTCTTTTCCTCTTCTTGAAGTCCAGTAGTAACAGCTGCAGGCCAGTCCCAGAAACAGCACACAAGCACAAGGACAGTCCTTCTCCTGCAGATTCTTGTAGTCCCACGGACAGAGGTTCTTCTTGTTATCCAGGAGCAATACCAATTGTAGGGGTTTGTGCACAAATATTTATACCCCCAAAGTCTTTGTTCTTAGGGGTCCCAAGTCTCTGAACCCAGCCAGAACCAGTTCTGCCCAGCCCTGGAGCACTTTGTTGATCAGGCTGCATCCTTCCTTTCAGAGAGAGGGGGTCTGCCTCAGACGCACAGTGGGAGGTGGAGCCAGCATTCACCTTGCCAGGCACAGTCCTATTCAAGTGCAGGAGCTACCCCTCCCCTCACACCAAGGCAGGTCGCTCTATTCAACCCAGGTCTGACTCAGCCTGCCCTGTCCCTCCAAAACCAGACAGCCAATACACATCATAGCAGAGCAAACTGGAAGGCTTAGGCAAGAAAGTACCTATACTCTAAAAGTGGTAGTTTCAAACACAGAATATAAAAATAACCTTTACTAAAAGATGTATTTTAATATTCTGAGCTCAGGCATACTAGATTCATTTTTCTACCATGTTCTGTGGGTCAGTTAGGACTATAGAATGTAATAGCCCAGACCTCCCATTCTGGCCTATGGAGAACAGGTAGCCTTACAGTAGTGAAAAACGAAATGGGGTGTAATTCACTACTAGGACATGCTACATACATCAGGGCATGTCCTACCTTACACATACAATGCGCCCTATCATAAGGGGGACTTACAGGATGCCAAGGGAAGGTTTTGGGGCTGGGAAGTGGGTGCACTTCACAGCCAAGATGGCAGTTCTGGACTGCACGCAGACACTGCAGTGGCAGGTCTGAGACATACTTTACAAGCTGCTTCTGTGGGTGGCACAAACCAGTGCTGCAGGCCCACCAGCAGCATTCGGTTTACCAGCCCTGGGCACACACAGGCCACGCTACTAGGGACTAACAGGTAAACCAAATAAGCCAATCATGGATGAACCAATTCATATGTCATCTTTACAAAGGGAGCATTCGCGCTGTGGCACTGAATGGCAGTGGCACAGCGCCCAGAGCATCTATAACCAGCAAAAACAGAGGAGACACAGCGAAAAAATGGAAGGGAGACTCACGCCAATGGTGCCAGGTCTAACACACGTTCCCTCCAGCTGAAATGTGGGGAGAACTACCCATCCCCTGGGAGGTTCTCATCACTAAGGCGGAAAAATCTGGACAGACCATCAGCATTGGCGTGTTCTGTACCAGGGCGGTGTTCCACCGTAAAGTCCATACCCTGTAGGGAAATGGACCACCTTAACAACTTGGGATTCTCACCCCTCATCTGCATTAACCACCTGAGGGGCCTGTGGTCGGTCTGAACCCGGAAGTGAGTCCCAAACCGGTATGGTCTCAGCTTCTTCAGCGCCCAGACCACAGCAAATGCCTCTCGCTCGATCGCACTCCACCTCTGTTCCCGTGGAAGTAACCTCCTACTGATGAAGGCTACAGGTTGGTCTTGTCCCTCCTCATTCATCTGTGACAGAACAGCCCCCACCCCATGCTCTGAAGCGTCTGTCTGGATAATAAATTCCTTAGCAAAGTTGGGCGCCTGGAGTACGGGTGCTGTACACATGGCAGTCTTGAGAGCATCAAAAGCTTCCTGACAGGTGTCAGTCCAGTTCACAATCTTGGGCTGCTTCTTGGAAGTCAGCTCAGTCAAGGGGGCAACAATGCTGCCATACCCCTTGACAAACCTCCCGTGAGTCCTAAGAAGGCCTTCACCTGGGTCTGGGTCCTTGGGGGCTCCCAAGCCAGGATGGTCTCAATCTTGGGCTGTAGAGGGGCCACCTGGCCACTCCCTACCTGGTGTCCTAAGTACACCACCGAACCCTGCCCAATCTGGCACTTACTGGCCTTGATTGTGAGGCCTGCTCTGCGCAGCGCCATCAACACTTCCCAGAGGTGGCGTAAGTGGTCCTCCCATGAGGAACTAAATACGGCAATGTCGTCCAGGTAGGCGGCACTGAAATCCTCCAGCCCAGCCAACACCTGGTTGACCAACCTCTGAAAGGTGGCAGGGGCATTCTTCATCCCAAAGGGCATCACACGGAACTGGTAGTGCCCATCTGGGGTGGAGAATGCAGACCTCTCCTTTGCCCCATCAGTTAAGGCGATCTGCCAGTACCCAGACGTTAGATCAAACGTGCTGAGGTACCGGGCAGCCCCCAACCGATCTATGAGCTCATCAGCTCTGGGGATGGGGTGCGCGTCGGTCCTCGTGACCGAATTGAGACCTCGGTAGTCCACAAAGAACCTAAGTTCTGGAGTGTCACCAGGCGCTGCAGCCTTTGGTACCAAGACCACGGGGCTGGACCAAGGGCTGCTAGAGGACTCAATCACCCCCAGGGCAAACATTTTGGAGACCTCCTCCTTAATGCAGGCCCTTACCCTGTCGGTCACCCTGTAAGCCATGTGCTTGACAGGAGGACTGTCCCCGGTGTCTACCTCATGGACGCACCAGTCAGTGACACCAGATACCAGGGAAAATAAATCTGGGAATTGCCCCAACAGCTGGTGGCAATCTCTCTGCTGTTCTGGGGTCAGTGTGGTGGAGAGGACCACACCCTCCACTGACCCATCCTTCTCTCCTGCACACAGGAGGTCAGGAAGAGGCTCACTCTCCTCCTCCATCCCTGCATCTGTGGCAAGAAGCATGCCCACTTCAGACCTCGCAAAGTGGGGCTTTAGGCGATTCACATGCAGGACCCGCAGGGGGTTCCTGGGAGATTTAAAGTCCACCAAATAGGTAACTTGACTTTTTCGCTCCACCACCTCAAATGGACCGGTCCACTTATCTTGGAGCGCACAGGGCTCCACTGGGGCCAGTACCCAAACCTTTTGACCAGGTTGAAACTCGACCAGAGTGGCATTCTGGTCATGCCAACGTTTCATCTCCTCCTGGCTAGCTTCCAGATTTGCCTCAGCAATGTTTCTGAAACGCCGAGTTTGGTTCCTGAAGGCCAGGATGTAGCTAAACACATCCTGGGGAGGTTCCCTGGGAGATTGCTCCCAGCCTTCCTTGACCAAACTCAGAGGCCCTCTTACCAGATGGCCATAGAGCAGTTCAAAGGGGCTGAACCCTAAGGACTTCTGTGGCACTTCACGGTATGCAAACAACAGGCATGGCAATAGGACGTCCCACTTACGCCTCAGGGGCTCCTCTAGGCCCATGATCATGCCCTTCAAGGTCCGGTTGAATCTCTCAACCAGACCGTTACCCTGGGGGTGGTAAGGAGTGGTGAACTTGTAAGTCACCCCACACTCCTTCCACAGAGACTTCATATACTGGGAGATGAAGTTGGTCCCCCTGTCGCTCACCACCTCTCTGGGGAACTCCACACGGGAGAAGATCCCCATTAGTGCACGTCCCACCACGGGGGCCGTCACTGTCCTGAGCGGGATGGCTTCAGGGTACCGGGTGGCATGGTCCACCAAGACCAGGATGTACCTGTTGCCCATGGCTGTCTTGGGGTCCAGAGGCCCCACAATGTCAATGCCCACTCGCTCGAATGGGGTGCTAACAACTGGGAAGGGTTGGAGTCGGGCTTTGATCTTCCCCCCACTCTTCCCACTTGCCTGGCAAGTCTCACAGGTCCTACAATACGTATCTGAACTCTTGCGCAGCTGGGGCCAATAAAAGTGGGTGGCCAGCCTTTCAAAGGTCTTGGTCTGCCCCAGATGTCCTGCCAATGGAATGTCATGAGCCAACCCCAGTAGGAAGGTTCTGAAGCCCTCGGGTACCACCAGCACACGGGCTGACCCCGGCTCAGCAACCTTAGGCTCGCTATACAGGAGACTGTTCTCCCAATAAATCAGATGTGAACTGGACATATCACCTGCTGCCTGGGCTGCAGCCTGTTGCCGCATGCCCTCAAGAGAGGGGCAAGTTCTCTGCTGTTCACAAAACTCCTCCCTGGTGGGCCCCCTTTCCTGCTGCCACTGGGTCAGCTCAGGCAGGTCCCCCAGGTCGGTACTCTGCTCCCCGGTAGGCTCCAGGGCATCCCTCTCAGGGTCTGCTCCCTCCTGGGCCGTGGGAACCAAGGGGGCCGGTTTCCCGTGCCCCCTGCCCCCTCCCTCTAAGGCAGGGACCTGGGCCATATTCTCAGGCTCCAGGTCTTTCTCAACACTCTCTCTGGCTGCCATGGACCGAGTGGTAGCACATGCCCACTCAGGCAGTCCCAACATTTGCAAGTGAGCTCTCCTCTCCACTGTAGCCCACAGTGAGTTCTCTAAATCATTGCCCAACAGACAGTCCACAGGCATGGCGGGCCTCACAGCCACCTGAAGAGTTCCTGAGACCCCCCCCCACTCAAAGGGAACCTGAGCCACCTCACATTGGCTCTCTGTGTTGTCTGCAGACACTACTGGGTAGAATGCATGGGGCACAACCTGCTCTTTGGACACCAACCGGGAGCTGACAGCAGTTACACTGGCTCCTGTGTCCCTCAGAGCCTCCACTCTATGGCCATTGATGGTTACCCACTGCCTGTATTTTTTAGTGTTATCAGGCAGTGCAGGCTTAGGAACCATTTCAAAGTCTCCTAGTGAGACAAGGGTCAACTCTACGGGGTCCCACCCACCTGGGGCACCCATCTCCTCCTCCCCCAGGGCTACACTGGCAAGCTGGCGGGGCGGTGCACGGGGTGGTGCAGGAGTATCCTTTTGGGGACACTGGGGGTCAAAGTATCTGTGGCCCACCTGGCCACACTTAAAACAAGTAGGGGGCCTCCTTGGAACAGGATTACCTGTTGGAGGCACTGGCTTCTTATCTGGGGGAGGCTGGGATACCACTGCCTGGCTCCCTTGGGAATTATCTTGGGGCCCTCGGTGGAACTCCCTTGGTTTACCCCTGTCCCCCCCACCTCTCTGCTGGGGACCCTGCCCACCTTTGGCGAAGTCTCCCACTGGACCCTTGCGAACCCGGGTGCTCACCCAGCGGTCCGCCTCCTCAGCAAGCTTCCTAGGGTTAGTCAGCTTGCAATCTATCAGATGCTGGCGTAGCTCAGGAAAACAGTTACTAGAAAAATGCTCCCATGCAATCAAGTCATACAGTTGCTCAAAAGTTTCTACTTTGCTGCCTTTTACCCAGCGTTCCATTGCTCTGCCAAAAAAAGACACATATTCAACCCACGTGGTACCCTCTCTCTTCTTGCAGGTTCTAAATCTCTGCCTGTACATTTCAGGGGTCAAACCATAGCGGGTAATCAAAGCTTCCTTCATGTGGGCATAAATCATCCTACTTTCGGGGGGTAGGTCCAACAAGGTATCCCTCCCCTCACTCACAAAGCGTCCCCACAACCCCGCTCCCCAATCCTTCTCAGGGACCCGGTGGGACACCATAGCTAATTCATAAGCGGCAAACCATTGCCCAATATCCTCACTTTTATGAAAATCCTTAATAACCTCTTTAGGTATATACACTCTACTCTCAGTATGCACTACTGGTATGCTGCCACCACAGGGGGAGATCTCAATACTCTTGGCCTTAATCTCCAACTCCCTCAAAATTCTCTCATGTTCAAATTTCATCTTCATTATCTCAACTTCTAACTTCTTATTCTCTAGGTCTCTCTGACCATCCAATTTGAGCTTCGCCATCTCCATATTATGCCGCCTATCTCTCTCCCTGTCCTCCATCTCTTCAGGAGACAGACCCCTTGAGGACACACTAGTGCCCGGGCTGGAAACTGCTTTATCCCCTACCAAATCTACAATTTCTTCCTGCTGCTCTCCTGCATTCTCTCCCCCCTCCACAGGCCCTTCCTCATTCCTAGGGGCATCCCTGGCTTCTAGCCAGGCCTTCAATGCCTTGTAATACTCTTCCCTTTTAGTGAGACCTGTGATAGGGACTGTGAAGCGTTTGCAAAAATATTTGAGCTGCTTGGCATTGTAGGTGTCTAATTTCTCTTCTTCCCAGGAGAGATCCTCAGAGGCATTGGATCTGGGCTTGCCCATTGTAGCAATAACTGGCAATAACGATCAAAAATAGAATCAGAAAATCTCCAAAAACGTACGTGGTTATGTTATGGTCTGCACTCACTAGTAGTGTACACTATAATTACTGTATGCAATCATAAATGCAAGTCCAGATCCTCACCGCTGACCACCAATGTTAGAAATGGGGGACTCTAGTTGGCAATGGCTGGCCACTGTCCAAGTAGGGACCCTTCTTCCTAAGTCAGAGTAAGCAGCCTACACCCTTTGACAACCCCTGCTCAACCCTGTGGTAACGTAGCACGAGCAGCTAGGCTTATCTCAGAGGCAGTGTGTGAAGCATTTATGACCATACACAGTAATATAATGAGGAACACTACAAATGGACACCACTCAAGTAGTTATGAAAAATAGGTATTTTTATATAGACTTAGTCACAAGACCAATAACAGTAAAAATCCACAATACTATAAAAATATAATTACTTTAGAAATGCTGCAAGGAAAAATAGTTCAGGATGCGCAAAATGATGTTTAGTTCAAGGCAGGGGTCTCTGCGACCCTTTTACTCACAAAGTATCTGGTTCCTGGAGCAAAGCAACAAAAATGTCGCTAAGGCGTTGTAGTGATAAATTCCCTCACGCTAACCAGCGATGCGTTGAATCCTTACCGCAAGGGAGGATGATGTGCTGGGTTGCGGGCAGGACAAAGCGACAAACTTCCTCACGCTAAGCCGGTGATGCGATGAAATCCTTGCCGCGAAGGGAGGATGATGCATCGAGCCTGTTGCGTGTGCGATCTTGCTGCGTTGACAAAGATGGCGCTCCGCGAGGAAGCGACGATCCGGATTCGATGCGGGGAAAATGGCGAACGCTCGGCGTCCGTGCTGCGATGATCCTGTTGCGATGATTTCCAGATAGCGGGCGTTTTCAGGCCCGCAGACAGGTGCTGCGACGATCTTCGGGGTTAGCGAGCACTCGGCGACAGCGGAGCGACGATTTTTCTCACGCTCACCAGCTGCAGCCGCTCGCTAACGGAGGTTAGCAACGATTTTCAGCGCTCTCTTCTCAGCAGTAGAACTAGAGGCCCTGGAGCACACAGGAGCCTCACCTGCAGATAGTAATCCTCGCTGGGAGGAAACAGGAGGCTGATGGTGGAGTCTGATGTGCCTGAGACTCCAGCAGGAGGCTAGCTCTCTCCTAGCCCTTGGGTGATTGCTGTAGCACAAAAATAAAAGTCCAATCAAAGTTCTTTTCCTCTTCTTGAAGTCCAGTAGTAACAGCTGCAGGCCAGTCCCAGAAACAGCACACAAGCACAAGGACAGTCCTTCTCCTGCAGATTCTTGTAGTCCCACGGACAGAGGTTCTTCTTGTTATCCAGGAGCAATACCAATTGTAGGGGTTTTTGCACAAATATTTATACCCCCAAAGTCTTTGTTCTTAGGGGTCCCAAGTCTCTGAACCCAGCCAGAACCAGTTCTGCCCAGCCCTGGAGCACTTTGTTGATCAGGCTGCATCCTTCCTTTCAGAGAGAGGGGTCTGCCTCAGACGCACAGTGGGAGGTGGAGCCAGCATTCACCTTGCCAGGCACAGTCCTATTCAAGTGCAGGAGCTACCCCTCCCCTCACACCAAGGCAGGTCGCTCTATTTAACCCAGGTCTGACTTAGCCTGCCCTGTCCCTCCAAAACCAGACAGCCAATACACATCATAGCAGAGCAAACTGGAAGGCTTAGGCAAGAAAGTACCTATACTCTAAAAGTGGTAGTTTCAAACACAGAATATAAAAATAACCTTTACTAAAAGATGTATTTTAATATTCTGAGCTCAGGCATACTAGATTCGTTTTTCTACCATGTTCTGTGGGTCAGTTAGGACTATAGAATGTAATAGCCCAGACCTCCCATTCTGGCCTATGGAGAACAGGTAGCCTTACAGTAGTGAAAAACGAAATGGGGTGTAATTCACTACTAGGACATGCTACATACATCAGGGCATATCCTACCTTACACATACAATGCGCCCTATCATAAGGGGGACTTACAGGATGCCAAGGGAAGGTTTAGGGGCTGGGAAGTGGGTGCACTTCACAGCCAAGATGGCAGTTCTGGACTGCACGCAGACACTGCAGTAGCAGGTCTGAGACATACTTTACAAGCTGCTTCTGTGGGTGGCACAAACCAGTGCTGCAGGCCCACCAGCAGCATTCGGTTTACCAGCCCTGGGCACACACAGGCCACGCTACTAGGGACTAACAGGTAAACCAAATAAGCCAATCATGGATGTACCGATTCATATGTCATCTTTACAAAGGGAGCATTCGCGCTGTGGCACTGAATGGCAGTGGCACAGCGCCCAGAGCATCTATAACCAGCAAAAACAGAGGAGACACAGCGAAAAAATGGAAGGGAGACTCACGCCAATGGTGCCAGGTCTAACACTGTCGGTCTTCAATTCTTTCAATTCCAATTGCTCTGCTCTGTATGTGCCTCTGCCTCTCTGTATAAATTATTACTATGGTTTGAGAGTAAACACATCCTAGGGACTCAGTAGATAGTTGATGTTGCAGCATGCAAAGAAACTAGCTAATTAAATGAGCTTGTAAATCTTAATCTGACTCCTATGTCACGTTCTCACGTTCGCACTTCTAAGAGTGTATTGATATCAATGGCACACTAAATATGGCAGATGGGACGTCTAATAAGGCCTTGTGTATGAATCACTACATGTATGTGGTGTGTTTGAAAACAAAACAGACCTGATAACCTAGTAGTGTGTACTCACAGCAATAATGTCCCTGTACTCGGATAACTAGGTACGAGTTGAGTTAGCAGTTGGCAAAAAAGTGGCCAATAAAATAAATATACACCAAGGCTTGAAACAGGGCTGTGTTTTGGCCCTGATCCTATTTAATCTCTATGCAGCACTTATGAGGACTGCATTATCTAAATCTAACAGCTGTCCACAGAAACTTGGCACTCATGTTATTCAATTCAACTGGTAAGTGGATGATCTGGTTATTCTTGACCAAACCAAAATAGGTATGCAAAGCACACTGGACAAACTACACAAATACACAATAAACTATAAGTAAATGCAGGTAAAACCACAGTGATGATTTTTGGAAAATCAAAGAATAAGCTGACACAACACTGGAAAATAGGACAGCTAAAAATTGTATATTCCGTGACATACAAGTACTTAGGAGTATGGTTGTCAACCGCTCACAAGAAAAGTATGGAAAAAAAGGCCAGCAACCTTTGCCCTCTGAAAACTCAACTCACAGATATATAGTCCAACAGCAGAAGCAATACCCAGAGTAACAAAAGCAAAGCTTATACCAATGGTCTCTTAAAGTCATCTAGCATTTCCTTCAAACTTTTCTCAACTGATGGATAAAATGGGTGCACAACCTATCGGCGTATCTTTTGCCTACCACGATATACAGTTCAGGCACAGATACATCTAGAATTGTGTCTGTTAAGACAGAACTTGGAATGCAAGTCATCCCTGAATAAATAATATCATAAATTAAAAAAACTCTCAATCAGATGCACATAAGATGAAGATTCAAGTTATCTTTGATCAAAAAAAAGAATCAAACTATCTGGCTGCAGCCATCAACAATGTAGACCTTCTGCTGGATTCCAGCTTTCATACTATTCCTCATGTGACACTGAAATCTTTATTTAAAAAGCATGTGTGAAGTTTATCTAAGGAAGCGGATTTAACAGAAATACAAATAAGAATTCAAATCTTACCAGAAAAAGGATTTGAGAGGCAATGTAGAGACCACATTTTATCTAAGATTCATGGTTTTGCCAATTAAAGAGGATAGAGCAGTTTGCAAAAATAAATAATCTGACAACGAGGCCTGCAGATTTTGCAACTTTGCCAGAGAATCGATAGCTACAGTTGAATATGGACAGTGCTCACTGATCTGAACGTTATGGAACGATATGTTCTAAATTGTTTCACGTATGTTACATGCAAAACGCACCATGGGCTTTACATGCACCTCAGATTCTGTTTACTAAATATATAAAAGACCATCATTGTGTCACTCTGTTTTTTTCAAAATGATCAAAGGAATGTATGCGCCTTTTTTTCTTTAAAATGGATTTAAAGAGTAACGATAAATCATATTAACGGCTAAACTCTTGCCAAAGGCATACAAAGTTTGAAAAACCTGCACTGGAAGATTGAGGCCTTTCTAAAGCATCATTTAAACCAGCCCTTAACAGGTTGTTTTCTTTCATGCCTCTCAATTGTGTCCATCATTACTTGGAATTTTGTTTAGCCGATCATTTGTGTACTCTGTTTGACCTAATTTATCTTAAGATGAAGCAGAAAAAGGCGCACAATGAAGAAACCGTGACTCATTGACATTTCGGGGTTAGTATCTTTTTAGCTGTAGATAAAAACTGCTCTTTGATGACAAACTGATGATGTGGTACGATGGTTTCAGCTACTCTGCACAGATCCATGTGTAACCCACAGATCACAGGACTAACCACCTAACAAGGCCAGATCAGTCTTTTATCTTCCAAGTACAATCGAGCTGGGTAATAAAATACATACTATTTCAATACCAGGGTCTGGGATCAATGAAACGACTGGGCTAGGAACAGACTAGCACTTGTGCAGTTACTCTGGTGTGAACCAGTCAGAGCTTGGCATGGGTGACACTCCACCCATGCATTGATGTCACGATGGTGCATCATACACAAAAGCCTGGGTGGGGAAGATTGTCAGGAAGAAGTGGAAGTAGCATGCTACAATCCATTGAAGCCTGCTTTTGTTGTGTGGAACAGCAGGCCTAGTGCCTGCGAGTGGAGCAGGGTAAGTGCTGGTTCCCAGAAATAAGTGCTGGTGGGGTGCACTAGCACCCGCCAACTCAAGTTGACTTCTGCTTTCCATCAGAATTGCATATGGTGCTGTTGAATTTCCTGGAGCAGGGGTGAATATATCAGTTAGGTAACAGTGGGGGAGTGAAACAGTTTTGTGACAAACAAGAAGAGATATTGAAAATCCAATCCTATACATAAAAGGTTCACAAAGAAGAAAATAAGGCAGGTACATTTTTGTAATATCAATTTAGTTCTGACCAGAATATTATAGCAATGGTTCCTGAATCACATGTTATGTGATAGAAATATGATAAAAACGTACGCCCCATAAATTGTTAGACGTTTGGCAACTTCAAAATCCCACAGGATGTGACTTTACATTCTTATCACCTCCCCACAATACTTTTTGTAGGATTAATTAAATTTTGGCTAGCCCTGGACTTCTTCAAGATTCTCTTGACTCCTCAATAGAACTCATTTTAGTCTCCGACCATGCAGCCATCACAATCTCAATAAAATTATCCTCTGCACACTCCCTAAAAGGTGCTTGGCATATGAACTGTGAGTTTCTAGATTCTGTAGAGTATAGATAATCGCTGGAGAAAGATATTTCTCAGTCTTTAAAGGAAAACACATACTCAGTCTCCTCCCCAGTGGTTCTGTGGGACGCCATGAAGTAAACCACCAGGGGCTTCTGTATCAGTCGAATGACAAGAAAGAGTGAAGACATTAGGACCTCTCTTTCCAACTTAGAGAAAATTATTGAAGAAAATACACCCTAATATAGCCGCACCAAGGACACCACCATAGCAGAAATCAAAAGACTCAAATATGAGCAAAATTCCATCATCAGTAAGAGAGCACACTTCTCAGGCCCAAAAGAGTAAAAAACCTTTCTATGTGAATAAGGCTGGAAAATCTCTTGCAGCTCACCTAAAGTTTAAACACAATAACTCCATTATAACAGCGATAAGGGCCCCCCAAGGTGCTACTGGGACCAAAACATCAGACATTCCAGATACCTTTAAAAATGTCTATACCTCTCTATATACTCCTCAAAATAATCATGTGCAAACTTACTTACAAACATACCAATTAAATCTCTCTGAGACACAGAGAAACTATCACTCAATAAACCAACTGATTGCAAAGAAATCATACAGGCAATTAAACTTATTCTGGGGAGTATTGCCCCTGATCCTGACGGCCTTCCCATCGATCTCTATAAGGCCCTCTCTGAAGCGGTCTTGCCGCTCTGGAATTAATATTCAGGTACTTGGCCTCCTCGGGCAAAGTTAACGGCTCCACAGGGAGGCTACAATAATAGTCAAGTCAAGTCAAAGAAACTTTATTTCAGCACTATCATAAAAGTTCAATACCATAATAGTCCTTCGCAAAGAGGGGAAGGACTGACTGAATACCAAAAATTTTAAACCAATCCCCTTACTGAATATGGAGGCCAAAATGTATGCAAAAAATCTAGCTTAATGGTTAGAATATGATTCCTAAACTGATCCATCCATCGCAATTGGGTTTGTAAAGGGCTAACTAGCGTGTGACAATACCAATCTATTTTGCCATACAGTTGAAAAAGCTCCTCGTCTCAAATCTCTGGCCACTTTGGCCATTGAGTTAGACACCAAAAAGGCATTCAATAAGGTATACTGGCCATTTCTTAACGCACCCCTGGATATATCTAACTTAGGTGACTTCTCCTCCTCTATGTTTATGTCCCTATATGCTGAACCCAAAGTTAAAATCAGAATTATCAGAGCACTCTCCACCCTCTTCTCCCAACACCAGAACACTCGTCAAGGATGTCCCCTATCTCCCCTTATATTCCTCCTAACGATAGACCCTCTATTGGTCTTGATTAACAACAAACTAGAAAGGTCTCAACAGTAGTCCCCTCACTTGCAAAACAGCTGCCTATGTAGATGACATACCTTTCTTCTCTGAAAATCCTGATATAACAATAGCCACAATTATCTGCCTGAATCAATCCTTTGCAGAATTCCCCCAGCTACACCTTAAGCAGAGATAAGACAAAATGATGGCGCTTAACGTTCACTGTCAATCCTCTTGTATTGGACAGCCTGGTCTTCAATGGCAACCAAAAATGATAAAATATCTAGGCATCTGGTTTGCAAATAATCTTTCAGAAGCATCCTCTTTTAATAAACAGAAAATTCTGGACAAAATCAAGGATCAATTATCCTCCTGGTCCCCTAAGTTTATCTTGTGGTGGAGGAGACTTGAGTCTTTGAGAATGATGATTACTCCCCTTGTGAACTTTCTGTCCATTAGGCTTCCAATATGCTTATCTCCATCCTTTTTTACCGCAGTTAAGAGGCTATCCTCCGAGTTCCTTTGGGCTAAAAAGAAGCCCAGATTGGGCCTTAAGAAGCTTATACTGCAATGCTAGATAGGGGGGGGGTGGTCTTCCCAACTGGTATAACTACCAAACAGCCTTCCTTGCCACATGAGGCGCGAGCTAGTGACACTATCTCCACTACAACAGTCCCGTGGCTCATGGTTGAACTTACCCTAGTGCTACCTCACTCTAACTGTATCTTCCTGGATACAATTCGTTTAGAGCTCTCTTTCTGTAGAGCAATCCTAAAACCACAACTGTGTCAGCAATAGCTGGCCTCATCTGGGCATCCAAAGGCATCAACCTAGTATCTGACTTGCTTGCTGATGGCCTCCCTCTTACTTTTGCCTCATTACAGGAGAAATACTCTCTATCCAATATGGATTTCCACAAGTATTTTAAAATTGAGGCAGAACTATCTAAACTAGACCCTCTATTCCCTTCAGGTATATCTTGGTTCATTCAGCAATCTAGTAGAGGTGGTCATTTAGCATTAAAAATCTACAAATTAATACACATCTCACAAGTCTTCCCTTCCGCATCCATCCAGAAACATTGGTCTAAGCATCTTCAAACCTCAAATAACCCGCCCATCCAGATTATAGCTGGCCCAAAATATCAAATAAACTTCTAAAAAACAAATGGACCCCATCGTTAACCCAAACACATGTTCTTTCTCCACATTTCCTATATTGGACACCATCTAGACTGTTCAAACCGAATCTAAATGACTCTAACCTTTGTTAGTCGAGTAAAGAAGCTGCTAGTAATCCTAAACATATATTTTTGACATGTAAGCACCTATCAACATATTAGGCAGAGGTTCATAAGTGGCTCAACACCATTTTTAATATGAACTTTCCCCTATTCTTGACTCTTGTAATGTTGCTATTTATGGCAGTGGTCATCAAGGTCTTCTTATTATAATGGAAATAATTAAATAATGTTTCTTTTCACATGTGGTGGGCATGGTTCACTTTTCTCAGAAGCACACACAGAAACCTAACCCTGTCTTCCAGAAACACTGTCCCTCCTTAATCGATTTGGCAGACACTTGATAGATTCATGTCCTCCATCTAACAGCTTCATATTTTCCCAGACGACTTCATTTCCCACAAGCTGGCTTATTCACTTTCTGTATACCATCTGTCCTCCCATGCCATACACCCTCTCCCCTCACCACTCCCCTCCCACACTTCATTCTTTCCTACCGCTCCTCTCTTCTCCCACTGTTTCGTAAAGCTCTCCTCTTTGACCTAGTATACCTTCGCTGTAGTCCGTATGACAAAACTTCTCCTCCTGGTGTTACAATCGCCTTTGTTCAGATTACATTATCTGTTAGGATTCAGCCCTTTCCCCATTGTTACGTATGATGATATAATGTATCTCTATAATACTATATTGTTATCAGGTTATAATGTTAGGCTTACAGACAGAGATTCTATTGCATCTCTTGTTCTTTCTCTCTGCCATATGTCCAGAAATTTGTCGACATTAATAGATATTTTACCTGTCATACTTGTAGTACATTGAGCATCAGTCATGGACAATATGTTTATATGCATACTGACTCTTTTATTCTTTAATAACTAATACAATATTTAGAACAACAACAACAAATGTAGCAATTCTGCTGATATAAGAAGGGTGTCTTTAAGGAAGACATAACCCAAAACTTGAAATTTTAGACAAATATCTGAGTATGTTAAGAATTCTCCAGTTGGATGCAAAAGTCAGCTTGGATTGATCAGATACTCAGTCGACACCCTGGGACTATTTGTTTTTTAAACATCTTTTTATTGATTGAAAGCAGTTGCAACATTGCAATACATCATTATCTTGCATCATACAGCTGTACATTAGTACTACACCACAGAATAGACTTCTCCCTCAAATTCAATCCCAGTGAAGAACAAATTTCCCATTGCCCCTCCTGGATCTCTATTTATTCGTCATCTTCATTAATCACAGATTGCAGCGTTCGAGTACTGGAGGCGGGTCATGGGCATCCCCTCTATTCATTCCATTTACTCCATATCATTCCCCACTTTCGGGGGCAGCCTCTGTTTTCATAGACTGTTTTTTTCCAGCTGCCATACACTCATCCATGTCCCTCTTACACCTACTAAGGGATGGTATAGCTTTGGCCCTCCAACGACATGCTATATTGCATTTTCCAATCATCAGACCCAGAGTTACTCAGGTCTGATCTCCTCTTCCCAAGTCCGTAGCCTCCCACACGTTTAGCAGACACCACTTGGCCGAAAGTGGCGGTGTCACACCAAGTATCTTGATCATACACTGTACAACTGAGACCCAATAGGACTGAATTTTAGGGCAAGTCCAAATTATATGAAAGAATGTCCCTCCTGGTGACATCCTCTACGACAGAGTGGGTCTGAACTTCTACCCATCTTTACCATTGTGCTGCAGGCCCTATGTAATATTTTAAGTTGGACCAGGTGGAAACGGTTCCTGATGACTACCTCCCTAGGTGATGCCAAGGCTTCTGGCCGAATATATGATGGTACAACGCATGCTTTTAGAACGCAGTCTTTATATCGCAACTACCATTACATTGCATGATTTTACAATGCATGCCATTACAACGCATTTTTAAAAACTACCATTACAACACATTCAATTACAACGCATACCATTACAATGAATAATACTTATAGGGCAACAGTAGGGAAAGTGTTGGATAGTGTAGGGGCAAAAATTACTATTCCCACTCCAGTGTGTGCAACAGTAGGGTAAGTGTTGGATAGTGAAGGGGTGAAAATTACTATTCCCATGTACCCCAAAACCCATACCCACCCTAATACTAAATAAATCTCCATTACTTACCTCATAATGCATTGTAATGGCATGCGTTGTAATGGTATGCGTTGTAATGGCATGCGGTGTAGTGACATGCGTTGTAATGGCATGCGATGTAAAGGCACTTGCATTGTAACAGTTGCGTTATAAAGGTAGGTCGTTGTAATGACTGCGTTGTAATGGATGTTTCCCCTTCTGGCCAGTCTTCTTCCTGCAAGTCAACTATATCCCTCTACCAACTTTTCCATAAACCATAAAGCAAGTCAGGGGAGTTGTTTATGAGTTTCTTATATGTGAGCGAGATCGCCATGCAAGTAATATGTTCTTTGAGGAGTCTATTTTCTAGGAGCGATGATTCTAGAAGGATCTCTCCACAGGGTAGTGCGGCTCGAATGGTGTGGCGGAGTTGTATGTATTGAAAGACCTCCATGGGGGCCAAACCATGGGATTTTTGTGAGTCTCTGAAGGGTATTATTTCAGTCTCAGAGTATAATTCTCCCACCCATGAGAGTCCTATTAGGTCCCATTTGTGGAAGCCTTGTCTTGTGTCGATTGCACCCAGAAGCTCGGAATCTCATACAGGCGTCGCTTGAGTGATTATATTTCTCCACCCCAACTTAGTGAGTTTTGAGTACCAAATGGAGACTGTCAGTGCAGTTGGCCCCTCCTAAGTAAGGTGATGCGGGTTAGTGTATATTGCTCGGAGGAAGCCCCCCCAACCCGATTGAAGAACCAATTTTCCATCAGATAAGCAGGTTCAGTCAATGGCTGATGTTCCCACTGGTTGATAACTGTCAACTGCGCTGCTCTGTAGTATGTTTGGATGTCAGGCAGGCCAATTCCGCCATCATACCAGCCTTGTGTTAATTTATTGAGGGCAATTCGCGGGGCACTCACATCCTATAATAGGGCTCTGATTTCACTTTGTATGGCTTTAAAATAGGTGTCTGGTACAGGGTACAGCGTATTTTGCAATTCATAAAGAAAGCACGGTAGCGCCATCATTTTAAATAGGGCCGCCCTCCCTAATAAGGAAAGCAGGAGAGACCGCCAGTGTTGGACATCACTTTACAGTCAGGCTAGTGGGGACTGTAAATATTTTATAGTAAAAAGGTCAGGACTGGTTGTGATAAAGATTCCTAGATACCGGAATCTTTCTGTCACTATCTGGGCCTCACAATCCTTCAGCAATCGAGGTACAGGTCCATGAAGGACGAATACCACCGATTTGGACCAAATGATTGTGTATCCGGAACATTTTCCAAAGTTAGCAAAGATGTTCAAAATTCTGGGAACAGGGGACTGGGGCGGCGCTACATAGAGAATAATATCGGTGGCATAGAGCGACATTCTGTCTTCCCAGTTCTCTGTCCAGCGGAGGCCCCGGATCAGTGGGTCGCCTTGGATCCAGGCTGCCAAGGGTTTAAACACTAGTGCAAATAGGAGTGGCAACAGGGGGCAGCCCTGCCTGGTACCTCGCTGGAGGGGGAAATCTCTGGACACCCTTCCATTCACCACCACTTGTGCCAGAGGTTTGGTATATAGAAGTCGAATCCAGGTCAGCAATTGGGGTCTGAAACCCAGGTGTGTGAGCACAACAAAGAGATATGGCCACTTAACAGTGTCAAAGGCTATGCGCTCGTCGAGAGACAAGATCACTGCTCCCTCGCAGATTCTATTTGTGTGTCCTAAGACACTGTGGAGACATCTCAAATTGAGAACAGTATTGCGAACTGGCCTGAATCCAGACTGGCAAATGATCGGGATGAATCAGAAGGCCAGCAGTTTGTAAGGATTTTAGCCTCTGCATTCAGCAATGAGATAGGTACGAAGCGCATTGGTCAGCCGCTCTTCCCTCTTTATGAATTACAACTATCGAGGTGAGTCTCTGATCTCTGGGTAGCATATCATGACTCCTGATCTCTCCATACATCTTCAGCAGGTGAAAGTTTATATAATTCTATTTGTAACCCATTGGGTCCCGGGGCCTCACCTGACTTAATAGCTTTGATTGCTAGTGTCACCTCCTCTTCCGTAAGCTCATAAAGTAGGATCTGTACGTCTGCACGTGTAAGAGAAGGGAGGGGTCTATCTCTAAGGAGCTCAAAGAGTCTTGTTCAGAGGTTGCCATCTCTGTGGTATAAATACTGGCGCAATAGGCAGCAAATGCATCTGCAATTGTTTGGGGGTTCCGGAGACACATTCTCTGTCCTCCGATTGGATGACTGCCACCCACCGGCTAGCCCTTTCTCGTTTGTCATGCCACGCAAGGAGTTTCCCTGCTTTGTCTCCTTGCTCATACACCCAGTGCTGCATCATCTTGTTTGTGGCTCTGGCCAATTCTGACGTCAGGTCTTTATATTCTTGTTGTTTAAGATTCAAAGCGCGCCGCATGTCTTCGTCGTCCAATCCTATCAGTTTTGTCTCTAAATCTAAAATATCGCATTCTAACGCCTCCACCACTGCCCTCTTGTCTTGTTTGTGCCCCACTATTAAAAAGAGTGCTTGGCCACTATTTTATATGCCTCCCAAAATGTCATAGCCGTGGTCTGTAGATCTGACTAGCCCCTTCCTAATCATCGGAATTTTAGTATCCAAGGCATTAATGACAATTGTGTTGTGTTGTGTGTTCTATCTTGAACAAAGTGGGGAATGATCAGCGATTCCTTGTGCAAACTGTCGTACATCCTTAAAACTGGGAAGTTTTGTTGCTAACGATATAAGGAAGTCAATTGTGAGTGAGTGCTATGTGCTCCTGAGTTAAAAATAAATTCCTGCATGGTAGGATTAAGAATTCTCCAAATATCAATCAGGCCCAGGGTCCGAGGAATTCCGCCAAGTGAGTCTGTGTAGTGTATGTCTTTCTAGGTGGCATTCGTTCTTTGATGTCACACGGTGTCATATTGAAATACCCCAGCAAGAGTTGTCCCATTGGAAGTTCCAGTATAAGGGCTCCCAAGTCTGGGAACGTTGAACCATGTAGTGTAGGTGGGACATACACCGAGAGAATGTTGATAATTTCCCACTCCTATGAGCCAGAGAGGGTCGCATATCTACCTGTCTTGTCTGACCATGTCTTGTCCACAGTGAGGGTAAACTGTTTCTTGAGGAGTATCCTTGTGCCCCTGGAACCCGAGGTGAAACCCGCATGTACCACCATTTTGTAGCCAGGGCGGTCTAGAGCTCTACAGGCATAGCCGATAAGGTGGGTTTCTTGCAAGAGGAGTGCCTTTTTAAAAACTGGAGTACTATTCCACATTTTATTTTTTCCCCCAGACCATTCACATTCAACATCACTAGGTGAATTTCAGGGATATTCTGATTTGACATAGTGAGAATAGATAGAGGTGTTGTGATCCCTTAATTTTGGGCCGGTCGAACCTTCCAATGCCAGGGGTCTGTTTGTCTCAGTATGTTTGTCCGTATTATGTGGTGTTATGTGGTGATTGTCAAATGTTAGCTTTATAACGTTATGCATCATGAGAAAAAAAGCACAGTAAAGTAACTTCAACCCTCTTACGCCCCCTCCCTTAGAAGAAACCCACTTCCCCGCATCCCTGCATGATGGACCCGTAACTGTCCGCCCCCCAACTCAGCAGAGCGCCTGTCGTCGTCCCCCCACATGGAAGACTCAGGAGACCGCAGACCTCCTGCGTACCCAGCCCTCCACCCCGAAAATTTTGAACTGTTGCACCACTGAACCAGTCAGGATGATAATACAATAGGAGTGAGTTGACAGGTTTCAGAGACCCGAGGCCACAATCACTACGAGGCAAAATGGGTAACCAGTAGCGACTTCAGTGCAGACCCCCACCCCACTGCAGAGCCTCAGGGTCTCTCAGCTAAAATCTAGCATAGAGAGATACTACTACGTTTTAGGAGTTTCAAAGAATGAACAACACACAAAAGGGCCCAAACAGGTTTTAGTCATTAGTTCTCTTGGTGAATTATGGAGAGGTCCTCCCCTCGCACAGTGACCGCCACAGTCTGTCCATCAGATGCCAACAATCCCCCTCTCTTTTTCTCACGGCGCATCCTGGGAATAGAGCCACCAACTGTTCGCCATCCCTCAAGCCAATCCCACGCCGCTTACGGTGTCTCAAAAACTATGCCTTGCCCTCAGCCTCAATGCGCAACTTTGCTGGAAAGAGCATTGAGTATTTCACTCCCTTTTTCCTAAGCACCGTTTTAACTGCTAAGAAGTTACCTCTCTGCCTCTGCACTTTCAAGGTAAAGTCCGGGAAGAAGGTAACTTGAGCGTTGTCATAGTGTCGTGGTGGAGCAGCACGGGTTGTCTGCAACACCACATCACGGTCGAGCATGTCGAGCATGGATAGGTCTTGGTGGGGCGCCCAGGTGGGCTTGTCCACCCGGCACTCTGTGTGCCCTCTCCATGGGAAGAACTTAGACAGACCTCGGGCTGTAGATGTTTGAGGATGAGGTCCTCCACTAATACGTCTGCAGCAGGCCCTTCTGCCCATTCGGGGATTCCCAAGACACGAATGTTGTTTCACCTTGACCTGCCCTCATAATCCCCAAGTCTAGCTTCCAGATTCACGCTGGCCGCCTGAAGTTTGTTAACTTGGACCTTGAGGGCCTCGGTGTCTTGAAGAAGAGTAGTCGCTGTGTCCTCAACATCTCTTACTCTGGCTCCTATATTATGTAGGTCTGCTAGCATCAGTGAAACTTCTAGTGTGACAGTGTCTATGCACCCCTCCAATGCTGTTTGGACCCCCTGTCTCACTGCCATTATATTATGGAGGGATAAAGTGTCTCCTCTGGATGCCTGAGGGGCAGCAGTGGGCAGTTGATCTCTAGGGACCTCTGGGCCCTCCGACCCTTGAGGTAGTGAAAATGTATCCAGTTTGGTTTGGTGGGTCCCCTTCATGTTTTTTTCCCCCGTCAGGCCTTCAGAGTTCTTGATCACAAATAAGGAGGGGGTGGGGGACTGGACACCCGGGTACTCCCTGCCACCTTTCTGAGGGAGCGTATGTAATCCTCTGCAGACTGTCAGGTTTCTCCTAGCTTGCCTGATCCCCCCCACCACCACTCAAAGTCACGGTGGCAATCCTCCATCAGGCTCACCGAAACACGGTGTCGCACACACAAATCTGGAGGGCACTGTATATTTCTTCGTGCCTCTATTGATACGGTGGAGGTGTTTCTCTCAGTCCGCCTGGTGCATGCTTCACAACCGGCGCTACCACGTGCCTCCAGCGAGAGAGCCGTTTATGTTGGTCTGACGGTCTATGTGGAATGCCACTAGGGCCTCTCTCACTCCCTTCCCAGTTCTCCATCACCACTTGGAGTTGGTCACACCTCGCCCTGCTCTCCAGGTTAGACCACGCTGCGACCTGCGGTTCCAGAGCAATCAGGCATCACGTCTCTCCTGCAATTGAGGCCGAAGCTTCCCCTCACCCCACAGGCTTCACCTCTACTGCCGGACTTAACGGCTTCAGTCCACTGCAATATGTTGATCAGTGGAGTCTCTAGATGTCCGCCGATCCCACAAGCTTGTGGGTCGCGGCTGGAGAACAGATGGCTGTCTGGATGGTGAAGGGGAAGAAGGCTGGGTTAGGGAGTAGCACTAGGCAGCGGCAATCTTTATTGCATTGCAAGTTTCTGTGAGACAACAGGCTGAGCGATGATTTCTGTCAGATCTTTTCCTCACATGTTTTTAAATTGGTTAGAGACAATTATACTAATTCAATAAAGAAACATGAATTATGCTATTGATGGTAGCTCTTAGTGCAGCCCTTTTTGGCTCAGCATCCTACTAAATGCAAATAAAATATTTGTGAAGGTCTTAGTGAATTGGTTTCCTCTGGTCACTAGTGGCCCTGATGTGCAACATCAGATAAGCTTTATTCTTGGATGGAACCATGTAAGCAAATTCTCCTTATCTGATTGAACACATTCTGTATGTGAAGCAAAGCAAATGTCTTCAGTTATATTAATTTTAGATGGTGAGACGGTATTCATGTCTCTAACTCACTTCATTCACAAATCCTCAATGGCTAGTGTCATCTGTGACCCTGGCCCATTGGTTCAAATGGGTTATCAAAATGTCTGGGGTGGAACCAAACTGTTTGGAGCTCATTCAGCTCAAGAAGCCATGATTTCCAGGTCCTTATCACCGGGGGGTAATGTGATGACATTCTTAGATACACTGAGTGGTCTAAAGAGTCAACATTTAGAACATTTTATTGGAAATTATTTGTTCAGGCTTCAATGACAGTTATCAATATTCTTTCATGTAGAATAATTGGAGTGTTCAGCCTCACTACCAAATGCAAATTTTTCAAGCTTACAGTGAACAAAAATCCTGAATGTATTAAAGACATGAAAGCTAGTATTATCCTGCCTCTTTATGTCAGAACACAATGAAGATGTCGAATTATGATTTTTCGTCTTGATGATTCTTTTGTGATGGTTCTTCTGCTTCTACGCATATGTTGTCTGTCTGCTGTGCTTAAGAAAAGCACACATGCTGCCTCTAGAAGTACCTTCTATGGAACATGACATTTTGTAACTGGTTGCCAAATTTGCCATCCTTGTTGGTAGGATTTACAAAGTTTCTGGGACGTGAAGTTTAATTTGATCTTAGTTGCTGTAAAAATACAGCAAGATCAGAAAGCATAAAGAATAACACTTGTGTCTGTCTTTAGTAAAATGTGTACTTTTTTATTACAGTAGGTTAGAAAATCTACATTTTAGATGAAAATGAGAGGCGGTTTTCCACAAGTGACACAAAGCTGATTTTGTTGTTTGTGTCTAGAAACAATAAGCACACATAATTGCATAACAAGAAAGTCAATAATTAACCTGAGAGGGTGAGTCGTGGAAGTGCAGTATGTGTACACTCACATATTGCAAGTGCAATAGATTGTTCTAAGGTAATTGCTTACATTGTGTGGGTGCACATCAGAGGAAGGTACTGGCAGCAGAGTCCATTCTTGTTCAATGTAGCATGTCTGTGAGGTTGAGGTAGATGGGAAGAAAGTGCAGAGCACAAAGTAATCATGCTAAGTTCAGTGCAAGAGTACTACGGAATGAAGAAAGGTGTTAAGAAGGTACATTTCAGAAGAGCAGTGCGGGCGATAGTACACAACCAAAGGCACGCGACTAAGGTTAGCATGGTATTCTCACAAAGAATGTAGGAAAAGGGTATGCCATATTCAAAGACTGTATGTGTTGGAATCAGTACAGCCAGGGAAGATCACAAGCCTGAATGGAGTGAGGGATGAGGATATAGGAGGGAATAATTTCAGTGAAAGGATTGATTCTAACCTCAAAGATGATGATGCCTTTTCAGTAAAAAGTGTTCCTGTCTGCTTCTGTGAACTTGTGTAATACCAGCTCAGCATGCTTCCTTAAATATATTTTGTGGGGGGTTGCATTAGGAGAATATTTATCCTAAAGTTTTCATGGAGTGTTGTCAGTGAAATAGCATTAGTAAATATTAGAATCGCCTGCCCAATTCTGTCGCCTGCACAGTCCTGACATTTGTGTGCCTCTCCCAATCTCTCTCCCAAAATCCTTGTAACCATAGGTCACAGTTATGGTGGCTCTGCTGTGTTCAAATATAGTGGGTGTGGTCAGCAACCCATGGGCAGAACCAAACTGTTGAGCGGTGGTGGTACCCTTCATTCTCATGGTCCGTAGGCCATCCTGCTCCCTCAGTGTAAATCACTGCACAATGCTCTGTACTCTAGTGCGGTGTTTACAAATACTGGCATAAGGTCAAAGATGCAGGCAAGAGCAGATGAGCAACAGAGCTGTCACTGTGTAGGCCTCCAGATGTAGGATACATCTCAACTCACCGCAGCAGCCATGAGATCTCCATGACAATACACCTCATAATTTGGTTTCATTTTTTGTCAGAAAGCTCCAACCTGCTGTGTGATATTTGAATTAGTTGCTGATTAGTACTCATTGAACAAGATTTAGGTATTAAATGAGTTTTCTTTAAATGCAAAATATCATACAGTGTGCTTCACAAGATTTGTAATAGTCACAGGTACATTTTTTGAGTTCCTTTTATTTTACATCATTTTTATTTATAATAGTCAGTATTAACAAGTATATTGTGATAAAATGTTCAAAACAAGTTCATTTTGATTCCAATGTATCAGTTGTAGATAGGGCCAATGGAAACAAGCAGCAATGGAGTATGAAACTATGGGGAAGTATTGTCTAAACCATGCAGTTGGGAAAAACAAATTATGAATTAAAAGAATGCAAATTATACTGCACATTCTGTGAAATTTGGCTACTTGACATTTTAGCAAAGGGTGCAGACTCAAGCAACTTGAAACTTTACATGCCTTTTTTAAACTGTGCAAAGTGTGATACTGCATAGTAAAAAATAATGGCAGCTTCACCAGAATTCTACAATAGTGAGAAACCATTCCTGCTACGGCAACTTTCAATGGGTGCACTGTTGCTGCTTAGCTGTGGACTCAATCGGAGACCCTACCTGAAACTTGTTTCCTAATCAGTTTCTGAGTCCAACATTATGCACCATCTCCTGCTACCAACCTAAGTCACTTGGTCTTACCCGCATATATATTGTTCTCAGAGCTTGAGTATCACCCCAGTCCCCACCCTTTCAATATCAACTGTCCTACCTTGGAAAGCCAAAGGCTGGGACACCGTGAGGCTGGAAAATAGTCCAAAGTTCAAACTTCAAGTCAGGTGGCTAAAACTTTGCCTTGGTGAAGCTTGAAAGCATCAGCACCTTCACAGAGGGCAACGTTTCCCATTTTTGTGGGTGAAGGGTGAATCTTCACCTGCCTCTATTTTCAACACATAGAGATATGGATACAAAGGTCAAGCTAGTGTTTTAAATAACCATACACCTACTCACCCACCAATTACCAAGCACTTTACTAATCAAAAGTCAGACCTACTGACTTTACAGCTGCTTGCAATTAAAACCGAATTTTCTATGTTTCACAGGAAAATAGTCTGTCCTCCGTAATTTGTTCAGACTAATTACACAAAATAACGTCGGAATTGCACAAAATAGTCTTTAATTACGTGAAATGTGAATCCATCATTTTACACTATATTGTAGTGTGAAATGTGTTGATTTTTCAGGCAAGGATGCATTTACGGAAATGCACATGGACAACAATCGCGTTCTGTTGTTCCCATGCATTTGCGGTAAATTTCTTCCACAAATTTCACATTCTTTTGTGCAGAATTTCATGTAGCAAGCCTAATGCAGATTTCCCAAAATTACGCAAATTATGCCAACTTAATTAATGTCCAGGACGAGTATCTAAATGTGGTGTTTGTATAGCACAAATCTGGCCAAAAAGATTAAAGGAAAAAATACAGTCAAAAGATTGATTTGAAGGGAAAGCTGGCCTCTAACAGTAAAGGTGGACTGTTATCATCATGATATAGTGTTCTTTAAAGAGATGCTTCTTCAGCTCTCTCATAAATTGAAGCATGGTTGGAGTGGTTCTGGTGGCCCTAGGGATGTCATTATAGATACTCTTTGGATAAATGTAGCAGGCCTGTGGCATTTTTTTATTTCACTACTTCATGTCCAGTGTTATGGTGTCTTGACTGGATGTGTGCAGAGAATATTTGGAGGTGGGGAGCATGTCGGCCAGGTAGGGGGTGATTGCTTTGTAGATGAGTCAGATGATTTGGAAGAAGGTACACGCTGGCAAGGGGAACCAATGGAGTTCTATCAGGGAAGGAGGTGGTGTGTCATATTTCTTGAGGCCCAGAGGAGGCATGTTCATGAAGCATATAGGATGGCTGGAGGGAGAGAGGGGTTGTTGGGGGCAGTGTGGAGTCTTGAAGGCCATTTAGTAGGCTTTAAAACCATCTCGATCTGGAGTACAAGGATTCGGATGGCAGTTTTGAAGCCACTTTTTTGGAAGAATGATTTCATTTTCTTCAGTACAGAGAGATGGTTCCCAACCATCTTGGTTTTCTTAAGCATGAGTTCATTCAGGGTGAAGTCAGTGTGCAGATTGAATCCGAATTACTTGGTGAAAGGTGGGGTTCAAATATGTCCATGTTTGTGTCACTGTGCAAGGTTTGCACTACTTGTTGCTAGCTGTTCTTGATGAATAGTGGGAATTCTGTCTTGGTGGGAATGAGCTTCAGGTACATGTTGGACATCCAGATCTGGATGAGGTGAAGGCAGTGTTTGAGGTGTTATATTTTCTTTGGGTTTCAGGAGAGTGAGCTTCTACAACACACTACCTGTAGCTGTTGTTATTAATCACTAGAGTCAGACCCACAAATACTGTTGGATAACCAAGTTATGCCCATTGAGCACCTCACTCTCAAGCAAGTAAACCAGTCAAAGCATAGTGCAGGAGATGGCTGAGGGTTATGAACTTATATACAGCATTAGAGATGAAATAACACAATATTTTGTACTTGTTACTCTGTTACTATATTTTATGATGATAAACATTTCTGTTCCAGCTCAGTTAAAAGTATTTACACTATACAAGAGAAACATGTTGCATGAAAAAACTTGAGAAATGAAACTTCTGTAAAAAGTGTATATTCTAAGGGAATGCAAATTCTTTTGAATTCAAATGTGAAATGTGAGCAGGGGCTGCATCACTGACATTGACTGCCTTAATGGAATGGTTTAATATCATTCTACGCACTATGTACTGAGGCAAATTATTGGATGAGCATGTGGCCTGAACACCTTTATGACCCACCAACAGGCACTATGAGAAACTCTTAATATCTTCAGCTTCAACTCCAGAGCTCTCAATGGTGCCCCGTCATGCACACCCACCCACTACCACCACTTACTCACACACCTACAGACAACTCATTTCATAGTACGCAAAATACAATAGTCACATGTGGCATAAAAAAAATAGAAAAATCGTTTGGAAAAGGCATATACTCTTAGGGAATGAAAGATGAAGTAAAACCTGAAATGTAAACAATGCATATTAGCACATTGCGTATGCAATTAAAGCATTTTGAATGCAATAGAGAATTGCAACCATGAGTAGGTTTTACTAGACTGCAGACTTGTGATATTTATTTGGAGGGAGGTTGGTGAATTTATTGGGGTGAAGGAAAACTTCAAAACTGTTAGTTCTTTTTTAAACTGACTTTTGTTAATTTCTTACCAGCTTTAATCAGTGATACATTTTATTCATAGCTGCCAAGTTTTCAGAATGCTACTGTTTGACATTTCCATGGTTTCAGGGTACTTATGAGTGACATTCAATGACCAAATGTGTGACACTGTGACCCTCATTATGATGTCTGTCAGACCACCACTGACAGGCTGTCAGTGGCGGTCGACTGACCAACAGACCTTTGGTCTGAACGCCGGATTACAATCCAGGTGGTCGGACCATAAAGGGTGAGGGGAAGACCGCCGTTGGGGCACCGGTCAGAATCGCAATCCCGAATGAAGGCAGTGCCGAGGCAGGCACTGCTATCGGAATTACGATATCCCTTTCTGACAGCCTTTTCATGTCAGAAAGACCACCATGAAAAGGCTGTCGGAAACTGATTTTGAGAACCCCAAACAGGGCCCCCCCCTTCCATTGTGGAGCACCTGAAAGTGGACCAGGGGGCACATGTAGTGCCCCCACACAACTCCATGCACCGTGTGCACATGCACATGGTGCATGGCACACGGTGCATGGAGATGCAGGAAGTGCTCGTTTACATGGCGGTTTGCGCTGCTGCCCTTTTCATGGGCCACAGCACAAGCCGCTGTGTAAAAGGCAATAACAACAGTTGATGGACAGAATGCAGAACAATGTCATACATTCACCCCAGTATAGAGATCTGGGCCTAAATCCATTGTTTTTTTGCTCACCATGCCATTCCAGTTTGAACCCAGCCATATGCAAATCAGTCTTGACCCCGTGCCTCATGGGAACAGTCCAGCCCGAACTGCCAAGTCAGGTCCTCCCTGGACTGGAACCAAGCATTCTAGGACCGGTTGCGGAGTTTCACCCCTCTTCAGCCAGGATAGCTTGATTCCAGTGGCATGGAGAGCACGGGACTCACGTCTGAGCATACCCGTCCCACTCGGGGTGACAAATGCAAAAACAACAGTTGATGGACAGAATGCAGAACAATGTCATACATTCACCCCAGTACAGAGATCTGGGCCCAAATCCATCGTTTTTTTGCTCACCATGCCATTCCAGTTTGAACCCAGCCATATGCAAATCAGTCTTGACCCTGTGCCTCATGGGAACAGTCCAGCCGAACTGCCAAGCCAGGTCCTCCCTGGACTGGAACCAAGCATCCTAGGACCGGTTTCGGGGTTTCACTGTGTAAAAGGAGCACTTTGCGACCGCCAGCCCGTTGGTCACATCGTACTACGGCGGTCGGACCGCTGACTGCTTGTCGGGCAGTCTCCTGACCGCCGCGATAGCAGTTGACGTCCGACCGACCGACAACATAATAAGGCCCTAAGAGGGCCACTTCCCTGTGAGTAAAACCAAGCAACAAAGTGCTTGGAAAGTGGCAGATATCAGAAATTGCAGCCTTTTGAGCAATGAGAAGCTCTACAAATATTTTAAAACTGTTGCAAAACACCTCAAATGAAACGTCACTAACCTACTACCCCTTAATTATTATTAATGTTATTGTCGCTTATAGAGCGCACAGCTACCTCCAACGGAGGTGTCCCGGCGTGGAAGTTTTGTATTTGTGAATTGTTCTGATGTGGTCAGTGTTGTGAATGACTGGTCGTGCATGCGTCTACAGTATTATTATTCTGATGCTGTGAGAATTTGAAAGTGTTTATTTTGAGAGGTGAGTTTTGTCCAGATGATGCAAGTTCTGGTGAGTGTCCTAATGGTGAAAGGCAGTATCTACTATACGTGGAGCTGTGTTTTGATTTTGCAGCTGTTGAAATTTGTATTTAACATTTTTCATGTTCTTTTATCAATCTGACAAGTTAGCTTTGTGTGAAAAGGCAACCAGTGAGATCTTTATGTAAACTAAACATCTCATGATTCCAAGGTCGAAATAGTCAGGTAAGAATAACCTCTGACCTTGAAACTCATGTCCTGTTCTCCTATGCAGTTTCTATTGTAACCCCCCGCTCGTAAAACACTGAAATTGTATAGAGCAGCAGGGTCATTGTGTTTATCCTGGCCTCTTCCAAACATGTATATATTTTAACCACCTTGTACATATCATGCACTCATTGTGTCACTGATCAAACCATGCCACTTTTTCACAACTCACTTTAATCTTCACGTTGTTGGCAGCTGTGCGTGTAACATAATTCTTTATATGTGGGTAAATATAAATGATGTAATTTATATAAAATATCGTATTACCCAGAAAACCCGATTACTTTGACTTTATTGTGTGTTCCCTGCTAAAGTTTTCACATTCAACCTGTGCAGGAAATAACTTGTCCTTGAAATTTAATTGTAATAATAAGAAATATTGTGGTTATACCCGACAGAACCATTGTACTTTCATAATCCTATACTCAGGTTCTGAGGGATATAGGGTCACCTCATTGTCTATTGAGCTTCATTGGTGGAACTCGGCGTCATTTCACAGAATTTTTATGTACCTCAATTAGAAATGGGAGTCTCTAGTTGGTAAGGGCTTGCACCTTTGTCCAAGTTGGGACCCTTCTTCCTAATCAGGATAAGGGAGTTACACTCCTAAAAAAAACCCTGCTTACCCCCTTGGGAGCTTGGCATGAGCAGTCAGGCTTATCTTAGAGGCAGTGTGTAAAGCATTTGCACATAACCAACAGTAATACAGTGTAAGCACTACAAAAGGACACCACACCAGTTTAGAAAAATATTTAATATTTTTATATACTTAAGACAAGACCAAAACAATAAAAATCCACAATACAGTACTTAGAAATCTTCAGTTATCAAAATATGCTTGAAAAATAGTTCCTTGATGTCGATAGCTCCGTCCGGGGCTATCACGGCGTCGTGAACAAACAAATCCCAACAGTTCTGGCTGACCACGGTGGCGCAGGTCAGCTACGGAGTCGGAAAGACCCGCAAACAGTACCTTTAGAGATGCAGGGCATCGGTGACCTCTGGTTGAGCTTCCGAAAGCACGTGTCCACAGGCCTCGGTTCTGGTGGTCGGTGCAGGAGTCGTCGGGTCGTTGAAGTCACACGCGGTGCAGGTCAAACTCCTCGCGGTTGAAGTCAGGAGCGCTGGCGTCAGCAGGCGTGGGTGCTTCGGTGCCAAGTGCAGTGGTATGGCGCGCGGTGCCCTCAGGCCACAGTGCGGGCAGCAGCTCGGATGCGGCATCAGATGGCGTTTTCGGTGAGACCAGGGTCGCAGGGTCGCAGTGCGAAGTGGATGCGGTGCTCGTTGCGGTGCTGGCAGGTAACGGTGCAAGCAGCGTCGTCGTCGTTGCTGAAGCGCTGTCGTCTGCTGAGGAACTGGAGTCGATGGTGCTGCATCGGTAGGCCAAGGCTGCGGTATGGGATGAGAGCGGTGTGTCGTGTTACTTTCTGAGCAGTGCCCTCGAACCACGGTGCAAGCAGCGGCGTCGATTTCCACGTGGAGCGACATCACCGGGGATACCAAGGCGTCGTCGTGAAGTGAGGCGGTGCGGAGTGCGGTGCCCACAGGTCGTGGTGCGAGCAGCGGCTCAGGGGCGGCTGCAGCAGGCATCGTCAGTGAGACCAGCGTTATGGTGCGGCATTGCGGCGGTGCCCTCTGCAGTGCCTTCAGGACACGGAGTCGGCAGCGGCGTCATAGATGTTGTTGGGATGTTTTTATTCTGTTGCAGTACAAAACACACAGTTCCCAGTGCTGAGGGCAGAAGAGCTTGAAGTCTTTGTTGTTCCTGAGATTTCTTGAACAGGGGGCAAGCTCTACCGCTAGCCCTTAGAGAAACTCACAAAAGTAGATTGCAGAAAGTTCAGTCCAGTCCTTTCTGCCCAAGACAGAAGCAGCCACTGCAGGCCAACATAGCAAAGCACACAGCAAAGTGGTAGTTCCTCCACACAGCTTCTCCAGATCTTCTTCTTGGTAGTCTCCTTAGTCCAAAAGAGTTCTAAAGTTCAGGAGTTTGAGCCCCAATATTTATGTCACAAAATCCTTTGTCCTCCCAGGCAGAGAGTGTCTGTGCCCAGCCAGAACCAGTTCGGCCCTCCCTAGTGTGGCTTCCTGGCAGGAGGGGGAGACGGCATTGTCAGAGGCAGACCAGGTCCATTCTGGAGCAAGGAAATCTCCCTCCCCTACACTAAATGCAGCCCAGGTCTATTCAGCCCTTTCCGGACCCACCCAGACTATCTGGAGCCTCTGCTGCTCCCCAGTCCCTGTCATCCAAAACCCAGACAGTCAATCCACAAACCCAAAAGAGGCCTGCTGGATGGCTAAGCAAGAAAATACATACTTTCTAAAAGTGGTATTTTCAAACACAGAATGTAAAAATCACTTTCACTAAAAGATGCATCTTTAAATTCTGAGTTCAGGCATACCAAACTTCATTTTCCTACCTAGGAACCAGGGCCAGTTATGTTTATAAGATGTTATAAACCAACTCCCGATTCTGACCTATAGGGAACTAGTAGCCTTGCAATAGTGAAAAACGAAATTGGTAGTAATCACGACATGCCACACACACCAGGGCATGTCCTACCTTTCACACACACTGCACCCTGCCCACAGGGGTACCTTGGGCCTACCTTAGGGGTGACTGACATGTAAGAAAAGGGAAGGTTAGGGCCCGGAAGTGGGTACACTTGCCAAGTCGACATGGCAGTTCCAGACTGCACACAGGCTCTGCAATGGCAGGCCAGAGCTAAATTTACAGGCTGCTTGTGTGGGTGGCACAATCCAGTGCTGCAGCCCACTAACAGCATTTGATTTATAGGCCCTGGCACACTCAGTGCACTTTACTAGGGACTGACACATAAATCAAATAGGCCAATCATGGAAACACCAATTCATAACACATTTTACCACAGGAGCACTTGCACTTTACCACTGATCAGCAGTGAGAAAAGTGCGCAGAAACACTAAGCCAGCACAAACAAAGTCAAAAACGGGAGGTCAGAAAGCAAAAACTCAGGGGAATCACGCCAAAGGATGCCAAGTATAACAACCTCCATGTAGTCATATTCTGTGAGTTACATCCATCCCTAGCCATTTAATGATTCAGTAAACCTTTTCAGGTCATTAGTTGGTTTTAGTAATTTACAAAAAACACTTAAGCGATTACAAAACCTCAGATTTCATGACTCTGAGGGCTTGCAACCATTAAACCATTTTATAAATCAGGTCCCAGAAGGTATTACATGATGTAAGTGCCATAAATAAGTAACATTTGATAACCGAGGGTGATGATGGGGACAGAGTTAGTCAGATGAAAGTGACCGAAGACTTTAGGTAGTGATGGGGAAGCAGTGAATAGCTTTTTTTCATATAATACATTTTTTATGTTTTAAAAGTTGTAAATGAGAGTTGTTACAGTCTTTTATCATACTTCATTTACCAATCTCTGAAGGATGGAAGACTGAGTTTGTGTTGGAGTGATTTGAATTTGTGACCTGCAGATTATTAGAAATCTATTTGAGTATTTACCTCACATAGTAATTTTCCTGATGTCAAAAACAAGGCAGGCTGACAGAAGGGAGCTGGCTGTTGTGACAGCCTAATGAGTAGCAATGTGCCAAAACAGATAGTTAGCAAGGATTATGACAAACAGGTGTGGATAGTTTGAACATATGGTTCTTGGTAGAGGGTGAGATTAGATTGAAAGACTAGTGGCAGAATGTGGTACTTCGATTGACAGAAATGGGCAGGGAATGAGTGTCACTGGATAGATGTTGGGAAAACTCTTAATAGACTTTAGATGGGATGGGTCTCAGTAGAAGTAAATTCTAGATGAGAGAATGAATGAACTGACATTGCTTGGTGAGAGAATGTGAAATAAAATAGGAAAGGTTTGCGAATTCAAGGCATAAGCTGCAGGGGCAGCCAGGGGATAGGATGGGAATAGAGAATAGGTGCAAATGATGTGATATAGCTGTTGGTTGACAGGGGATGAAAGGAGATATGTGACAGATGGGAGGTATAGTGTACAGTTGACGGGAAAGTACATGGGATGCATCATGGGGATTGTTGAGAAAAGAGAAAGATGGGAGGAGTGGATACGGGGAAGGTGAAGGCAGAATTGGGTAACGGGAAAGGGTACAAGAAGGGAGGGCCTACAGGAGGGGACAAATATGTTTAAAAGGGAAGTAGTTTAGAGGCCAAGACAGGATCACAGATTAGTGACTAACCTAAACGTATTCTGGAGTCCTCACAGTTAAGGCTAGGTACATATTCTGTAGTAAGCTCTATTGAAATCCAAGCCAAGTCTACATTTTCTGCTTTAATCTTGTGTTTTCTGAACATAAATAAAATAGAAAACTGAAAGTATCCCATGGTGATCTATTACCCGCTAAGGGAATACCTACTAATCCCTCTAATCACAATCTGTTACTGGTCAACCAAGGACAGTGCTAGGGTGAATGATTTCCTACAAGCCAATCAGAAGAGTCTAATGACAACCTTCTCTTACATTCAATCTGAATTGTTGCTTTCAGACAATCCCAATGCTTCCCTGTGGTTGAACTCTTCTGATTAGAGGCTGGGTGTCAGTCCAGAGTAACAATGGGCAGCGCAAGCCTCCATAGAACAGCTTGTGAGTGTGATTCTTCCATTCAAAGAATCCACACTTTTTCAGTGACCACCCATAAAATGCTGTGATTTGTGTGTGTGTGTGGGGGTGGGGGGGTTGCAGCTGTGCAGAATGTCAAACAAAGTGTATCCATTTAGTTGTATTTTGTTTCACTGACAATCAATTTCATGGAATGCCATTGCTGAGAAACCCTTTCATCTAAACTGTTGATTGGAAATTATCAGACTGAATGGTATTTACCATTTCATAGAAATCAATTTGTAGAATATCCCCTTTCTCGAAATTGGCTTTGGCATACTTACTTTTAAAGATGTAAATGCAGCAGTTGCAGATCTTACTTTTAGAAACAGTTTTGTCGGAGATATTTTTTTCAGTGCCTTACTTCAGGGGCCATTATTTCAGATTAATATATTTTACATTGCTAAACAATTACTTTGACTGGTTTTAATTTGGGGACACCTCACCCCATCCATTCCTGACCCTTCGTGACCCCTAAACACCACCCATCCCTGTCCTCTGAAAACTCCTAATCCTTCAACTCTAAAAGCCATTCTACCCCAACAATCTACCCATCCCTGAACCCTCAAACCTTTCCCTACCCCATAAACTCTGTCTATACCTGAAACCTAAAAAACATTTTCCACTAAAATCTGTAATCCCTTAAAATCCCTTATAATCCCCTCACCATTCCAAAACTCTAGCCGTCCATGACCCCTAAAAAACCCTTAACATCCCTACAATCTACTCATCCCTGAACCCTAAAACACCTTCCTACATAATCCCTGAATCTTTTAAATCACTCACCACCCTAAACAGCACCCATTCCTGAATGCAGAAAATTCTTCACCACCCGTAACCTCTACTCTTCACTAAACTTCAAAAACTCTCAGCACCCCTAAACTCGACCTATTTCTGAACTCTAAATCCCCCTTGTATACCTGAACTCCACCCATTCCTGACCACAAAACAAACCCTCAGGACTCCTAAACATTACTCATCCTTGAACCCAAAAACCTGTCACTAGTCTTAAACCCTCACAAGTTTAAGATAATTTTGGATTTTTTCCTCAAAATTATCTATTATTCCTTTAAACTGTTTCCTTTAATTTTCGGTTTATTTGTATTTCCGTAAAATTGTTTTACCCAGCTTTTGTTTCTACTAATATGGTTCCACATTGGAGGTTTTCTTTTTTCCATTATTTCACATATTTCACTGAGGATCATCTTAGAGCAGTGGTTCCCAAACTTTTTAGAACCACAACCGACTTTTCAGAACAACAAACATTTGTGTCCTATCCACCTTTAATGGACGAGGCAGAGTTTTTTGGGATGTAACTAAATCATTGCGTGGTAATTAATTTACATTTACGGATGGTGCATTTTCCATTGAAATGACCACTATATTTGCACAGACATCGATTTATTAATAAAAGTACATAGAACACAAATCATAACGTGGAAATTCGGCTTCTGTGAATATTTATCATTGGTGCATCATCAAGTAAGTGTCTTGCGTTGTTTTGATCCTAATAAAATCTGTTTCCAGTATACTTCAGAATGACAAAAAGTGCTTAATTTTTGCTTTCCTGACTACTGGATGAATATTGTTCATTTACAGATATTTGCATTTTGTTTTGCATTTGAAAAACAAAAACGTCCTACATTGTCACATTATTCACTTTAAAAACTTCCCTTGCTTTGCCGTCAAGGAAAGAAAAGTAAACACCAATCCCCATGTCAAACTAATAAAGCAGTTTGACATTGACCTCTGTCTTTGAATCGTCAGCAAATGTGACAAGTTAAACACAGAATTTAAAGGCATCTTTATTGTTAGGACTTTAGCGACCCACAAAAAAATCAGCTTGCGACTCACAGTTTGGTGAGCACTGTCTTGGAGTAATACATCCCTATTTTGAAATGATCATGTAGTATAGCCAAATTCCATCTTGGGGTGATACCTCTCCATCATGAAGTGATCATCGACTAGTACAGTCCCATTCTAAAGTTATTTTGGGATCATCCTTGAGTAATACAGCCTCATTCTAAAGTCATCACAAAATCATTCTGTAATAATACAGCTTGTCCCGAAATACTCATAGGATGATTCTGGAGTAATCCAACCTATTCCTGAAATCATCATGAGATTGTTGGGATGGGTGAATACAATGTCAATCAATGTCATGATATGTGGAGCTCTGACAACGACAATATCAGGAAATGCAATGTGAACGTATGCCACAGCTTGTGCCCACATAGCCTCAACAATGCCTGACAATGCAATGTCAATGTATACCGTAACTTGTGCCCATACAGCAGTGCCAACATCAGCAATGATACCAATGTATGTCATAATCAATGCTTGTATGATAATATTATTGTTGCCAGTAAGAACAATGCCAGTGCAAGATCAGACCAAAACAAACATACCTTTAACAACACCAGTAGGAACAATGCCAGTGTGCAAGATGACAACTGTATGCATAATGTTGATAATGTCAATAAAAATGATACCAGTGGCTGCCATCTTATTTTTTGGGAGTTCGAGTGAACTCACATCTTTGCTGTCGGATTCACCAAATGTGACCTTCCTATCAACCACTAGTCAGCAATATGTGGTTAGGCAGGTCCTGCGACCCATGCCCACGCTTATTGAGTAACAAGTCACAGATGGGGTTCCCCATAAGTCACATGAAAACACACACCCAGGGAAAATCCTGATCAATTCCACAGATAGATAGTTGCACAACAAACAAGTCCGAGGTAACTGGCCTCAATAAAACTTGTTTGGCCAAAGGTTTGAGTTTCCCAGAAATCCCACAAAACTAAATACCACATGTAGATAGGTACACTTAACCAATCAGGACACGACATGCACCCCACATGTAGCGAACATGCGCTCCTCACACCAGACATCTGACCATATACACACTGGCCCACAGTAGCTCTCCCCAAGGTTGAGAGCACTTTGTGTCTTTATCAGATGCACACATGTGATTGATTCATGACTAAGATGCTCTTTTGGAATGTAGAGAACACTTTATTGTACCTCATGAATTGTATAAATTGATGGCCAAAACTTTGTACATCGAGAGAGTTTGAGCAGACACATTTTGTCCAGGCTCTGCTGGCCGCAGTGTTTAATTAAAGCAACTTGGTTCTGTTTTGCCAAATGCCTCTTGTCTCTTCATTTATTTAAGATAAATTCATATCCGAGCAACAAGATCATCCTGCAATAGAAGAAGATCATCACATGTTTTCCACTGAATTAATCAGGAACCTACCCTGCAGTAATCCAACCTAATCCTGAAATCATCATGAGATCATCCTGCAGTAGTAAATGATCATCAAATGTTTGCCACTAAAGTAATCTGGAACTAATTCTGGAGTCATTTCTCTGATGACTGTAGAGTCATCTCATCAAAATATTTCGCCCTTTACACATACTTTAGGATGGCTTGTGGTAACTTCCCAAGATAATTACAGCAATAGCTCAGCTGAAGTCATCAGATGACTTCAGAATGACTCTAGGATGATCATCCTTGTTTACTTGGGCTGTTTCCTTTTAAAGCGTAGCTGAAGTAGGGAATGTATGAAGGAAGGAAAGGGGGGACACCTCATTCAAATTACTTCGTTAACTCTCTGCTTTTGCATGCAAAGTCTTTCTTGATAGAATTGCACAGTAGTCTACTGACTCGCCCATATTTTTGGCTTACTATGTCCAGCCAAATAGCCCAGTGCTCCTTCCTTTGGAACTGAATGTGCAGTCAATACAAGCAGGGCCGGACTGGGAACCAAAAGTAGCCCTGGCAATTTTCTCCGACCAGCCCCAGGGGAAGTACTGCCTGGCCCCAGGAGCCTGAAAATGCTTGCTTGCTGCTTTTTTGTTACTGGGGGCAGATATTTCAGCACCGCTTCAAAACTGAACTCCAATAACAAAACCAGCCCCCACTGCTGCAAAACCAGTCCCCACCCTTCCAGCCTCCCGGGTAAATGCCCGGTGCCCGTTACGCACAGTTTGGCCCCGAATACAACATAGGGTTATCACAGGTTTCTGTTAGCAAGTAGGCGGCTGTAGCAAGTCACACTCTATTTTTCGTGGACCCATTAGCAGTCAAACATCATTAGAGAGCAGTATGGTCGGTTGAGTGAGAGGTTGGAATAGGTTGAAATGGATTCAGCAATGGTTCGACACATACGGATTAGAATCCACAAATGTATCACTTTCTTCTACTTACAATTAGTCCAATTTTTACTTTAACCTGGCTATGCCAGATCGCTTCCTCCTCAATGTTGACACTGGCACCATCTTATCAACACTTCAGGAAGTGAATCAGTAAACTTCTCGAAAAGAAGCACTGAGATGTAACCCCACGAGATTACGCATTACAGTCCGCGTTTTTTCTTTAATAAACACTTACGTGTTCACTGCCATACTTCTATTTCTGTCTGTAAAGCAGTAGAAAGGCCCCTATTTCACATACTTTGTTTACCCATGTCAGATACTCAAAAAACGTTTTTAGAATACATTTCATCAATAAATAAAGGTAAACCACTTACTGAAGTAGGATCTGTACTCTCTGCCACAAGTAGTTTCCGTTCCTCAGAAGTGAAAACATGTAATTGATAGGACCAGGAACTATTCTACATCAGAATTGAGAATTATAGATCCGCAGTAATTTAACGAGTTGTAGCATTGTAGCATTTTCCCATAGCTACTTTAATCCCCAAGAAACACTAAGCACGCAAAGTAGTGCGCAAATAAGAGGATGGAGAATCCATCAATTTACTATGCTCTGGAATACTATCTGACTAAATTGTGTATTTACATCTGAAACTAGGCACCATACTTAGAAAGCTTGTGAAGCCAGATATCCATGTCGTACTAGTGTACGTTGTTCTGTTTATTTGATGGTTTCAGCATAGCGACTTGTAAGATGAAGTTTGCCGACTATGCCCATTTTAGCTTATTAACCAGTTATGTTTAGCAGGTTCAAGCTTGTAATGACAATAGCAGACCTCAGAGGACACCTAATGTTCATGAGCTACACTCTCTGGGTCCTATATACAAAGGCCCTCTGCACTCATGGAGGAGGCCCGCAGCCTTGGAGGAAGGTGAGGGAGGTCGCACACATGGTGGGACCTCCCCAATGAGAAACTGCAATGTGGAGATCCCGCCAGGGATGCAGGGCCTGCCACAACTACGGGGCCTCCGCCATGAGTGAAGAGGCCCTTTGTGAATTGGGCCCTCTGTGTGTTTGTTTCACTTACTATTTCCACCTTGAGAATCAGCTGCAGTACAACCACCTGGATTTAGCTTCCTGTTTTCACCGTAGAATTTTGCTTGGTCTTCTGATGACTGATGATATACATATTAACTGGATACTCAAGGTCCTTCATTTGTTATGTTGTCTACAATGATCTTCCATCTCCATTGCTCCTCCATATGTTCTTGCTTCCAAATGTGTTGATCAGAAAATTTGGGAATCTGATAGAAAAGAAGCGGTCACTGAAATTCTCATCCTTGTTGGGACTAGTTTGCACCCAATATATCTCTTCTTTCCTGAAGAACTGGTAGAAGATAGTTATTCCTTCCACTGAGGAGCAGATGTGAACCCTTTGTTAGAGATACTACGCTGCTATGCATTAAACACAGAAAACAAACTCTACAGTTTCTAAAGGACATGTCATTTTCTTTAGAATCTTTCTGGCAGGTCAGTACAAACTGAAACTCTATTGGGTACAAAGACAGATCAAATCATTCACCAGTATACATTTTTTTGTGTTGATAGTTAGGTTCACATTATGATCCACTGGGCAGACAAGATATCAAGCGCCATAGAGAAGGTCCATACTGCAGGAATCTAGGATACAGCCTCTTGCCAGCATTTTTTTCTTTTCCTACTCCCCTTTGCTCTGGAGGAGAGTGTCTGGCTGCTAGTTATATTCTTTGGGAACTGGTGAGAGTCTGGCTGCTAGCTATATTTTTGGGGAACCAGCAGAAACCTTCAGAGGGTGTGTGGAGCCATTGTAGATGTCCTGGCATTCCTTCAGAGTGGGTTGAAGTCTATTGGTACAACATGTTGAGGAAAAAGGCAATGGACTCAGGGCTCTGAATCTGATGCAGATAAAAAAAAGTACAGTGGGAGTCACTTTTGTTGATTGATAAGACGCTTCCATTTACTCACTAGTAGTGGAATGAGTGGACTGCATAAAGAACCAATCCATTTACAAATGTCCAATCAGTGCCATCTTCGGACAGCAAGGAATTATATGAATGCTCCTTTGGGGGGTCTGCAGATGGTTTGCCCTCTTGCAATATATTAATATGTATTCCTGCTACATTCTTAATATGAACAGTTTTCCTGATTATTTTTTTACATTCTAAATATTTAAGTACATTTCTAGAATACAATTTGGTCAAATATTAAATGTGTAAATGACATTGTTACCTTTCCAAACAGGTTATTTGTTAGCACAACAGCCAGCAAAACAAAATGCCTTTAATTTCTCATGTCGACAGTCAGAAGCTGCTCAAAATCATGGTCAGCTACAGTCATCTAAGAATAACCATAGCTTGTCAATGTAAATAACAAGAGGGAGGGGAGCAGATGTCAGATGAAACACAGCCTTGGGGGTCTGAATGCCAGTGAAGGGTAGTCTCCAGTACATCGGGCGCAACAGTGGAACCTGGAGCTGCCTTTGACAAACTCCAGATGGGATGCATTCGGCGGGGGCATTTTTGCAATGAAAGCGAGGTGGATATAAAGTTATAAATAAAGCAGGCGGGGAGGCATCTGCTCACCCCTACCATATCCACTAGCAACTGAACGTCACCACAATTAAGTCTGCAATGCCACAGTACTATGCCTGCAGGTGGGAGATTTTTCTTGTTCTGAATTAGTGCGCCCGATGCCAACAGGAGGTGGCCTTTATAAACTGACTCAAGTGATGTTGCTACAATCCATAGCACAAGCGCTCCTCTACACAGGCTTCTGTTTTAGTTAGTCCCACCTAATAGATATGAAAATCCCTAGCTTGAACTGATTCCATGTCTGGGTCTCCATTGGCTGGCGCATCTTGAGAGTCACACGGTCTTTGACCCTGGTCCCCAGGTGCCTTGTGCCCTCTTTCACTTACACTTGGGCCATCCGGCCAATGTATTAGGTTTGTATTTATCTTGAACATTCACATGCATAAACGGCTAAGAAGGCAAAAGAAATTTGGCAACTGCTGAAGCTATTACTAAAGAAGACCTACAGGCCTGCTTGGGCGATCTCCATTATAAAATTTCAAATACAGTGACCACACAAATTCAGAGTCTGATGGGTGATTTGGCATTGGGGCTATCTGATGTCACGAAAGAAAGTCATTCTTTGGGAGTACGTGTGGCAACTAATGAAGACTAACTATATTGTTGCTAGGAGCCAAGAATTTGAGAAGCTTCAGGATTCTGGCTCAAAAGCAGAAGATGAGAACATCAGAAGGGTACTACATTTAATTGAAATGGCCAGCAACCAAAACATTCCCATGTCGATCCTGTTGCTTGGTGCCGAGAAGGCAATTGATAGGGTTAAGTGGGTCTTTCTTGCCGGGGTGTTGGAGGCCTTGAGCTTTGGTCCCCGCATGCTGGTGTGGATGACAGATAGTTATAAGATCTCGATGACGTGGGCCCTTATCAACCGGAAGTGGTCTGGTGAGATCCTCCTGTCGAGGGGGATTAGACAGGATTGCCCACTTTCGCTATTGTTATTCATCCTAGCTGACAAGGCATTGGCTGCTGCCATCAAACAGAATGCGGGTATAGTAGGTATACCCTTTTGGGGAGAACAGCACACAATACATAGCCTTCTGTCACTCACTGATCCTATATGGTCGGCTCACAAGGTGAAGTGACTCCCAGAGCTATATAAGGGTTTTTTGGGGATCACGTTAAATCTAGATATAGCTATATCTGAGATGCTCAGTGTGGCCTGACTTTAGAGTTGAAAAATCAGCTTTCGACCATGACCCCATTGCCCTGGGCCATTAACAAAAAACTCTCATATCTGGGTGTCTATATTACTCCAAATCACCACCAGGTCTACACTTCCAACTAATTACGCATGCTTGATACGCTTCCAACTAATTACGCATGCTTGATACGCTTCCAACTAATTCCGCATGCTTGATACGCTTCCAACTAATTCCGCATGCTTGATGCTATAAAAACAATCGCCACAAATTGGGACATTTATATATCTCATGGTTAGGAAAAATGGAGGCCATTAAGCAAAATGTATTACCCAGATTATTGCACCCCTTTCAAGCACTTCCGGTCAGGTTTCCCGAGGGAGACAGAGGCCCTGCAGTGCTCTATAGAGTACTTTATTTGGGCTGGGAAGAAGGCTTGTGTATAACAGAAAATAATGAAGGCCTCTAGGAAGTCAGGGGAGCTTGGCCTCCCCGACACACTTAAATACTATCAAGCAGCAGCATTTCCTTTGAGTGGTCTTTGGGTTCCCATGGATGCAGCACTTGTGGGATAGGCCCCGTGGGCCACTACCTGGCTCCCGAAACAAACAAGACCAGCCATCTGCTAACTACTCTGAGATTCTTAAATCAACCTTTGAAATCTGGAACAAGCGCACTAAAGACCACAAATTAATGACTGTTCCATCCCCCTTTACTCCCCTGCTGGGTAATGTGGATATGTTCCATTGCTAAGGGTGTACTTCCCCGTTGTGTTGTGGCTGGGTGTAGAATGCTTTGTGACTGCTGTTTTTAGGGAGGAGGTGTCAAAATGTCCTGCAATGTAAGCATGATTTTCAAGATTAGGAACGTGATCGTATGTGTTACTTCCAAGTACTCCACTGGGCTCTCTTCCCAGGAAATAAATTGGCTACTACTCATCCATTAATGAGATGGGAGAAATTGTACACCAACAATGGTGGCCCTAAAGGTCTGATGTCAAACATTTACTCAATCCTAACTGGCAGTAGAATGGGCACGGAACATGAAAAGGTGGTCCCAGATTCTTGGTTGCCCCATCCCCAGAGCACGACGGCAAACATAATAGACCGACATTCCATCGCTATTTAAGAGTGTGCAGATTAGGGAAACGATGTATAAACTCATGCTGCCATGGCATATAACACCCACTAAACTGAAACAGATGTATGGGCCAACCGACGGATTATGTTGGAGGGCTTGTGGACCGAGGGGAGATGTCATATATATATTGTGCCATCAAGTTGACAGTTTTTGGGAAAGAGATCTATCAAAGTGGGAATAGGTTTTCCACTGAAAATAAATCCTCCAACCACAGTTCTGGGCCTTAAACAAGTGGCCCGCTCAAGACAGACTGGAGACTAATTAGCAAGATGCTCTTGCCCGCTAAATAACTCTTGGCGCTGAAGTGGAAGTCACCGATCAGCTCATCGATGCAGAAATGGGCGAGTAAGCTATGGACTCTGCTTGCCACGGAGAAATGATCATGGGGACTTACTGATATGGACTACAAGTCTGAAAACCAATGGCATACCCTTGCATACTACTGGTCGGGCAATGGCCAGATTTACAACTGCCCTAGGTCTTTGAGATTGCTCCAGCTATCCGTCGAATGGGAGATAATGTCTTGTACGCTCTATACCGTTATGTTTAAAGCACAAGCTGAATATACCAATGAAACATTAATGTTATGCACACTAAACTGACTAATCCATCTGGGTTATGGTTTTGAACGTACACGGGGAGGAAAGAGGGATTTCAAACAAGGGGAGTTATGCATTTTGAAAAATGCAATAAAACTTAATTGGAAAAAAATGTACATAACAAGAGGAGTCGCAGAAGCTTTTGTCTGACAATGCACCACCCACACCTAGAATCCTATCTTTTTATTTAAATAGTTTTGTTGTGCAAACTCCGAAACAGCAGACTGCAGCAGCTTTAGACAAATATCACCTTTGCAAGGCGTCCACATATAAGACATATAAGATTTAGTGCACCTTTTACTTGGTGTAGAGGGAAGGGGAGGCAACAGTTCCCAGCCAGACAGCAATATTTCACGCCCAGACACTAGTTTACAAAGCAACTTGAAAAGAAGTGGGCTTTTAAACTCCGAGGACATCAAAGAGGCCTTAAATTTATGCAAAGTGCGCCCTTGAAATAAATGTTTTCTAGTGGTGAGAAGATTCAGAAAATGCTTTAGCAGCAATAACCGGGATGGACGCTGTGTTGCAATAATTCGGATACACTTGACTAATGCAGTTATTTGCAATGAGGTTGGCACAGTGCCCAAAGCAGTGAGCAAACAAATAGAGCAAGACAACTGGTTTAGTGCCTTCGGAGATTGCGACAAGATGTCTGCTCAGTCCAGGGGTACTAGCCACCACTGCCTCCTCCGCTAGCCAAAATATACACATTTGTGCTGTTCTTTTGTTAGATTGAACAGTGCGTTTTATGTCGCCTATACCGAGAATGCAGTTTGTAATCAAATTAGTATGCAACATAAGGCAGCTATGTATTCAAATGGGTTTTCTAGCAATTTGGTTGTTTTCCTTATAATAACAGGAAAGAACATTCTGATTTTGAAGGTGACAGAGGCGATATTACCAGAATTAAACAATCTGAATTAGCTTTTTCATGAAATGTAATATGTTTTATGCTTTTAGATGGGATGCTCCAGCGCCTTCAGATGAGCCTTTCACTGTCACAGTCAATGGCCAGGAACAGAATAAGCTCCCGAGGTAGGATTATCCTCAAATTTAATTTTTTGAAGAAGTTAATAGCAATGTTTCTAGCAAACCTCAGGTTCATCGGTGTTACACCAGAGAAGCGAGATGGGATTTCTGAAGAAAAGGTGGGAATTAAATTAGGTATCATATTTTGACATTTTGTTTGCAGTTTAAATTCAGTGTGTAAAATAAATAATCCCTAGCAAATCTGCGGATATGTATCGTGCAATATTTTGAACATATCTATGAGAAGAATATGGCGAATCCGTCATTAACTCTTTCCAGTCCACAGCCCCGAAAAGGAGATTCAATAAATCAGGCTGCAATGTCAGTCTGTACAGCCCCAGAAAAGTCCCTGCATCAAATACGAATTACTTACAGGGCAGATACTCAAATATTTTAGGATTTTCTTCGAAATCTGCTTCATGAGTAAACATAGGTAACACACCTACTGAAACTAATTCTGTATTCTCAGCACATATTTGACAACACCAGGAACAGTTCTAAACAGGGCTGGACTGGGGAACCATAAACAGCACTGGCAAAAAGGTTCAAACCAGCCTATCTTCCTTTGTCTCCTCTCTCGTTTTCCATCCATCCATCCATCCCTTCTCTTTTCCTTCTTTCTCTCTTCCCTGCCTCTGTTTCTCTCTTTCTCTGGAAGCCTGCCTGTGCTTGTTGCAATTAACCTCGGGGAGGTGGGGAAAGTGACTGAGATACTAGGAGCAATCCTGGGCTTTCAGAACCAGCACCCAAGGGCTCCATCCCACGATGGAAATGTCTAGTTGAATAAAAGGTCTGTAGGGACCTGTGTTAATATAAAGGGATTCTAAGCCCTTTTATGCACGCTTGCCCCCCACATCCCCCCTTCCACGCCTCATTCTGAAGTTTTTAACAGCGATCAGTAAGCAGGATTACAAAACAAGTGGGCGACCACTGAGGGGCAGTTAATAAAAAAAGGTTTACGAATTACTGTTCAGCATTAACTTAAATGGCTGGGTAGTGTAAGAAAGTTGATTCTTTTTTTGGGTTGAGCAGTTGCCAACCTCAAGGAATATTAACACTAACTTGTTAGGTGAAGCCCAAAGTCCCTAAATTAACCTGGGATAAACCCCCTGGTAGATATGACGCGGAGCCGACAGGCTTAATTTACAACAATTTGTAAATCATTTATGGAACAAAACAGTAATAAAGTCAAAACACCAAACAATAAAAATCGCAAACCGAATTAGAAAACAGAGTTAAATTTAACAACAGAATGACAGCAAAACAAAAAAATCCAAAAATGGGAACCAGAGATATACATTTTTTGAGTTTTAGGTAAAAATTGCACCAAAAGGCCCTCATCTCCAGTTTATGGAAGTGCTAGACTGGGATCTAATGTGATTTCAGGCCAACTGCAATAGATCGTGGGTCATATACACCAAGTGGATTTGTCCCAGTCAAAGATTTACCTTCTAAATTTAGGGACCAATTTAGATATCAGCAGATAGGTTACTCTGTCACAACAGTGACGGATAATCCGTCCACCTAAATTTAAATCCCATAGGATATTATGGGATTTATATTTCGGTGAACAGGATATCTGTCACCGTTGTGATGGAGTAACCCGCCTGTCAAAACCTAAATCAAGCCCTTAGTATTTTCTATCGAGCTCAAAATCCTCCAGTGGGTCAAGCCTGAAACTCTACCCAAGAAAGGGTAATCTAACAGACACCTTTGCTGCAAGGTCTCCCTGACAGCTCTGGTGGTTTTGTAAGCAAAATAAATTTGTAGGTCTCAACTTTTCAGGCTTTCTGGAGCAGCAACCTAGGCCACTGGTAGGATTCTCAGAACATCATGGTCACCACTTAGGGCCCAGGACTCACTTCAACATAGACCATCTGCAGGTTCCAGTCTAGGTCCAGCTGGTACTGGTCAACTAACCCCTATAGGAAAAGGGCCTTTTACAGCTTGTTGTGTCCCTGTAGCAACGCAAAAGGCCAGGCAACTGAGCCTTGAAGTTCACTGATTTGTCCTGGGTACAAGAAGGAGCTGGTTCAGTCCTTCAGGGCTCCTCTCAGGTTACACTAAGCAAGGTCCTGTCCACTTCTGATCTTCAGCAGAATGAGAAAGTGTTCTGAGGAGGGTGCCATGGGGTGCCCCATTTATGGTTGGCACTAGTTAATGAGTGAAAGTAACTCCTGGCTCCTCTATGACTAATGGGGTAAAAGTTTCCAGTGACAACCCCTGCCCACGTTTGCAGTAGTTTCCGTTTTCCTACTTCAAATAATCCCACAGTGCACATTACTCCTAAATTTAAATGGCAAAATCCCTCCTTACTTGTACACAGCCTAGATACATACCCAGAGGTTTAGCCATGGAAATTAGCGGTCCGCTCCTCCATTGTCATTCAAAACCTGTCCTGGGAGTAGGTTCCCCATCACTGAGTTTGGTTCCACCTGGACTTGGGGACAAAAAGTTGTCTTCTCCAAGTCTCACCTTACATTTACTTAACAAAAGGCAATGCATTTTACAAGTTAATGACGTTCCTGGTTCCACCCTACCTGCTCTTCCTGCAAGGGGTAGAAAAACCCCTCCCCACACCCAGGCCATTGTTCCTGCTTTGGCAGTATTTTTACACCTCATTAATGGCACGTACGGGCTGGGCAGCTGCTGGAGTGATGCCCATCCAGCACTTTTAATTAATGTGAAAAGGTAACTGTCTAAAAGTTACTTTTCCTAAAACCTTATTAAAAATCTAACTTTATGTTTTACGAATATGAAAAACATTCCTCGCATGACTATTTTAACCATTTCCCTTCAAATGTCACAGATTTCATCTATAATTTGTACTCTGACATTTGCTAGAATTCGGCTACAGCCCTGTGAATGAAAATAGCTTTTGAAGTCCAGCCACACAAGGATCATGACAATTTTCATCTCATACATCTTCCAATTTGTTTACAACAAGGTATAGGTAGGGGTGACTTATCACTATGTAAAAGCAGGGTTTCCTCAATCTTAAGGGTTATTTTGACTGGGGTGACAGCACATCTCTATGCTGCTGCATTCAGGGTACACGTTGTAGACCCGAAATCATGTTTTCAAAGCCCACTTTGTGGATGGCACACTAGGTGCTGCAGTCCTCAAGTGGTATTTAAATTCCAGGCCCCGGCTACATTTTTATACCATATATAGGATTTCAAGGCAAGTTAAATAAACCAGTTAGTGGTAAGCCGATTTAACCATGTTTAAAGGGGAAGCACAGATACTTAATTCCTATTTAGCAGGGGTAACCATGCACCTTATCCTAAATCCAGAAAAAAATCTGGTGTGGCCATGTAGAAAATTTGAATTTGCTACAAGTAGCATGTTTACAATCTCACAAGTAGCTACCTCAGAAATAAACACACAAAGCAGTACACAAATGGTAGGGTGAAGAAAGTTGGCAGAATGCATCAAATGACAATGTTTTGAAGTATCATCTTACTAATTTGTGCATTTCATCTGGAAGCGGGCACCATGTTTTTTTTTTTTTAAAGCAAGGTTTTTATCATATGGCATGTGCATATTCTGCCCAAGGGCCTCTACGATCACTCTCCGGTTGAGCTACGACTTGCTGGTTGGACAGGTGGGCAGAGCAATGATCAAAGTCCTGGTTGCTTCAGGACCCTCAGTTTGTGCATCACCTATGGGAAGGAATTGAGGAATACTATGGACTTAATTAAGGTTCTGTTTCCTCCAAGGTTATTCTATGAGGGAATTCAAGACTAGTTAGCGGACAGGCATTATCTTATTGGAAGGGCAAAGAAAAAGAAAAGCAGAAGGACATACAGTCCTTGGAGGGCCAGCCATGTCTGTTGGAGGCTCAGCAGGTGGACACACCCACTGATATCACCCGAGAACAACTTGAGGCAATTTGAAAGACATTGCTGGGTCAGCTCCTGACTACCACTAGGAAAGTATGGCTGGTTTCCCAGCATAAAATATATGAATGGGGTGACAAGGCAGGTAAACACATTTTCTGGCTTGCAGGAATCTTGCATTGTCCCCATGGTTCAAGGCGCAGTGGGTGGGACTGTTACCGTTGACGCTGACATAGCTGAAACATTTGTTATTTGCATTAGTGGTAAAGCTCATGGCAGATTTGATATGGTGGGCTGCGGGCATGTGAGGTTTCAGTTGGTGGGGTGGTTCAAATACCGGGTCTTCTGTTACATTGACAACCTCACACGCTATATCCACCAGCCTGATTTCACAGTTCCCAGAGCCTTCCAGATCTGGCACGTCTTTGGTGAGAGGTCTGGCCTTATAGTGAGCTGGTGAAAATTGTGTTCATGCCTTTGGTGGGAGGCCCATCCAGTGTTGCCCACATCCCACAACAAAGAGTGACCGAAATACATTTTAAGTACTTACTCCTAATAGATACACAGGATGGCAACGTATGTTGGGAAATCAACATTGCTCCCCTGGTGAATAGGACTAAGAGAAATATTGAGGATAGGGCTGGCCTCCCACCCGTCATAATGGGACGTGGAGCCTTATTTAAAATTATGGTTTTTGTATGTCCTTCAGAATGACCCCTTTCCTCTCCCCCTCAATTTTTCCAGTCCCTGCACACATTGCTTACTGAGTTTCTATGGGCAGGTGGTTTAAATTATTGGATTTTTTATGACAGAGGAGACTCGGCGGTGCACCTGCAGCTTGACAATCCTGGCTCTGCTCATTTGTATTCCGTTCCCTACAGAGGGTCAGTGCTGCACGTTTTGCCCCTAGTCACAAGGATTCCTTTTATCCGCTGGAAGGCTGTGGTGAGGTACATCAGGTGGCAGGGCAGGATGATGGCGGAGACCCTACTGAAGCATGGGACACTATTGCAAAAGGTGGCAGGGTTACAGGCATTCAGTTCCTGAGATCTTACAGGTATTTCCAAGCTTGGGAATGTGTGGGAACGGAAACATATCAAGTTGTTTGTCTGACTATAGCTGCTGGTACCATGGAATGTATGTGGTTGTTTCTTTATACATATGGAAAATATATATTTGCTTGAAATCAAGGGTATTGGTTGCTGTTTTATGGTATTCAACTGTTTTATATGTGCCAATGAAATAGCATTAAAACAAAACACGTGAAGCTGGGCAGACATCCATTTCCTGCTATGATAAGCTATACTGCTTATAGGCTGGTTCTAGCATGATGAACTACAGACAATGTCCTTTTTGCATCTTATGAACCTGGTGTGTTTAGTAGTTTCAGGCTTGCAAAGACCAAATCAGACCTTGGGAAACCACTAAGGTCCACAAATGAGCTTCTCTTTTCTCTTTAAATTTAATTCGCTATGTTTGACTCTGAGACACTTGTACAGGTTGGATTTAGATTCTTGGTTTGGTTGGACTATACTGTAAAACATTAAAGCACAGATTGGAACATTTTGTTCAAATCTCTGTGGTATACAACAATGTACGTTGACTACATGTTTATATGTTTATGGGCATGGAAATAAATTACTTCATAAAGAAATGTTTTTTTTAAAAGAAGCATATGAAGAAGGCCAGGTGGTTGCTCTGCAGATTACTCTTGTGGGCACATGTTCATGGAAAGTGAAATAAGATGTCTTGGCTCTTACATATTATGTGTTTAAGTCTTTCGAAAAGAAGTTATTTGCATAGCACGTTTATGGATGCGCTAGACCATAAGAGTAAGTCCATGGAAGCCTGGCTACTAGTTGCATGACCATCATAGGTGGCAAAGAGCCAGGGTAATTTCCTGATATTCTTTGTCCTGTTCACATAGAACTTCAGAGTCATTTGGGTTTCCCTTTTATGAAGTATCCTTTATACTTTAGAGGAAAGTAGCATTTGGAAGAAAGGTAGTTGGTGGGGTGGATTTGGAAGTCAGAGAGACATCTAGGACTGACCATGGGTCACAATGATTGGTCCCCATGGCAGTCCTTGTAATATGGTATTAGATTTTAAGTAAATTGGAGTTCTAGCCAACACATGAATTGGGACGAAGTGCTAGCAACTGAAAAGGTTGTCTTTCAGGTAACCATGTTAATGTCATTGGTTCTAAAGGACGGAAATTGGGGTCAGTGATATCAAACGTCCATAAAGTCCCCTCACAGAATGATGTAAGTGATACAAGATGACAGGCTGAAGATAAGGCACTAAATGGTCAGACTGGGAACCTGGCATATCTCTGCGACTACACTGAATGAGATGTCTACTACTTGGCTACTTACAGTCCTAGGATGGGCTCATGACAAGTGATGCAGGTAATTTTCAATGACAAACAAGTGGCTGATCCCAGAGGATCATTTAATTTCATTTGGCAGCTCTAGAGGCTCTCCACTATTATGAAACTGGACCCAAAGTTAAAAAGGTTTCCTGCTTACAAGATATAAGCTACTGTTGTTGACTTGAGTGCTATTTCTAGGCCCAAGCCCCTTAACTATGTGGAAAAATCCAACACATTCACAGACCATACACATGGGAAAGCTCCTCTTGTGCTGGATTTGGGAAACATCTGTGACTAGAACAAAGAGGAAGTAGAAATCCAGGACAGGGAATGCATGTCCAGTAGACCCAAACACAGACAACCAACATCTTCATGGTCAGCAGTCCTCAAACATGATCTCCATGGCATGGCCCAAGTACAGATGTAAAAGGGTGAGAGGCACATGCAGTAATTAAACATACAAAAATCCATGCGCTTAGAATTGGCACTAAACTAAGGGGAGACACATGGAAACATGCTGTAGTGGCAAAAAGTTCAACCGAGCACCATACATGGGCTATCAGAATTCGATTATTTTTAGATTCATCATCGTTTTGCCAATGTTCACAAGGCCACTTTTTTGACAGGCAGTGTAGTAGGATACACTGATATGAAGCAGAGGAATAACAGACCTAATAATGGTAGAACCATATCAAGCCTCTTACTTTAGTTAAGTATATTTCAATATGTTCTTCAAAAAGGTTCCTTGCTTCACTGTAAAAACATGTATTATTATGATCCTCACAGAGTGACAGAAGAACACTTTTGTATAACTTATATTAATATTATTCAGTCGAGCATATAAAGTACTCATGTTATTTGCTAAATACAGTAAAAATAACAAGGAGTAATAAAGAAAATATAAGTCGATGTAGGTAACATGAATAAGAATGGAGATCCGGGGGAAGTGGACAAAGCCTATCTCCCCCAGGCATTTCGGGAAGTAGTGTACACTGGCCGCATTCCAGGTTTACCCATTGCAGGATGGGCAGGGTGGGTGGGGCTAGAGTTTATTTGTAGGGAATGCTGGGTGTGGGATGGCCTACTTGGCCGTTGTTACGCATTCTTTGGACAGGCTAGCAAAGTTTGTGGCAGCCAGTCAGTTTGCTAATAGGCCAGGATGTTGGGATTGTTCTAGGGGAAGGGCAGTGAAGGTATTGCAGGCTTAATTAGCACTGTTAACATGGCAGATTCTAGTAGGGTGGGGCTGTGATAAGGAAGATGGTAGGGCTGTAGTGGGATAGAGAGGCACAGGGGTCCTTGGGATATTAGAACAGATTGGGTCGACATCGCACAGTTGAGTTGGCTCAGCTGTTGGAGTCCTGGTGGCTATTCCTTTGAAGTGCAGTGTGGTCTGGGGAGCGAGGAGGTAGGGCAGAGTTGTGAGGTGGCACACTGCAGAAAGGGATTGGAGTGCATCTGTTTTGATGCAAGAAAATACTGCGGGTGCTGCTTGCAGGCCGCTAGACAGCACAGGCAGTGTTAAAGGCTGAGCTTGCACATTGCATGCTAGAGGAAAGGGCGTTGGTTGCACCCACAATGGTGGTGCACATATGAGTTGAGTCCAAGCTGACTGTGTTATCATACTCAGATTCAGCAGCGGCCATGGTGGTAAGAACGGTGGGGCCCTGGATTTCGACAGACGACGACAAGGAAAAATGTATTATTTATTTAATTTTCCCTCGGTGTCGTCTGTCGAATCCCTCCCCAACCCGGCCCCACTGCTCTTAACTGCACAGGCTGCACCTACTCAGATTTAAATTATTTAATTGTTATGCACGTAACACAGATGAATGGCCACACAACAATAAAATAAGCAATGTTTGACAAATAAAGAGGAGGGCTCAGTGACACCAGGAGTGATGCTGGGGCAATTCACTAATTTAGAAAATCAGTTCAGCCCTTTGTTAATAAAGTGCGCAAGTGGGATATAGACAATGGAGAGGTGACGTCAATCAGGTTTGTTAAACAAATACACACTTAGGACCTGGGATCTATGAAGGCCAGAAAGTTCTGATCCCTAAAATCCATATAAGTCACACAGAAGTACTTTGGCCAGGTGTAGAAACAAGAGGGGAGAGAGAGCACGAGAGAATAGCAAGTGTCTACTGCCCCCTGTCATGGTGGGAACACGCTGGACTATCACACCGCTGGTAGGCAAGCGTGTACATATAGCCCATGGGGTCGCAGTGAACAACCAGGCAGTACCCCAAACAAAGTGAGGGTTCTTGTCCTGAGGGATGTCTCTCCCCTCACAGAAGCTTCAAGACAGCACCCATCCTTTTTGAGCCTAATAGCTCTATTGTATCGTGCTCTCTCCCCTCTTGTTTCTACACCTTGCCAAAGAACTTCTGTGTGACTTAAAATCAAGCTTTTTAATCTTTTGCTAGCTGGCATGAATCAGGTTCAGAAGCCAACTTTGGCAGGAGATGGTGTTGAGACACTAGATGGGTACAGGGGAAGGTAGGTGGCAAGTTGGTTTGGGTGTCGGAAGATATCCAGCTAGTAGGGCAGAGGCAGTCTATGGCAGCTAAAGGGGCCATTGTGTGTGGAGTGGTGTGTTGCTCAGATTGGGCGGGAGTGCCATGGCAATGTCAGGAATAGAGGTCAGCGAAGGTTTCATGCTGCCAGTCAAGTCCAGAGCAACTTGAGAGGACTGATCTGAAGGGAGGAAAGGGCCTGAAGTGGCCCCACTGAAAAATGAGACGCCTTGGGCATTTCATAAACCAGACAATGGAGGAGTGGGTGATGGAGAGATTACTTGCACGGGTGTGAGTGGGAGTGGTGCAGTGTGAGATGAAAGGTCTGAGAATGAACTGTATTATGATGAGGATGATGAGGCAATGGAAGAAGGGGAGTCTGTGGATTATGTTGCTGGGGCAGTGGGAGTGTGTGACAATATTAATAATCCACATTTGTAAAGAGCGAACAATCACCCGTAAGGGTCTCTAGGCGCTGGGGGCTGTCTGGAAGATTAAGCAAGCTATTGCCCAGAGTCACATGGTGCTGGGCTAATCTGCCGCCGGCACCGGGGATCGAACCGTGATCCCCAGATTCCGGAGTCCGTTGCCCTGGCCCTGGCGCCACACCTCTTCCCCAAGGAACAGAAGGAGCAAATATTGGTGCTCACAGGATACAGAGCACTGATATTTTACGTAACACTGAGAAGCACCTCCAAAAATTTTCAGAGTATAATCAGAAGCAGATGATGAAAGAGGGCTGGAAAGATATGTATCACAACATAAAACCAGATACGGAAAGATGGTGGGTGCCATGGGGGCTTGGGGTGGGAGAAATGAAAAAGAAAGTGTTGAGAGTTGAGTCGATGGAAGTTGGTGTGATGGTACAGTCAACGATGAGGAGGTTTTGGTGGCAGAAGGTAACAAGGCTAGTTTCAGTCATTAGCGGTGGTACGAGGAAAATCTGAAGGGGGAACAGTTAAGGAAAAGATAAAGAAAGACATGGTAAGTAACTAAGGGGATAATAAGTTTGCAAGCTAAGTAGGAGGAAACAAAGAGGCTGGGGACAAAGGTGACAAGAAGAGGAGATTACCTTATCTAGAAATGGTGAAGAATAAAACATGCATAGGAGAGTTTGTAGTTTGTTTAAGTTGTTGCTTATAGAAATTCAGGTGCATTTAAATATGCTAAGTGCTTTTGCCTCATCACAGGGTACAAATGAAAGCAGGTCTGAGAGAGACTTTGCAAGTTTGGATCACTTTTTTGAAGGACTCCAATGGCATGACTATGTTGTTATTACAGGACGAATGATTGTGGCATATACAGATTTTTTCAGATGCACCAGGGTCAGCAAAATGTGGTCTTTTTGGGATGGATGATGGCAGAGTCATGGCCAGAGGAGTGGTTGGTGAAGAAGAGTAAACACAGGGAGATGATGGACAGAGCGCTGAAACTTTTCAGAGATTTATCCCCAGTCACAGATCTGGGTTGAATCCATCATCGTTCTTTAGCTCACTTCACGACCCCAGTTCAGACCCAGCTATATGCAAATCAATCTTGACCCTGTGCTTCATGTGAACAGTCCAGCCCGAACTGCCAAGCCTGGTCTTCCCTGGACAGGAAACAAGCATCCTCAGACCAGTTTTGGGGTAACACCCCACATCAGCCAAGCTAGCTTGAATCCAGTGGTAAAGTGAGCAAGGGACCCACGTCTGGGCAAACCCTGCCAACTTAGGGCATAAAAAGCATACACAAGGAGATGATGGAAAGAGCGCTGAAACTTTTCAGACACTCACCCCGTCACAGATCTGAAGAAGAGTAGTGTTGCATTTTTGCAACTCTAGCTTTGGAGGTGGCGATGGTGTTGTGGGGAAAACTGTGGGGTAACAGAAAAGGTACATTTAATGTTGACAACCAAATGGTGGCCGCATTGTTAAACTCACAAACAGCCAGAGATGAGAGAGTTTTGAGGTCATTATGTACTTTTCTGCTGGGCTGCTTGATTTTTTAATATTCTATCAAGGTACTGGGATGGAGAATAACATCGCAGATGCTTTATCTCATTCACAGTGAAAGCAGTTTTGTGGCATCATTCCATGAAAAGAGATAGAGAAAAAGATGACCAAAATGCCATGAGAACTGTGTCAGCTGGGGAGATTAGAGTGCTGGACTTGATTGAGAAATATTGTGCAACATTTACCAGGAGAATTTTGGCAGGCTGGTCAAGAGAAGGAGGGGTTAGAAGAGATAGGAGAACACCAATTTCTATAAGGTTGTTGTGTGATATTTTTAGGGTGTTGCCAGGTACTTCTTGATCATCACTTGGGAATTGGTCGTGTTTACATTATCTATGATGTTGTTGTTTTTTGGGGTGTTCAGAATATCAGAGTTAATAGGTATCAAAGGGTAAAGAGAGCTTAGCAGAGGACATGTTGTGACCTCCATGAATAAACTGCAGATTTGGCTTCAGAAGAGAAAGACTGACTATTTGGAGAGTGGTCATGACACTGTTTTACTTAGCACAGCAGATAACTTGTACTTCCTGGTTAGGACTAGGGTTCGTTTGCTTTTTGTGACATAGCAGGGAAACTTTTAAGATATATTTATCAACATGAGAATGGTTCTCCTTGGACAGTTTTTTTTCAATTCTTTCAATTTTTGCAGAAAGTGGTGTTCGCTTTGTGTTTGGGTGCTAATGATTTTGGGCAGCATTCTGCTGAGACAAAGGCAGGGAGATTAGGTGTGTCAAAGGAGAGGCTGAAGCAACTAGGTCAATGAAGATCTTCATGTCGCAGGAAGTATGTATATGTTTTAATAACTGGTAATGGATCTTTTTCTGAGGATATTTTTAATATGTTTTGTTTTCTTTGATTGTGCTGCTGGTTCTGAGAGCATGTTGGATGCGTTGGGAATGTTGGACATTCTTTTGTTCCTAGGGTAGCAAAGCAAGCAGAGACCAAGCAGTTCGAAAGGTATGTGGGATTGGATACGTTACAGTGATAAGTTTGTGGTGGGGAAAAAGCAGGATGTGCTGGGGAGAGCATCTCCCTGCATTAGCAAAGTAGATAGCTGCCCAGAGCTACTAGTCATTCTTGTGGGGAAAAAATGATTTAGAGCAGTTTCTGCCATCTGTTTATTAAAGACCATGAAAGCATACTAGTTATGCATAAGAGAATTGTGGCCAGGTACCACATTTTGTGGACCGACTTTGTTCAGAGAAAGGCGTGGAGAAGTTCTTGGAGAGCCATTGAGAAACAGAGAAGCAAGGTTACTATAGAAATGTGAGGTTTCCACAAGTGTGCAGGGATTTCTGGCTTGAAGCATGTCAGGCTTGTACACAACAACCAGGCAATATTCAGGCAAGATGAGGTTCACTTGTCCTTCTCAGGAACAAATGTTATCTGATGAAACTCTGATTAATGATTACATAGTTAATAGGTGAATGCATATTGATGGAGTTAAAGACTTTTCTTTGCGGTTGCAAAGTATAAGAGGCGGTGGGGCATAGAAACTCCCTTGGCTTCTCCTGGTTGGCAATGTCAACATTACAATAGTTATAGATGTTTTTACATGGTGGGTGAGTACAGACCGGTGCGGTCATTGCTCTGGTTAAGGACCAAGAGGATGTATTGGGAGAGGGTTAAAGGGGATGAAGTAGTGGCACCAATATGTGCATGAGTACTGTGAAAGACCTTTCATGTGAATAAATGGTATAACGTTATGGGGGGGTGCAGTTTAAGAGTTTAGAGGGGTGGATTATTTAGGCATTCCTATTGCGTAAATGAAGTTACATTTAGTCTATAGGTTTAGTGTCCAGGTTATGGTTATGCCTTTTATTCTGGGACCTGTTCTATTTAAGTGTCATTTTACCCTTATATTGGAGTGGAGCATTGTCATTTTACTGCCTTGCCCAAAGTAAAGTTAGACATGCACAGTCTTAGTGCCTCATCCCTTTAATACTTCTGGTCCCAAATGGTGTATCTTTCCCACACATAGCCACCATAGATAATACTCTGAGGTGAACGCAAGGACTCTCTTCTAGTGTAAGCGAGACAGATGAAATCATTAAAAATAGTTAAAGAAAACAGGTAGAAAAACATGGGGTTACTAAGAGTGTAAGAACAAACACAAAGCTTGAGATTGAGCAGAGACTAAGTAGGGTGTACTGTATTAGAGCAGGATAGGAACCAGACAGACTAGATGGGCCAGGTGCTCTTCAATTTAACAATATGCTCATTCGATGGCATCCTAAATTCCCGTACTGTATTAGGCCCAACGACTGGGCTGTTATAGCATTAACTCCCTATTCTGAAAATACATAGTTTCTGGGGCTATTAATGATTCAAACATGGCTAGCTGCAAAACATGAGATATTGTATTTGAACCCAATTTTTCCTAAAAGACCAATATAATAGAAGAGGAAGTCACAAAACAGCACCTCTAACTAAACAAATGCCTTCACCACCATCAGTCTGGGCTCAGGCCATCAGGGGACAAGGAAAGTGTCCTGGCTAACATCAGACAAGGAATCAGATTGTCCTTAAATGATGACAGAAATTTCCCGAATAAGTATTCACAATGAACTTTCACTACCCTACAATACTGCAGACTACGACATATTGTTGAGTAGCCTCAAAGATTGCTTAGTATTTTAAAAGCCCAGACTAAAATGCACTCTAAAATGGATCTAATTCCTCTCTTTTAATTTGCTGTCAGCTAGCTTGAATTGAGTCAACAAAATCCTCATCACCCGCTATGATGTAGGGAGTTCCACAAGGGTATACTATCAGAATATCAAGGACAAAATGTTGTTGTTGTTGTAAAAAAATGTCATGACCAGAATATTCACTACAATAATGTTGTGAAGATAAGTACATATGAAGTATGGATCTACTATACTTAACTCCACATGTATTCACCATTACAATATATAAACCATTAAGTTAGCCCCTGCTCAACTGGTGATTTTCTCTCAAGGCACGCCGCACGTTTCAGCCCGCTGTCCCTGCTCAACTATTGATTTTCGCACAAGGCACGCCGCACTTTATCTGCCCACTGTCCCTGCTCAACTGGTGATTTTTGCACAAGGCACACCGCACTTTTCCGCCCGCTCACCCCAGAGGCCTGCAAAGCCCAGAGTGCCCTGCTGCTGGAATCGCACGTGTCACTACAACTGCACCAGCCGGTGCTTTAAAGCGGTTCTGGGCTCCCGCTTCGTGGGAGCCCCTGCTCAACTGGTGATTTTCGCACAAGGCACGCCGCACTTTGTCTGCCCGCTGTCCCTGCTCAACTGGTGATTTTCGCACAAGGCACGCCGCACTTTATCTGCCCGCTGTCCCAGCTCAACGGGTGATTTTCGCACAAAGCACGCCATACTTTATCCGCCAGCTCGCCCCAGAGGCCTGCAAAGCCCAGAGTGCCCTGCTGCTGGAACCGCACGTGTCACTATAACTGCACCAGGCGGCGCTTTAAAACGGGTCCGGGCTCCGGCTGTGCGGGAGCCCCTGCTCAACTGGTGATTTTCGCACAAGGCACGCCGCACTTTATCTATCCGCTGTCCCTGCTCAACTCGTGATTTTCGCACAAGGCACGCTGCACTTTATTTGCCCGCTGTCCCTGAACAACTGGTGATTTTCACACAAGGCACTCCGCACTTTAACTGCCTGCTGTCCCTGCTCAACTGGTGATTTCAGCACAAGGCACGCCGCACTTTATCCGCCTGCTTCCCCAGAGGACTGCAAAGCCCAGAGCAGGTGCCACTACAACTGCGCCAGGCGGAGCTTTTAAGCGGGCGTGGCTGGGACACACCCGGGTCAAGGGCGGGCCCATCTGCGCCCGTCCGAGACCGGTGGAGGCTAGGCTGGACCATATTATTAAGAACTTGGAATTCGGAACGTTACAACTTTGGTAAGTGGTAAAAGTGATATTGTTACCCTTGTGATTGCACAGAGGGACCCTTATAATGAGTAGGCGCAAGTCTGGCACTGGGCATGGAGTTGTAAGGACACTGGATGCCTTTTTATTGAGGGCTGAATCGGCACTTATACATGAAATTGAACTCACTGAGTGGAGATTATCGCTAGAGCCCCAGCTCTCATTGAATGGAACTGCACCCATTGGACCCTCTCTGCAAATTAACCCCGAAGACTCCTCTTTCCAGACTAATTTGTTGCAACCCACAAAGGCAGACCTTGAATCTACTGGAGTGTCTGAGATAGCAGACAGACCAACTAGGCCCAATGTAACTACAAGGGGTCAAAAGGCAAAAATACGTCAAGGCAACAGCCATGAGCCGCCACCTAAGAAGAGGAAGGGTCGGGGACCTCAGAAACAAAATCATCATTTGCCAAAGGCAATGGGGCATAAAACAAAGACTGTCGATGGTGAATGTAGCCAGGGGCCCAGTATAGCGCCAAAGCCGGCTGTCATAACTGGAATCCCTCTATTTTTGGAGAGGGAGGTTTTCTGTAAGAGTATAGTCAACAATATCAGCTTTGTTGGACCCATTGACACAAAAGCAATCCCAAGTGGAAGTGAGATTAATAAAGCTGGAAGGGCTTGTTACTAGTATTTCCCCAGCCCGCTTCAATAGCAGCCAATGCAGAGATAAGAACACGCCTTCTAGCAGGGGGATGGGTATAGCGGTTAATCACCTTGGAAGCAATCCTGTAAGTGGACAAGTGCATCATCCTAGGACCCATAATAGTGTAGCTAAAGGTAACGATGTAGCTCAGGCTGGACCCTCACATCTAAGAGCAGTATCCCCTTCACCAGATGATTCAGGGCCCCCGCCCCATAAAGATTGCTTGAATACTACATATGCCTAGATCGTAAACACCCCAAATGGGGAACCTTTTGTTATGGGGATACTATACAAGGTGTGGGGGGGGGACTATAAGTATACAAAGTTGTCGGAGACTTAATCAGGGAGATTTCGCTAGCGAAAATTTGAGCCTGCATCTGCCCCCAGAAGCAACCCCTTATAAGGGTGTGTTGGCTAATGTCCCCTCTTTACTATCCAATGTCACTGAACACTGGTCTACACTGAGGAAAAAGTAGCTGCACCTACTGAGTGCAAGGACTGGCATAACTAATATGCTGTTCCCTGAATTTAAAATGGCACGAAGAATAGGTTGGGAGGCAAATCAACTAAGACATTAGCTGGTGACTGCATAGTTTTAACATTTAGGTCCCCAGGTTTGGTCCAGTCAATCCTTGATAGGGCTGGTAACTAGACAGTAATGGCGCACGGCATTAATATTTTACCACTGGGGTATTTTTATCAACCATCTAGACCCCCATGGCTTACTTCTGAGGAGGAAAGATTTCCATGGACCAGACAGCCTAGGTATGCAGTTACAGTCAGCACTCGCTATGACATCCTGAACCCATTAGAAGACATAGACTGACTGAATAACTCGAGACCCTATTCTCTAAATTTTAAGTCTAACCTAAATGGATATCGAGGTAACAAGGCACTTAAGCAGGAAACAACCTCTAATTAGGCATATATAGCCATAGGTAATAGTCTGTAATCTCCAGCCTCTAGTGAGCAGGAGGAATTGGCCATGGGTTCCACTAAATTGACTCTAGCCGTTTCTTCTAAATCTCATGAACATACAAGCCCAGTCCAGACACTTATTATTAATAGTTATTGTTTGTCCGGTAAGGCTGTAACAACTAGCCCCATAGGTAATACTGACAGAATCTTCTCTAATCTTGTTTCCTGGAATATTTCAGGATTAGGCTCCAAGTTGATTAATCCAATTTGGTGCGATTCTGTAGCAAGACATGACATACTATGTTTTCAGGAAACGTGGGCTAAGGAGCCCATTCACATAAATGGGTTCAAAACATTTCACACTCAAGCAGTTGGGGGGTTATGTGGCAGGGCAAAAGGTGGGCTTAGTACCTATATATCAAGTAGGCTGAAGGTGAAAAAGATAGAGCTATACCTAGAGGAAACTTTTTACCAATTGATTAAAATACATGTAAATATACATCATTGTATTGTACTGGCAAATTTTTATAATAATATTCCTCTGGCTAAATCTGTGTCTGTGGTAAAACAAAAACTGAATAATGATTTGAACTCTCTGTGCAGTGATAATGCTAAAGATACGATGTTAATTTTGGGCGGGGACTTTGTGCTTTATGCTCAAATGACGATGGCAAACTATGTGGCTTCAATGGTGAAGAAGGGATAAGTAACACCCATTTTTGACACTATATTTTGGGGGAGTGTTAAATGAATTCGTTTTTTGCCTTGATTTTGTTTTTCCAAATGAATTATGTGCTATAACTGTTCCCAAGTACCACACCTTTAATGGCAGAGGTCTATGTACTACCATAGATTATATATTATTGTCAAATAGTCATGCGTCTAGGCTGCACTCCTCTGTTGACTATAACTCATTGAGTGATCACTACCCTTTGTGGAATTCTGTCCTTTTGCTGATAAGTAAATCTGTTAGGCATGACAAAGTTGATCAGGCGTTAGAAAATATAACAATTGATAAAACAAGTAGTAACTAAGTGTAAGTCGGCTCTCGACACCTGCCTGAGCGAAACAGCTACTCCAGATAACATCTTATTCTCCTTTCAATCTATATCAGGTGCACTAAGAGAGGTATTATTTGTCCAGAATCGAAATAAAGAAAAGACTCAGGGATGGTTTGATTCAAAGTGTAGACGAGCTTACACTAACTTAAAGCATGAACTACACCAGATACCAAGGATTTCAAATGGTGTGAGGCAGGCAAGAATGGAACAAAAGATGGCACTTAAGGAGAGAAAATGTGCCCTGAGAAATGAAGCTTGGGAATCCCTCCATAAAGCCTCTCAAATGAAAAACAGTTTGGCTTTCTGGGAAGCAGTTAAAACACCCTTTCTGTCTTCCGGAGGTGGTCCTACAATTGAAATTGCTATATCTGAGGACCAATGAATCAAGCATTTCTCTATGGTGTACAATGGTCAGGGAAACCTAAATGTACAAATAAATAATAGGCAAGTGGAAACTATTGTGGATCCCTTGACCCACTATTCGGATCTCCAGTTTACACTGGAGGAAGTAAATAGGGCAATTTCAACAAGCCTTGGTGGCAAGGCCCCTGGGCTGGACGGGGCCCCTGTAGATTTGTTTAAAATAAACATGCTAGTTGACGGGCCCCTTTTACAACTACTTGGGTGTAATCCATTATTGTGCCAATTTTTAAAAAGGGGGACCACCAGGACCCTGGGTGCTACAGGCCCATTTCATTACTGGATTATTTGGCCAAAGTAATTGGTCGAATAATCCTGGAATGCCTACATGATTGGGTTGAGGGCAAACAGGTCCTATCTGACATGCAATATGGCTTCCGTGAGGTCCTAGGGACAACTGAGCAGAGTCTAAATTTATCTATCTTTGTTGGAAAATATACCTGGGTAAAGAAGGGCAGACTGTTTTTAGCTTTCGTGGATCTCAACGCAGCTTTCAATTCTGTGAAACATGGTAAGCTATGGGTGATCCTCGAGATGATGGGGGTAGATGTACAAATTATCCACTTTCTTAAGCGTTTTTATAATGCCGCTAAGGCACAAGTGCGTTTTGGTTTGAGGGGTGAGTGTTCAGCTTCATTCCCAATGAGGAGGGGGGGTTAGGCAAGGCTGTGTCCCGGAACCTTTTGAATCTTTATATTAATGAGCTGGGTCAGGCCCTTCTTAAAGATGGCCGAGATTTTCCCCAAATAGCCGGACGCCCAATACCTGCTCTCTTCTATGCGGATGATGCAGTTTTGATGTCACATACGCAAATAGGCCTACGGAGGGTTCTAGACAGCTTTTCTAATTTTAGGAATGACCTTGGTCTTCGTGTGAATACCTCAAAGACTTTTATAATGAGGTGTGGCTGTGGCAGTCAGAAGTCCAGGGATATGTTTGTGGACGGACAGAAGAACGGGTCCACAAAGAGTTTCTCATATCTTGGAATACTATTTCAAAGAAATGACTGATGGGTCCAAGCTGTTTCAGCAAAAAAACTGGCGTTCCTAAGGACAACAACAGCCCTTGCGAATTTTTCAAAAAAATTGGGTAGGAGACCGCCAGTAGAGCTTATTAAAATGTATAAAGCAAAATGTATCTCCACCGCTATGTATGGGGCGGGGTGTGGGGTTTCGCTGATACTTACCCGTTTTTAAGATACATTTTGTCTGCACCGGTTAGCACTTCTTAGTATGTTTGCCATGCTGAGCTGGGGCTTTCATATATTTCTTTTTTTAAAACTCTTTTTATTTAATAGTCATCGACATATAGCGAGTCACACAATACAATCAAAATCACTGCAGGCGAGACGTACTAGTACATGCATCATTTACAATACACATCATTGGGATAAATCACAGGGAGAGTAAGTCATCCAGTTCACAATTTTGAGGGGGAGGACAAATATCACCACGATAAGAGTTCCACGCACTCCAAATTTGTGACCACTTTGTAGGGCAGCCGTGAGCCACATAGACTGTCTTTTTTCGGAACATGCACCAGTCTAGGTTTGCTTCCCAAGTTCTCAAAGTGGGTGGTGTTGCTGCTCCCCAGGCCTGCGCAATATTTCTTTTTACTATCATCAACCCCAGAGTGACCTATTGTTTCTGATGTGCATTTAATCAGTAGGTTCCCAAATGTTCAGGAGACATCTGCGGGTGGATGATAATTTCAAGCACAACGCTAATAACCCTGTGTATTTCCCTCCAATATGTCTGAATGTGCTCGCAGTTCCATATAATGTGCCTATAGGTGCACAGCAGTCCACACCCTCTCCGACAATCCCACCTGCTCGTTCTACCCATCTGCACTAAGCGGGTTCCCGTAATATATGTCCTATGCAGGATTTTGAGTTGCACTAGCCTGAGCCGCGCCGGGATAGCTACAACCTCGGGGGAAGACACTGCTTCTTACCACTGCTCATCATCCATATCTATACCCTCTGCTAGCCAACTATTCCGGAGTCCTACAAGGGGGTCTTCCATGTTGTAGAATATTTTTTTTATATATAAGAGAGATGGTTTTCTCAGGGAGGTGGCCGTCTAGGAGTCTATCCTCTAGTGGGGAGGATTTCGGAGGGGAGGAACCTTTTGGGAGGGGTGAGTGTAGTGCATGGTAAACTTGGGTGTAACGAAAATACCCAGTGGCAGCCAGCTCATGTTGACTCTGGAGAGCCTCAAATGTTTTGACATCTCTCTTTTCCCACAGATCCGCAATCCGGGAAATTCCAATCAGGTCCCATTTACTAAATCCCTTTGACTTCCACAGGTTACCCAGTTGTTCAGAGTACCAAAGGGGAGTTGCTAGCGTCAGCTTAGTCCCCCAGCCGAGGGAATTGTCTTTCATATATTTCTGATCTTATAAAACTGGAACTTATTCTCCTATGGCACAGGATTTGGACAAAAGTAGAGACAAAGCTAAACAGGGATATTTTAATGGATAGTCTGAAATTGGAAGGGGCCTAAAGATCCTGTGGATAAGGTACGTCTAAAACTTCATGCGTGACTTAGGCCATTTTACTGACCCAAGTACTAACCAGTTGGTCACGAGAAAGGATCTAAAAAGGAGGGTCTCCAGCTACTAGATAAATTAAGAATGTCGGCAGGGATTTTAAAGCCTACCGTCCACCATAACCAGCTGATTTTAACTACTTTTAGTATACAACCTTATTTAACATTTGTACCTGGTGGATTCGATAGGCTTTTATTAACAAGATTTAGGCTGGGGACCTTTCATAGATTCATAACCTTTCCAAATATGAATGACTGGGCCCGAGATTTGCAATTGTGTCCTTGTGATAACCATTCAGCTCAATCTACTATCCATGTTGTTTTATTTTGTAAATTTTATAGGGAGTTAAGGAAACTATGGATTGTTTCAATTTTAAAATCTTTGGGGATGAGACAATGTCGACCAGCACTCATTATATTGCAGCTTTTGGAGAATGAACATATATCGTGGAGGATAGCAATGTTTTTGAAGAAAGTACTTCATCCTAGGAAATGCATTGCAATTTAAGTACTGAGGCTGAGGGCGATTGTCATATTTTTATTAAATTTGTTTTTTATAATGAATTGTACAAATTATTTTTCTTCCTTTATATAATTATTTTGTGTAATGAATTTTGTGTTTTCCTTGACTTGACTACAAAGATGTGAAGATAGAATAATAAATGTGCATTTAGCTATAGATACTTAGCCTCGGGGAATTATGGTTGTAAATATTTTGGTCATGATATTTCTGTACAAATATATTTTTATACTTCATTTTCTGTCATAAAACATCCACAAATGTCTTCCCTGTCCTGCTTGCTCATTAAAGTGTATGGGCGCTACCTGACAGAACTTCTTGCAAATGAACATTGAAATATATGCCAGAAAAAACGAATTTAATTTCCAGTTGGAAAACCAGCTATTTTACTAAAAAATATCATCCTTTGATTTCTCTAACAGCTACTTATTCCATTGCCCTAACCTTATGAATTCTACTAACTCATATACTATGTCTTTGTTATTCAACAAAAATATGCTATGTAATTTAAACATCAACTCTCTTATCTTCTCTTAGGACAACCACGGATCATCTTCTGCTTTGAACTTTAAACTGGTCCTGCATAATCAACAAGGAAAACCAAATATCACCTGACAGTAAAATAAATCTTTTATTTAACCCAAGAAAAGACCACCTGACTATGTAACTCTCTCCTTCCACCATCATCAAATCACTCAATTTAGTTTCCATATTTATTAAAGGAACACCAAATTGCTTATAAAATTGTTCTTTCCTTTTCAAAAGTCAGGCCAGTGTTTTATACCACACCTTTTTTTGGAAATGTAGGTATACACATTACATTCTTTCATTTTTCTTCAGCAAGCATACCGAACAAAAAATTATTTAAAACAATGTCATGCTTTTCTTAATATCTTGAACAAAATGTTGTAAATACAGCAAAATAATTGCAAGGCTAATACCCTCTCATTCTTTGGTTGATTACCTTATCAATGCAAGGTGTGACCATTTATTTGCACAGATAAACCCTGAAAATAATCTTTCAACTTTTCTAAAGTACTCTAAATAAAGAAAACAGGGAACACTGATGAATAGAAAATTAAACAAAGACAATGTCGACATTTTAATCAGAGCCACTCCACCAATGATGGAAAGTGGTAATGTGGATCACCCAATTGTTTCGGTAGAGGTGCATAATTCAGATCACAGAGATCTGCTAAATCTCCAGACACATATATTCCTAAGTATCTCTTTGGCTTATCATTACACACATTTAAAATCAGACCAGGTAATATTTCCAAATGCAAACCGAACACCATACATTCTGTTTTCAAGTAATTGATTTTATACCCCTAACTCTTGGAAAAGTTCAAAGGCTTCAACTCTTTGCTCGGTACATCATTTTCTGGTTTAAAAAAAAGGATAATATCATCTTCATATACTTTAACTCTGGACAAAGTACCTTGCAGTGGGGCACTTTGATTATCTTCCCAAATTGCTGAATTTTCCCATTTAAAAATTATCTATTTATGGCTTCTGTTAGATAGTTAGTATTCACATATATCCACCGGCTGACTATAAAACCATTCTGATCCTTAAGAAGCAGCTTCTTCATATATCTGCTCATCCTATTAGCTATTAATCTGGGAATTATGTTAAAATCAACTTTTGATAGCATAATTGGTCGGTAGGAACTTGGATCTACAGAATTTGTCCCTGGATTTAGGGGGTTAACAAATTTGTCCATCTTAAATGATTCCAGAATCCTTACCCCTTCGTATTTGATTACTAGTTTCTAATAATGCTTCAATATTATTCCCTTGAATTTCTTATATATTACTTTTAAGAGAAAATCACCTCCACAAGCCTTTCCACTTGGCATTGTATCTACTATTTCCTCAATCTCTTCAATGAAAAAAGGCAACAAGATCTTCACTTTTCAAAGCAAATAGTGTTATGTTAGGGAAAAAATCCAAAAAACAATACATACAACACACCAATATTAATATACATTATACCATAAAATACATACAAATTGTATGTATGTACAAATTAAAATCCAGCAGTGTTTTATCATCCCATTGCAAGCATATTTGCTTATCTCCTCATGACAAGATATAATCCGAAAGTACCATGTGTCATGGTCTCCCTAGTCGGGAGTACTAGGGCTGCGAGCAAACTGTGTTCAGCCATCATTTCTGCTTGTTTTTAGAAACTGAAATATCGATTTTAAATGTGTGAATTTTTATGTTGTGAAATATCCTTGGGGGCTTCTAATTAGATTGTTCTGTAGCGGGAATTGAGGTTAGGCACACTGACACCTTTCACGCTTGACCTACTTTCTTTCTGCCTCGCCTAGCCGCTTGTTTGCGTGAAAGACGGCGGCGGGCGCCATCTTGGGTGTGGGCTGGGGCTGCGCTCCAGTCGCGCCGGCCTCCCGCCCTCCCTGACTATTTAGTTGGGAAGCACTCGTCGCTCGCTGCCTTTAGAGCTCTCCCTAGTCGGGAGTACTAGGGCTGCGAGCAAACTGTGTTCAGCCATCATTTCTGCTTGTTTTTAGAAACTGAAATATCGATTTTAAATGTGTGAATTTTTATGTTGTGAAATATCCTTGGGGGCTTCTAATTAGATTGTTCTGTAGCGGGAATTGAGGTTAGGCACACTGACACCTTTCACGCTTGACCTACTTTCTTTCTGCCTCGCCTAGCCGCTTGTTTGCGTGAAAGGCGGCGGCGGGCGCCATCTTGGGTGTGGGCTGGGGCTGCGCTCCAGTCGCGCCGGCCTCCCGCCCTCCCTGACTATTTAGTTGGGAAGCACTCGTCGCTCGCTGCCTTTAGAGCTCTCCCTAGTCGGGAGTACTAGGGCTGCGAGCAAACTGTGTTCAGCCATCATTTCTGCTTGTTTTTAGAAACTGAAATATCGATTTTAAATGTGTGAATTTTTATGTTGTGAAATATCCTTGGGGGCTTCTAATTAGATTGTTCTGTAGCGGGAATTGAGGTTAGGCACACTGACACCTTTCACGCTTGACCTACTTTCTTTCTGCCTCGCCTAGCCGCTTGTTTGCGTGAAAGGCGGCGGCGGGCGCCATCTTGGGTGTGGGCTGGGGCTGCGCTCCAGTCGCGCCGGCCTCCCACCCTCCTCACGCCCCATATATTGGAACCATGGCCAGACGGCGCAGCGGGCTGGCGCAGCGGGCGCGCGCCGAAGCCGCGCCAAAGCCAAGCCCGTCTGCGTCCGTCCGCGGCCGGACCCGGCCCAGGGCCACCACCCCTGGTTCCCGACTGCTGTACACTCCCTGGCATCTACTAGAGCTAAATCCCGGTAAGCCATGTCAGGCCTGTACGAGTGCCGTCCTGACCGCTGCGATACCCACTCGCCCTTTTATGTGCCCAGGCTGTAGCTATCAATTTTCCCTAACTTGTCTACCAGCCTACTCGGATCCAAACCATGGCATACCATATGTCAGAGAGAATACAACTCCACATGGTTGTCGAGCTGCGCTTATCAATGCGCGCTCGCTCCCATGTCACAGTTTTTACATTAGTGAGTTTATTGTCACCCATGACGTGGATTTATTATTTGTCACTGAGACCTGGGCAGATGCCGGGTCAGGCCCGGATTTCTGCAACGCTACTCCGGCTGGATATAGTGTCGCCAGACATGACAGGCCTATAGGACGAGGTGGGGGCCTTGCAATTATTTACAAGGATAAATATCGCACCACACTCGATCCTATAAACTCGGTTAACTGTGAATCAGCGGTTTTTGCTATCAGTATTAATCCCAAGCGGGCACTAAAGGGTATAATACTCTATCGACCCCCTGGCCCCCGTAACTCTTTTCTCTCTACCCTCTCTGACCTGAGTGACAATGTCATCTGTTCAGATAAATTTACTATATTGGGAGACTTCAACTTCTTTTTGGAAGATCAGGACAACCCAGACACCGCCCAACTCACGACTGATTTTTCCAATTTTGGACTGCACCAATTAGTTAAGGGTATCACACACCAAGCTGGACTCTTCCTTGACGGGCTATTTACTAATGATCCTGACATTACTGTATCAGACATTATTCCAATTACATGGTCAGATCATAGGGCTATTATTTTTCAACTAGATACACGATTTTCTGCCTTGCCGCACCCCAGACCTCGCACTAAGATAGGTACCCGGGCCTGGAAAACTGCAGATCTCCCTCAGATGTTGCATTCCTTGGCCTCCTCCTGTCCTCAGGGAGGAAATAGCTTGTCACTGTCAGCTTCAGAGTTTCAGGACTGGATCCGAAGTGCCGCCGATCTAATGGCCCCAGAGAAATTCACGCAACCCAATAGAGTATCTCCTTCGGCCCCCTGGTATAATGAAGATCTCCGTCTACATCGCCAACATTGTAGGAATTTAGAAAGGCGCTGGAGGAAAGCTTACTGTCCCACAGCTAGACAAACTTATAAAGACGCTCTTATGATTTATAAAAAGGCGATCTTGGCCCGAAAAACAGTTTTTTACTCAGCACAAATCGAGACTGCTGCCAACTCTGCCAGAGAACTTTTCTCCGTCGTCACCACCTTGTCCACCCCCTCCATTGGGCCTGGAGTGGAGCCCTCACAGACTTTCTGCAATGAATTGGCCATCTTTTTTACCACTAAGGTTGCAGATATTTACGCTTCATTTGAAAATGACATCAGAACTGAACATAGAGGTGACAGCAGGAAAGAAGTACTGTCACACCCTAATCCTGACTCCTTCCCTTGTTTCTCACCTGTTTCACATCAGGACGTGATTAAAATCATCTCCACTATTAAATCAGGCTCCCCCTTGGACCCCTGTCCTCCGTCCGTGATGCAGAAACTCACAGAAGTGATCTCCCTCCCTTTGATGGAAATCTGCAATAATATATTCCTAACAGGCCAATTTCCTAGTATATGGAAGAAGGCTGTTATTAAACCCCTCTTAAAAAAACCTTCCTTAGATCCTACTGCTGTCGCAAGTTACAGACCGATTGCGTGCCTGCCCTTTCCTGCCAAAGTATGCGAATATCTGATGAATCAGCAGCTCTCAGAGTTCGTCGAGACCCACCAACTTCTCGACGAAACGCAGTTTGGGTTCAGGAAAGGGCATGGAACAGAGACTGCCTTGATAAAGGCCTCTGATGAGATCAGGACGATCATGGATCAGGGAGGGGCGGCTGTTCTTATCCTTTTGGATCTGTCAGCAGCCTTTGACACGGTCGACCATGTCACTCTTGTCGACCGTGTCATAGCTCTGGGGATAAATGGTCGGGCCAAGGATCTTATTTCATCCTTCCTGGCAAACCGTACCCAGACAGTAAGGCTCGGAGACTTTTATTCTCCCATCTCTGCACTCCCTTGTGGAGTCCCACAAGGCTCCTCGCTAAGTGCTATGCTTTTCAACATCTATGTAGCGGACTTAGCGAGGATAATAAAGGCCTATGGGATACAGTTAACATCGTACGCAGACGATACCCAGCTGGTGCTGGGTATCCATAAGGATGGCCTTACTGTAGCAGCCAACTTCCAGAAAGCTATGCTCGAGGTCAGTACTTGGATGGCCTTGAATTGCCTCAGGCTTAACTCGGACAAGACCGAGATCATGACCTTTGGAAAACTTTCCCCTGAATGGTCCCTCGGTTGGTGGCCAGAAAAGCTCGGCCATCCACCTGTCCCAGTGGAAAAAGCCAGAAATCTGGGAGTGATTTTTGACAACAAGCTGGTCTTTGACCTCCATATCAATAAGGTTGTGTCATCTTCATTTTACATCTTGAAAAAGATTAAGAAGCTGCTACCATATCTCCCTCCGTCAGCTGGGAAGACTCTGGTCTCTACCTTAGTCTTCTCAAAAATAGATTATGGGAACGCTCTCTTCCTCCATACTCAGAAGCGTGTCATAACGAAGCTGCAATCTATTCAGAACGCGGCTGCTAGGATTCTCCTCAACATCCCTCGCCGCAAATCTACCACCCTTGGTATTCGTCAGCTTCATTGGCTGAGAGTTGAGAGCCGCGTTAAATTCAAGGCCCTCTGTATTGCTTATAAGGCCATACATGGCACTGGACCCAGATTCCTGATCGAAGCTTTTCAGTTCTATACCCCCAGAAGGCAATTAAGATCGGCCAATACCAGCCTTTTGCCGGTGCCACGTACAAGATCAGTCTCCTGGGGTGACAGGCGCTTTCTCGTGGCCACTCCAAAACTTTGGAACCTCTTGCCAATTGCCATTAAAGCCGCTCCGAATCTGATTAGTTTCCGTAGGCTTTTGAAAACATGGTTGTTTAACCAGTGAGAAGACGGTAGGATGATGAACTTTAGTTGCTCCACAGCGCCGAGACACCTTCGGGTATTTGTCGCGCTATAAAAGTTGCGTAAATAAATAAATAAATAAATAAAAATGTATGAAACAAGCCACAAAAAACACAATTGAACTTCTGGTGTTAGATTTCAGTAACCGTAGAGCAACTCTATACTGTGATACACATAGCAAATGACATGTAGGTGCAATCCACTTTTTCTGTTTAGCTGCATAAGCTAAACAGAAGAAGAGATAGTGAGCTTCAATTTTCTTCTCTGATAGACACATAGAGACACATTGATAAGAGGTCGATGAAGAACTAGTAATAGACCAGTTGCTAGCAGAGCCTCTATCTGGTATAATTCTGTACCTGAATTTTACATACAGATGCTTAGAAGCATAAAGAACAATGTAATCTAAAATGGACTCAAACTTTGACACTTTTTTTAATTCAAGAAAAAAGTGGACAATTATGCCTCCTGATCTGGCTGAACAACACCAAGACTCCATAGGATATGACTAATAGCATTCTTTGAGGAGATTCCCTGCTTCCCTTCTAATGGAACTTGAGTTAACTCACATCTCAGTAAATCCCAAAGTCATCAACCAAAATTTCACGTATTTAACCCACAGAATTGCACAAACTCAGTCCAAAGCTAGAACCTCTTGCTAACACAATGTATAGGGCCCCAATTCATCAAATACAAGATTCTGCACCAATGTGACAAAGGACTGATATCAATTATTTCAGCTATGCCTTTAGTGCCCATGTCCAAATGCAATGGTAATGTAAGGGCATTTAGCAGCAGGTTGAGCAATGGTTTTAGGCATTTATTCTCAACACTCGAGAGCCCAGACACATTGTTAGAGCCCTACAGTTCGGCACCATAGAGGGCTGTTCCCCTAGCCTTTTGTTTATATACTTTCAATGCTGGTGAAACTGATCTGGATTTAAAACATGTTAGTGCTGCCAAGTCAGAGGGTCCAGAGGCTAACAGACTGTTGGAAACTTGCAGGGGCCAGGATATGGAACTAATGCGCTTCACGCCAGATAATCAGAGTGTGCGACCCTTTCTATCATTAGCTTACTTTTGAATCTCTTTCTAATCTAAGGTTCGGAAAGGAATTTAAAAAAGCATTTCACTACTTAATATTTATCACCTGCTCCTGTGATAGTAATAGTCTAAAATAAATCTCTTGAATACCTTCTAGACTTGATTTCCTTTTTTAGTTTCTGTGTGACAGGGAGACAGAGGTGCCGATTACGATCCGGTAAAAACCGGGTACGAACCGTCGGTCGGAGCGTTTTCTCCGTCCGACTCGTACCCGGTTGTACAACTTTACAAACATGGAATTACGATTTGCACGGAAACACCATTTCCGTACGAATCGTAAAAAACACCGACCGACGAAAATATACATACGAATGTGATCCGGGAATGCTGCGACGTGACGTCGGGACGCTTTCAGGCAGCGTTTCACGACCCAGGATGTATGATTCGAACCGACAGCAGTCCGGACGGCAATATTTTCACGGCACCCAAAAAGTGCCGGAAAAGCGAAGTACGCCGCGAAACGACCAGAGTAGGTGGCCCGGTACGCGCCGTACCCCCCCCAGCCCCCGTACGTTCGAGCCGTACCCCCCCCAGCCCCCGTACGTTTGAGCCGTACCCCCTCCAGCCCCCGTACGTTCGAGTCGTACCCCTACCCGTGTATGTACACCCGTGTACGTGTCAAACCCCCCCGTGTATGTACACCCGTGTACGTGTCGAACCCCCGTGTATGTACACCCGTGTACGTGTCGAACCCCCCGTGTATGTACACCCGTGTATGTGTCGAACCCCCCGTGTATGTACACCCGTGTACGTGTCGAACCCCCCCGTGTATGTACACCCATGTACGCACCGTACATACACGGGTGGGGGTACGACTCGAACGTACACGGGTGTACATACACGGGGGGTTCGACACGTACAGGGGTGTACATACACGGGGGGTTCGACACGTACACGGGTGTACATACACAGGGGGTTCGACATGTACACGGGTGTACATACACGGGGGGTTCGACACGTACACGGGTGTACATACACGGGTAGGGGTACGACTCGAACATATGGGGGCTGGGGGTTACGACTCGAACGTACGGGGGCTGGGGGGGTACGACTCGAACGTACGGGGGCTGGGGGGAGTGTCGGGCACGTATGCGGGCACATGTCTCCATGGTTGCTATGGGAGTTCGGTGCGGACTGGGTTTTTTCCATACGGTTGTAACATCGGACGCACGGGATGGATCGTAATTCCGCGGTCGGACTTCACTTTTCACATTTGTACGGTAAATCGTCCGTGGACGTGTCGGACACATTTTCCGACCCGAGGACGTGTGGGGAATAATTCCCAATGCGATTCGTATGGACTTTTTCCCATGCGAATCGTAATTGGCAGTTTGTACGGCACTTGTACGATTCGTATGGTAAAAAGACCGGATACGAGTCGTACGGGGAATTTTTTTACCGGATCGTAATCGGCATAAGAATCTTGATATTTTTTCCTTTCTGCTCTGCATGCCAAAGGTTTTCCAGAGAATTCCCTTTCTTCGTAGCTTTGCTCAAGATATGTATTATTGTTCGAATAACAAATTCTTGTACGTGAGATCTTTCAACTCTTCCTTTCTTCAATGAACTAAACTGTAAAACAATTAGTGATGTGAATTTCAGAAGGATACATTTTTTGCTAAATGATTAATATATAGAACACCTGTATTTTTACGTAAAATCAATAATTAGATTAGGTCCCAGTGGTATAGGTGTCTGGTGGACACTGGGGGTTGGGCCCATATTGTAAACATTGTCTAAAAATCGCAGCTTTCTGGACAGAGATGTGTTGGTAACTGGAACAGGAGTTGACTAGGACGGTCCCATGAAATCTGTTGGTTGCACGATTAGTATACTCGGAAGCATTGGCATGTCTCTCTCTCTCAGTGAGAACATTTGTATATTTATATCTATGCTAATAGCCAAAACAGTCACATTATATTGTTAAGTAGAAAAGGCACGTAGTTTTATTGAATGGAGAAATAATGTGTTGAAAAAAATTGGAAACATTTGGTGGTGTTTTTCATAAAACCTTCGTCAATCCAAGCACTTTCGCTATACTGCACTTTAGAAGGCATGTGTCACTTATATTTTCCTCTTAATTACATGTATATAGGATATTTATTATTTGCATTATTACTAAATGTATTTTCAGATGAATTGTATGTTTTATCTCTCTGTCAAATAAAAAACAAATAATGAAAACTAGCTAATGAACCGGAGTAGCAGCACTACGTGTCTGGACCACTTTTTAGACCAGGTTGAGAGAGTGATTCCTATGCCTGAATGGAACAAAAACACATTTCCCGATATGGGGCAGAGCAGACAAAGTCAATTCTTTTCAAATGACCTCAAAACCAAGGGTCGTCATCATGCACCAGAATGAAAGAACCAGGTGGGGTGGGGGGGGGGGGTAATTTTGTACAACAAGTAACCTGTCGCTCCCTACTTCAATGTAGTGGTCCAGAGCACTAATATACAGCTTTCGCTATCCAAGAAAATACCCCAGCTAAATTGCACTTACCACCAGGTACAGTAAGGAAGAGGACTGGTGATGGCATGCTTTGACTCCTGTAACATTGTCTACACCTGTCTCTCAAAGAAGGTGAATGGCAGGCTTTGAAGACTCTATAATCAGCCAGCAAGAGCACGTCTGAACATTCCTACTTGTATGCAAATTCAAAAAGCCATGAAAGCACTAAAATGACTTTTTATGGACACGAGTATCAAGTATACATTACTCTATACCATCCATAAAGCATATTAGGGCAAAAGGACCAGGATACCTACAAAGACTTCCACCCCGTTATGCTTCCAAGAAAAACCTGGGCTCGGCAACAAACAACCCTATTCACCTAACAATCTTTTAAACAGATGACGCATGGAGGACGATCAGTAAGCCGAAATTACACACATTTTAAAACGGCACTGAACAATTAATTATTCCTACTACTCAATTCTTCATAAATTGTTGGGAGTGATTGGATTGGTTGCCACGTGACACTGATTTGACTATCTTCCACTTCACTACAATTTCATTTGCAACCCTCAGAAGTGTCCAAAATGTCCCAACCTGCACAATAGAATACATAAAAAATGAATACATAAATGAAACCTATTTAAACCAAAAATGCTTTGCACCCGTTTTCCATAGAATCTTTGCTTAGGTTTAAATTCTCATAGAGGCACATACATTCAGAGACTTTTTGGGGATAAAAATTGCTTTTAGTGTAGGTTTCATGTTTTTCCAAAATGGCCATCATGGTTTGAGTGACCTGAACTGGTAGGATAAATTAATTCTTCAAGTGGTAACAGGTAATCGATCTGTCACCAGAGTGAGTTTCCATGGCCAGATTTCTAATCCTTGATTTACAAAACCAATTTAGAACAGGACTCCAAAAATGTCCTCGTCCTTAATCCTACTTACAGCTTTGGAAACTCTGGCAGCATGTTTGATTTTCCACTGTCATAAGCGGAGTTGAGGAATCCCACAGGAAAGGTTAGAGAGCAATTCCCATTGGGAATTGTAAGAACAACCACAGAGAAATAACGTTTCCAAAGGCTTTTCATACCAAATTTGCACAATTTTATGTGAGAAGCCTAAAACACAATTTTCAGACACATTATTAGAGGGTATGCAGGAAGTGATAGCGCCAGACAGAAAATATTCTTCATTTGGAAAAAAGTAAAATATTTTATGTTGAATTATGCCTATCTGTAAACAAGTGACTCTACCTTTTAATGATTAAGTGCAGGGGAGTGGGGGATTTTGTGAGTGAAAAAGAGTACGCTCACAACTGAAGGTTACGGTACTGTTTTTCTATAAATAAGTTCCCTTGTTTCTCAGGATTACTAGTAGCACAGGTGTTGTTCTCCTATCGGATGAAGTGCTGCTCAGAACATATGTATTTATTTCAATCATCAGCGTTAAGATCTTACGATCCATAAGCCAGGATGTCTTGTATTTCAAGTGGGACATATAACAAATTCAATGCTAAACAGATCCTAATAGTGACTAGCTTCTAAATGCTATTTTCACTGTTGCACTGAAGCAAGACTGGCTATTCCATAGGAAAACTCTAGGATGCAGAAGGCCTGGGAGTGGCGAGGTGTGACTGTTCCTCTGACAGCATGATCATTTCAACAGTGTCCATGAAGTTGATTAACTTCAAAGGGGCCTCACCTGTCACAGGCAGATGTCAGATGCCACCTTGGCTAGCCTTTTTTTCTTCTCCTAGTCAGACAATTCTCCAGTCTCAGTGGGGTGGGCACAGAGGCTCTGCACAAGGGGGGAAGAGTTTTACCTTCTTGGATTTAGGCAGAGAGGCCCATTGTGGGATTGTTTGCTCTTGCAGTAGGGCATACAGGAAATGCTGCAAAGGTGGGAAGGTGTACCGCTGGGAACCTTTACCCCATTGGTTATGGAGGAGCCAGGAGTCTCCCACACCCACAAATTGGTGTCAGGTATAAATGTAGCATCCCCAATACCCTCCACAGAAAACTACTGGACCCGAGGAAGTTCAGAAGAGGAGTAAACTTTTTGTCTGAAATCTGAGACAAGCCTTGAAGGACTGGGCTGGCTCTTTGTTATACCCAGTTAAAAAACGTGAACTTCAGGGTTTATAAGACTGACCTCCTGTTCAACCTACAGGGACACAACAATCTATAAGAGGTCTTTCTCGCAACGGCCCAGCTGACCAGTTCCAACTGATCCTGCCCTGGACCTGCTGCTGGCTAATGCTGCAGTGAGTCCTGACCTCGGAGTGCTATTCCTGAGGTCCCAAAACCTTTGGCTGGGTCTGCCTGGATTTCTTCTATTATAACTTACAACCGGTGACTAAGAATCTTTTTGCTCCAAAGAACTTTGGAGGATCAAGACAACCCTGCCAAGCCAATGCAACCAGGGTGCGTTGCTGCTGGGCTAGAGATTCAGGTTTCTCCCACTCTGAGCTTTCCTGCAGCTGCAAATCTTATTCATCGGGACTTCTGAGAAGGCAACCAGCCTTGTGGAGCCCGCTTCAGCTACAGCATGCAGCCTTGCCCCACTGCAAGGATCCGAGTTTCAAAAAAGGTTACTAAGTGCAAACAAAGAAATCTTGACAGGTGAAGGCACCAAAACTATCCACCAGCAAGAGACTTTTGTTTGATGTGAAATTTGAATCTCTCCAGCTCTGAGATTTGCTGCCAAAAAACCAACAGCTTCACAGGTACCTTGTCCAATGGCTATCCATCTTTGTGAAGCCCTCTTTGGCTATAGTCTACTGTCTTGCCCTGTTGAAGAAGCTTGAGTTCCATTTTTGAGACTAAGCCCCATGGTAAAACTTTGGAAAAGGTTGAACCTTTCTGTATCCGACTCACGCGCCATTGCGGTTGACCCCGAATTGCGTCTTGTTCTCAGTCAATCACAACCAGGTGGGTGGCGCTTATGTCTTTTCGTTGAGATTTTTATTTAAAACTTTAACATTCATATCTGTGGTTACCCTTATTGTATTTTTGTTATTTTGCGTCATGTCATTTATTAAAATTGACTCTGCTTTTCTAAATTGGTTTGAGATTTTTCTTGTGTTGTGTTTTGACTTTATTGCCAATTTGGTACTGCACAATTACTTTATACATTGTCTCTAAGTTAAGCCTTTTGACTCTGTGCCATAGCTACCAGAAGGGGGTGCTCAGGTTAATGTTTGGGCTTTAATGGTTATAACCTAACCTGACAGAGATTGTGTTTATTACTTAAGATGGGTCATCATCCTCCCTTAACTAATAACACTATATATTACAATAGCATTTTGCATTTGACACAAGCAGATGCAGTGAGTGTGATATTCTATTTAGTTTTAATTGATGAATAGAATATTAAACATGGGGAATTTTTATGTATACTATATATGAATATGCAGAGAACGTATTGTTGCGTGTGGGAGAGTCCCTGATACACAAAAGGAGGTAGTGCGAGTGGATTATGCCGTCTATCCGCTTCCACAATGGTTATAAAAAAGCATGTTACTTTTGGTACTTCCGCATGTATGGGTCATGCCCTGTTGTTCTTTCATGGCAAGAGGGTAATAATGGAGGTATTTCATCAGAACACAAGTTGCAGTGAGATACAGTATCATTACAAAGGCCTTGTGAGTATGAGACCAGATGGGTTCTTCTGTAAAGTCACTTTTAAGATGACCTTAGTGAACGCTTCACTGTGGTAAAAAAATACTGTGAATGCAGATTTCTTAGAATAAGAGTGTTCGATAAGTGTTTTATTTAGTCAATAGGTCTTATTGAACATGAATATTATTGTGTCAATGGATGCTACTTAATATGTGTTCAAAAGGCTATGTTATTTTGTCAGTGAATGCAATGGGTGGGTTGCTAGCTGTGATGATAGCAATGAGACGCAGGCTTTTTAGGTCGAGCATTCAAGACCTTTTGTATATACTTTAGTATATACTTTAGTGTATATACTTTAGTATATACTTATATGTATATGTACTTTGTGGGCTCTGGAGATCAGCCCTAGGACTTGTCTGCTTCCGCTTAGGGACTTTTTTTTCTATTCAACTGCCTCTGTTTAAATGGCTTGATAGAAAATGACCAGCAGAGGCCAGTTAAGTACCATAATCACTTTAGCATTCTCTAGATTCCAGTCCATAGAAATTGTCTTCCACGAGCAGCCGTACACAATAAATGTTTTTTCAAATCTTGTATTTTCAGTGATATGACCACCGAAGGCCCTGCTTTTATATTCAAAACAGCGCTTTGGACTATACCATTTCCTGATGAAAGGCAATATTTCTCTCCATGTGTTCCCATACCTGGCATGTCACGCTGTTTGTTGTTTACTTTCTCTCCATGTTAAAGAACAGTAGATGTGTCAGCACCCAGGGTAATGTGCTGCATAGCTAAATACATATAAGGTCCCAAAGCCTAGACCGATTGCATTGCAAATGCTTGATTACCCTGATTCTGTTGATCATCAGTCAGGGCCCATGCTGATCTATAGACTGAGAACAATATGCAAAAGTCATGGTTTAGAACACTATCTATGTATGAAAGTTATATGATTATGTGAAGAAGGACGTCATGGGAATTAATATGATGAATAGAGTTTCTTTTCTTGATATGATACCTTACTTTAGACTGCACCGTTTTGCACCAACTTTCAGGGTTACTCAAATGAAACCGGTGCAATTTTACATTTGTACTTGACAATCGGTGTTTCGGTTGGAGACCAGTGTTTGCAACATACTTATTTTTTTTTCGTCCCCTGGAGTAGTTGTGGATTTTTGTATTTTCCAGGAGGTTCAAATACTGGTGCAAAAGTGCACCAGCAGAAACCACGCAATCTAAAATAACAGTCAAAACTGCAGACTGCAGGCTCAGGAACTCAGCTCACAGGATCTACTATAACATATTCTTTGCATTCAAGTTTAAAGTTTTCTAAAAATGTAAGTATTCTAAGCATTAGAATGCTTTAATTAGGTTGCATGATTCGTGAATAATGTTGCAACAATGTTCTGTCATCTCTCTTTAGCCCTTTGAGTTACTGACACATTATTCGTTGAATCACACGTAGGGTCAATCCATGCCGAATAGTTTTTTGAAACCAGGATAACAAAAGTCATTACAGCGCAGTTTGGTTTTGACAGTAACATTTCAGCAGCATTATCACAAATGCTCATGCATTAGTGCAATGATCCTTACAATGATTTTATATTGGAATCAGAAGACTGCTGTAGCATGCTAGATACAAAAAGTCATGTAAGCCGACTAATGTTCTTTGCTTTCCCGGATATCACTTCTTCTCTATTTCTTTCTCTGTTTCTCTTCTACACCTTGTACGTGTATGAAAAAATAAACTCGAAAAAAACCTTCTCCTGGAATATTAATATTTAACTAAATCAAAACCAGTGGATTAATTTATTTCCAGGGTGTCAGACTGGTAAAGTGGTGCTTAGGGTGTCAGACTGGAAGAGTGGTGCAAAGGTGTCAGAAGTGGTGCAAGGGTGTCAGACTGGTAGAGTGGTGCAAGCAGTGTAAAACTGGTAGAGTGGTGCAAGGGTGTCAGAAGTGGTGCAAGGAGTGGCAGACTGGCAGAGTGGCGCAAGGGGTGTCAAACTGGTAGAGTGGTGCAAGGAGTGTCAGACTGGCAGAGTGGTGCAAGGGGTGTCAGACTGGCAGAGTGGTGCAAAGTGTGTTGGACTGGTAGAGTGGTGCAAGGGGTCTCAGAGTGGCAGACTGGTGCAAGGAGTGCAAGGGGTGTCAGACTGGCAGAGTGGTGCAAGTGGTGACAGACTGGCTGAGTGGTGTAAGGGGTGTCAAACTGGCAAAGTGGTGCAAGGGGTGTCAGACTGGCAGAGTGGTGCAAGGGTGTCAGACTGGCAGAGTGGTGCAAGGGGTGTCAGACTGGTAGACTGGTGTAAAGGGTGTCGAACTGGCAAAGTCGTGCAAGGGGTGTCAGACTGGTAGAGTGGTGCAAGGGGTGTCAAACTGGTAGACTGGTGTAAGGGGTGTCTGTTAGACCTGGCACTTGGGCGTGGGTCTCCCTTCCATTTTTCGCTGTGCCTCATATGTTTTTGCTGGTGTTAATTGCTCAGGGCACTGTGCCACTTCTGTCCAGTGCCACAGTGCAAGTTCTCCCTATTGTAAATTGATGTATGATTTGTGATTCCATGATTGGTTGGTTTGGTTTACTTGTCAGACCCTAGTACAGTGCACCAGGAGTGCCCAGGGCTTGTAAATCCAAATGCTGCTGGTGGGCTTGCAGCAATGGTTGTGCCACCCACAGAAGCAGCCTGTAAAAATATATCTAAGGTCTGCCATTGCAGAGCCTGCGTGCAGTCTGGTACTGTCATGCTGACTGGGCAAGTGCACCCACTTGCCAGTCCCTAAACCTTCCCCTTTCTCCATATCAGACACCCCTATGGTAGGCCCAAGGGCAGGGTGCATTGTAAGGACAAGGTAGGACATGCCCTGGTGTGTGAGGCATGTTCTAATAGTGAATTACAGCCATTTTTGTTTTCACTATTGCAAGGCTACCTGTTCTCCATAGGCGAGAATAGGCAGTTTGGTTATTACATTTTATAATCCTAACTGACTCAGGGAAGATGGTAGAAATTCGAATTTAGTATGCCTGAACTCAAAATGATAAAATAGATCTTTTAGTGAAGTTGGTTTTAACATTCTGTGTTTGAAAATGCCACTTTCTACTTAGAAAGTAGGCATTTACTTGTCTAACCATTCAAACCTGCCTCTGCTAGGCTGTGTATTCCTTTGTCTGGTTTCTGTGAGTGACAGGGCTGGGGGATTCCAAGAGACAGGATGAGTCAGCCCAGTGGTGAATAGAGAGATCTGCATCTAGATGGGAGGGAGGGGTCTCACCTGAACCTTGAATAGGGCTGTGCCTGCCTTCCACAATGCTGGCTCCACCTCCTGGGGAGCAGCGGATGTCTCTGCCCTGCACAGTGAATGAAGAGAAGGAATCCTGTCAACAAAGTACTCCAGGGCTGTACTTGCCTTCCACAATGCTGTCTCTACCTCCTGTGGGGCGTCTAATGTTTCTGCCCTACACTGTGAAAGGAAAGGAGAAGTCTGGTAAACAGAGTGCTCAGGAACTGGTTTGGACTGGGCAAAGGCCCCTCTGCCCTCAGAGGACAAAGGATTTTGGGGTATAAGTATTGGGACCCTGATCCCAAGAATTTAGATCACTTTGGGAAAACAAGAAGAAGCTGAGGGAGGAACCAGAAGAAGCTGAGGAGGAAACTATCCCTGGACCTGGGGGATTGGCCTGCAGTGGTTGCCTTACTGCCAAAGAGAGGAGAAAGGAACTTTGTGTGTACGTTTGCTCAACTTGTGAAGGATCTCCAAGGGCTTGGAAAGAGCTTGCCTCCTTCTGAAGTCTCAGGAACAACAGACTTCACCCCCCCAGCTCCCCAGAGTTTGTTGGAAGTGCCTGCTATTGTTGTTGGGCCTTCTGAGGGACTGCGTGTCTCAAGGAGCTGGAAGCGCGACTCAAGAAGGAGAAGCGTGCCGCCGTCGGAGCTGTTGTCGTCGCATCTCGTAAAGTGTGTCGCCGCTGCAGCCTCGCATCGAACGGAAGCATCTCTCATCATTCAGTAAGTGTCTCGCAACACCGAAGAAGCGTGTCGCCATCGCAGCCATCGTAGCTGGCGCATTGCACCGCATCAAGAGAAGAGTCTCGCATCGAGGAAGAAGCGTGTCGCCATAGCAGCCATCGTAGTTGTCGCATTGCACCGCATCAAGAAAAGCGCCTCACATCCACAGAGAAGCGTGCTGCCGTCGGAGCTGCTGTCGTCGCATCGCGTAAAGGGGTGTCACCGCTGCAACATCGCATCAAGCGGAAGCGTCTCGCAAACATCGGAGAAGAGTGTCGCTGCCAAGGCCACTGTTGTCGCATCGCGTAAAGGGTGTCGCCGCTGCAGCTGAAGCATCGAGTCTTCTCACAACATCGGAGAAGCGTACCGCATCTGGAAGATCTTCACATCTTTATTTCTTTGCACCAAAAACTTCATCACATCAAGATCGTTGCAACACTTTTGTTGCCCTGCGTGTCGCATCTAAAAGGTACATTGACTTAAAGTGTCACATCTAAGAACTTAAGCGAACTAAGCAAAATTCTACCATCTAAAGTAACAGTATTGTGTATTTTTGTCATTTAATGGTCTTGTGGTAAATCTATGTAAAGAATACTTATTTTTGATATAAAACCTGTGTGGTGTCCATCTGTAGTGTTGTCACTTGGTTACTGTATGTGTTCACAAATGCTTTACACACTGCCTCTGAGATAAACCTGTCTGCTTGTGCCAAGCTACCACGGGGGTGAGCAGGGGTTATTTTAGGAGCGTACCCCCTTACCCTGACTAGAGGAGAGGGTCCCTATTTGTCACAAGTGCATACCTGTGCAAACTAGAGACCCCCAAGTCTAACAGTGTTGAACTGGCAAAGTGGTGCAAGGGGTGTCAGACTGGTGCAAGCGGTCTCAGATGGGTAGACTGGTACAAGTGGTGTCAGACTGGCAGAGTGGTGCAAGGGGTATCAGATTAGTAGAGTGGTGCAAGGTGTATCAGATTAGTAGAGTGGTGCAAGGTGTGTCAGACTTGCAGAGTGTTGCAAGGGGTGTCAAACTGGTAGAATGGTGCTACGGGTGTCAGACTGATAGAGCGACGCAATGGGTGTCAGACTGGTAGAGTGGTGCAAGGGGGCTCAGACGGGTAGACTGGTGCAAGTGGCTTCAGACTGGCAGAGTGGTGCAAGGGGTATCAGACTGGTAGAGTGGTGCAAGGTGTATCAGATTAGTAGAGTGGTGCAAGGTGTGTCAGACTTGCAGAGTGTTGCAAGGGGTGTCAGACTGGTAGAGTGTTGCAAGGGGTGTCAGACTGGTAGACTGGTGCAATGGGTGTCAGACTGGTAGCCTGGTGCAAGGGGTGTCAGACTGGTAGACTGGTGCAAGGGGTGTCAGACTTGCAGAGTGTTGCAATGGGTATTAGACTGGTAGAGTGGTGCAAAGAGTGTCAGACTGGCAGAGTGATGCAAGGGGTGTCAGCCAAGCAGAGTGGTGCAAGAGTTATCAGATTGGTAGAGTGGTGCAAGGAGTGCAAGGGGTGTCAGACTGGTAGAGTGGTGCAACAGCTGTCAGACAGGTAGGCTGGTGCAAGGGGTGTCAGACTGGTAGAGCAGTGCAAGGGGTGTCAGACTGCTAGATTGGTGCAAGGGGTGTCAGACTGGCAGACTGGTGCAAGGGGTATACGACTGGTAGAGTGGTGCATGGGTTGTCAGACTGGTAGAGTGGTGGAAGGGGTGTCAGACTGGCAGATTGGTGCAAGGGGTGTCAGACTGGTAGAGTGGTAGAGTGGTTCAAGGGGTATCAGATTGGTATAGTAGTGCAAGGGGTGTCAGACTGGTAGACTGGTGCAAGGGGTGTCAAACTGGTAGACTGGTGCAAGGGGTGTCAGACTGCTAGATTGGTGCAAGGGGTGTCAGACTGGTAGAGCAGTGCAAGGGGTGTCAGACTGTCAGATTGGTGCAAGGGGTGTCAGACTAGTAGAGTGGTGCAAGGGGTGTCAGACTACTAGATTGGTGCAAGGGGTGTCAGACTGGTAGAATAGTGCAAGGGGTGTCAGAGTGGTGCAAGGGCTGTCAGGCTGGTGAAGTGGTGCAATGGGTGTCAGGCTGGTGCAAGGGGTGTCAGACTAGTAGAGTGGTGCCAGGTGTGTCAGACTGGCAGACTGGTGCAAGGGGTGTCAGACTGATAGAGTGGTGCAAGGGGTCCCGTCAGACAGGTAGAGTGGTGCAAGGGGTGTCAGACTGGTATAGCGGTGCAAGGAGTATAAGACTGAAAGGGTGGTGCAAGGGGTCCGGTCAGACTGGTAGAGTAGTGCAAGGGGTATCAGATTGGTAGAGTGGTGCATGGGTTGTCAGACTAGTAGAGTGATGCAAGGGGTGTCAGACTGGTAGTGCGGTGCACGGGGTATCAGATCGGTGGAGTGGTGGAAGGGGTGTCAGACTGGCAGATTGGTGCAAGGGGTGTCAGACTGGTAGAGTGGTGCAAGGGGTATCAGATTGGTAGAGTAGTGCAAGGGGTGTCAGACTGGTAGACTGGTGCAAGGGGTGTCAAACTGGTAGACTGGTGCAAGGGGTGTCAGACTGGTAAACCAGTGCAAGGGGTGTCAGACTGGTAGAGTGTTGCAAGAGGTGTCAGACTGGTAGAGTGGTGCAAAGGGTGTCAGACTGGCAGAGTGGTTCAAGGGTTGTCAGCCTAGCAGAGTGGTGCAAGGGGTATTGTAGTGAGGACGGGGTTTTATGTACACACATTGCTATGTTAGCATAAGCGTTTTAGAAACTAAACGCCATCTTGCCACTTTGCTGCTCTTGCACACGACACAACAGGTAGCTGTTATTACAAGTAAAACTGCTTGCTTGCTTTTTCTTCACATGAGAACGGTCTGTTGTTCACATCCCTAGACGTGCACCGCGACCTTAGTCTGAACACTGTGTGCAGAAGCCGTCAAGGTCAAATAACAATGTATGCTGTTGAATTCAGGTTGATCGGCCCACGCTCTAGACAACAACACGCACAAAGCTGCAAATATCTGAAACTCGGGTGCCTTTGATATTGCATTTACATGCATGATTCAGACACTTGGAGAAAACCTTTCCAGACACAGAGAGCAGAGCTGATCCTGTGATGTGATCTTTGAGGCATTGGGTTCCCCATTCAAACCTAGAGATTAGTTTATAAAACTAGTTTACTAGTGAAGGGAGGGTGGTTCACAACGTATTATAGGACCTGTTTTCCACTATCATTTGTAATATGGTTTCTCCCTTCATTTTCTATGGTATTGTAACAATGCTGATGGTTTTGTTTTTAATCATTTGCCTGCTTATATTAGCCAAAGTACTGCACCTTAGTGCACGTAGTTAAAAATAAACATTTTAAACTTTACCGTGTCTCTGATTACTCTTGTTGTGGACCGATATGAGAATAATAACGAAAAGGTTTTTCTGATTCCCACCATTCCTGAGAGTACTCTAAGTCGCTTGTTCTGGGTTGTCTAATCATTGGTAGCTTCGAGATGATACGGATAACGAATGAGACACTGATGCTAGTCGGATAGGGGTTCTGGGTACTGAGGTAAGTTTTTTTAGTACACCACAATTCACTGAGGTCCTGGTTTCCTGTGCATAGTTCTGTGCATGAGCAGAATCCCCGCAACAGTATCAGATTGGCAGAGTGGTGCAAGGAGTGCAAGGGGTGTCAGACAGGTAGAGTGGTGCTAGGTGTGTCAGACTGGCAGTGTGGTGCATAGGATGTCAGACTGGTAGACTGGTGCAAGGGGTGTCAGACTGGTAGAGTGGTGCAAGGGGTATCAGATTATCAGATTGGTAAAGTGGTGCAAGGGATGTCATACTGGTGTAGCGGTGCAAGGGGTATATGACTGGTAGGGTGGTGCATGGGTTGTCAGACTGGTAGAGTGATGCAAGGTGTGTCAGACTGGTAGTGCAGTGCAAGGGGTGTCAGATTGGTAGAGTGATGCAAGTGGTATCAGATCGGTGGAGTGGTGCAAGGGGTGTCAGACTTGCAGAGTGTTGCACGGGGTGTCAGACTGGCTGAGCAGTGCAAGCGATGTCATATTGGGAGTTAGACTGGTAGAGTGGTGCAAGGGGTGTTAGACTGGTAGAGTGGTGCAAGGAGAGTTAGACTGGTAGAGTGGTGCAAGGGGTGTTAGACTGCTGGAGTGATGCAAGGGGAGTTAGACTGGTAGAGTGGTGCAAGGGGTGTTAGACTGGTAGAGTGATGCAAGGGGAGTTAGACTGGTAGAGTGGTGCAAGGTGTTTTAGACTGGTAGAGTGATGCAAGGGGAGTTAGACTGGTAGAGTGGTGCAAGGGGTGTCAGATTGGTAGACTGGTGCAAGATCCAGAAGCGTTCACTCCGTTCGTAGGTGATCAAGTGGTCTTCACAACTTCCCTCCTTTCCAGAGAAGGGCAACGGGTGGACAATTGTTCACATTTATTTCTTGCAACTCGAGTGAACCTTTCCTATGATGTGTTTCTGATTTACTCCTGCTCTTTATTCATGTTTAATAAAATAGCAGGTGAACAACATTGTTCTCCTGATAATGATTGTTCATAGCGGGTGCTCAGGTGCATGTAAGTGTCTTAGTAGGGCCACAGAGGGAGTCTAGGAGTATAAAGTGTGTTTTTCAGTCACCTCAGCACCGGTTCCTAAGGGGTTGTTAGTTGTTAAAATAAACTGAGACTGTTCCTCTGAATTCAGGCTATTGTTGTTCCCTGCCATTATGCTTACTTACATAGAATGCTGCAGTCTTCTTACTTGTGTTTCGTCATTCATCATAGAATGGATTGCCCCAGGTAAAATATGAAATACCTATGATCCATCGATTATTTGCTGCCTAATTACATCAGCATTGTTTCACATATTGCCCTTTGTGAGCACCTAAAAATCACAGAGGTATGGAAAAGTTGAATTTGCGGTCTGCAAACATAACTTCGGTTTCCCAGATTCAGGATTTTTAGGCATTCTAAGCTGCAAATGCTGCAGCTAGGGAAAACATGTATGTATAGTGTATTTCCCACACTCACCAACTAAGTAGTTGAGACAGGAAAAGGGGCGGCTAGGGAACTGAATCGTGAGAAATGCTGGAATCACTCACAACGCTCAAACTTTTTGTGTATTCACAAACACTTTAATGGTTATTCTGATCTGGAAATACGTGTGAAGTTCTTACTACTAGGCCTGGGCTAAAATTCTGTTCCACTCGCGGAAATTGCGATAATTTGACATTTTTGCGTTCCGCGGAGAGAGCACGAAAATGTCAAAATTTCCGCAAAATTTACCAGAAATTTTTTGCTTGCTCGCGCTGTAAAATAATATATTCTCGCGTGCGCGCGATCGCCTTACCTGAATCCCCGCATTCGCCGACAAGTTTTCCCGATCCGGACGCGTTCTCCATGAGATGTTGGATTGTTGGTAGCCATTTGCGCTGTCTCGCGACAGTTCGCGCCCGCAGTAACGTTATTCGTCGCGCGATCGCGTCTTTCTTCTCGCGATCATGCACCGTGAGACAAGTGAAAACAAGATGGCCACGCCCGTGAGCAACCGCATGGGTATGTTGGCGAGCCGCGACCACGCAGAAAATACCGCGAACGGGCAGGAAAAAAACTTCCGCATCTTCGCGATATTTCCGCGTGTTTGCGGAGATTTTTAACATTTTCGCGATAATTTGTGAAAGTGAATTTCGCAAATTCCACCCACCCCTACTTATTACGAAAGGTAGAGGTTTATATGTTTCCACAGTGGGAAAGGGCATTCAACACCTCCAAATGTAATTTGAGTCTGTGGAACAAACAACTTCACCTCAAAGGATGTTTTGGGAATAAAAATAAAATAAGTTACATGTGCTAATGCATGTCTGCTATTTTCTGCCTGTCGGATAATCCTTACAAATGGCCATGGGACTTACAAGGGGAGGTATCAGTGGACCTTATTCAGTGTAGCCTTATTCTAAGCCTTCGGGAAAGGTCTTGGCTTTGGGGCAGTGTTGCCTGGATTTAGTTCTCCACCTTTTTTTAAGCTTTAGTGACATCGATGGCTTCTTTCGAGATTATATTTTAACAACCTGCCAGAAGACAGGACTCTTCGAAAGACACTGCAAATCGTTCAGGCTTCCAGTACAAGTCGAAGAGAGAGAGGGCTCTGCCCTTAATCATTCTGGGAGGAAGAGCACATATTCTTTGCTGTTTTTACATTGGTGGGTGCACTTGTACGCTCTCCAGATATGCCTTCTTGCGCCTTCTACATCTCGGTTACAGGATCTAGCTCTGGTTTGTGAAGTACACACAGCTGCTTAGGGTTGAGATAGTTGTTAGGCAGACTTCGGCCCCTACTGCCTCTGAAAGGAGCCTCAAGTTTCTCAGGAAGTGTTGGCTTTCATGACACTTACATCTCTCTAACTCGATGCTGGACAACATTGATTGTTACCTGCTTATCGAGGAGCTAAATTGCGGTGGCACAGATCCCAAATTGCTGTGTTTTAATCTTTTGTAGCTCAGACTCAGTGAGCAAACCTAGTGAATGAGTAGTTTCCTGCTGCTTTCAGGTAGTGCTTTTTAAAGTCACAGTTTAATTGGCATATCTCCAGAGCTTTGAGCTGGGTGATTCAGTTTCCATTTCACAGCTCGTCCTCATGTGCCAGGTGAATGCCCCTGGAATAAGTTATGAATATCTTCTCAAATGTGGCCCCTGTGCTTTCCACCTTGTGCATGGGGTCCCTTCTAACCACCATTCTTCATATGGTAGCACTGGAGGCTGTAAGACCACTGAACAGTTTCTTTTGGTGGAGTATGCTCGCTGTAGTGTTTTTATGGTATCTAGCTTGTTTGAAAGCAGTAGAAGAAAAGTTAGTTGACGAGGACTGGTCTGTTGCGATATGTTTTTGTATTCTTTAACTCTCAATTAGGAGTCCAGTGTTAGATCAGTCATGTTCCTTTCTTCAGTGCCCAAACATCAGGAGCTTGTCTTTAGATGCTTATCGTCAATTCGTTGGATGTTATGTACTGCTGAATTGCAGACATTTTGCTCTAATCCCCTACTAGTGTTCGATATAGAATGATTAGGTGGTCAACATAGAGCAGCTCGGTGGTGGATTCGTTCTTCTCATATGTCTGCATGGTGGACACTGTATAGCATTGTGATCTCAAATAAAACAGCCTTAAAGATTTGTGCATTCTCTGCTCTTCCTGAGATGGCCTCCTTTGGATTTCATACCTAACTTTTGTCTATTTATCAGATCTTCCTGGCACAGCTTCAGTCTTAGGCGTGTTCTATTCAGACTGTCAAAGTCCACGCATAGTTTCATGAATTATGAAAACAGTGGCATTTCTAAACTAGATTGATAGTTCTTTATTGGACAAATAATTCAAATTTTACTTTGAGTGGGAGTCCTATTCATGTTAGGTAGGTGACCTATGTCAATGCTCAGAAGGGCCAGGCCAGAACTTATTGGCAGCATATTTATTTGTGGCCATACAACGGTGATACAATTATTTTATTTCGAGCAGTGTCCACCACATCCACAAAGTCGCTAAAGCGTATTTGCTAAATTGCAGAAATCGAGCAGCTAACTGAGATGATTCACCTTTCAAACATGCTTGCACAGCACCTTGACAACTCCTGATGTCTGGGGTACACCATATTGGGCGCAACCAGAACTTTCTTAGGGAGAGCACCTTTTCACAGATAGGGAGGCCCCTTTGCACAAAACGACGTTGCCTATTGGAATCGTCAAAATCCCTCCGGCCATACTAATAGGCTTTTAAGAGGATTAACCCAAATCTAATCTCATCAGCTGTTTTTTCATAGCCTTACCAAAGGATAAGGAGAGATTTCTAATTGGGTGACACACTTCTTAATTAGGTGCACTATCGTTAAGATGTTGTTTATTGTATATTGCCCTCTACTGAGACACCTAAAAGATTGCGTTCGTATTAGAGTTTTACACGCAGTCCTTCACCATTAACAGTACTCATGTGAATATAGTCGTAGTCAATTCTAGTGCCATCAATGGGCAATCACTGATGGGGCTTTCTTACGCACTTTTTTCTTTAGAGAGTATTCCAGCCTCCCTTTCAACTAGAAAGGCACTAGCATACGACTTGTCTTTTTCACAGACTCACTTTCAATGTAAACATATATCCATCATTTTGTAAATCCAGCTGTGGATGCATCTCTGCCTCTACATAAAGCACCTGCTCTCCACTTGTGAGACCACACAGAGGAGACTAATAGTCTCTCTGATCACATGTAGGTGTCACTGTGCACAAATTTCTCCTGGGCCGCAACCAACACGGTGCACTTCTTGAAACTGATAACTGCATAGTCATGTCATGTTACCTTGATTTTGGTCAAGGCCCCTGACCACATAAATACATGGAAGGACTGGAGATGGATGTCAGGAACAAAACAACAGCTCTATCCAACCTACCACTTTTGTTGCCTGATGCAGCACCATAGAATAATTATTCTCCAGATCAGTATTTTATTTTACACTGGATTCTTCATCTGTAAAGGGCGTACATTACATATTGTGATTTACTGATGGCACACTGATCTTCAAAGGGGTTGATAATCCAACGAAATGAAGAAAACAAGCAATTTAAAAAGGGGAACATTGTCCTAGGAAGTGAAAAGGCATGGAGAATAAAATTTTGTTTATCTATTTTATTTGCTAATCGGCTGCAACACAGGGCGAGGAAGTGTATGCAAATTAACATGTTTAGAGTGTTATTCAATCGCAGGTCTAGACAGTTTTTGTAAATATTTGATCAGTAGTAGCACAGACATCTAGCTGATGGCAGGTCTGTCAGTCTCAACTAGCAAACCATGTACACAAAGGATTATGTTTTCTATCTTGCTGGATGCCCTTGAAAATGAATAACCTGCAGAAGTAGTAGTCTGAGAATTGTTGGTACACATGTACAAGGAACCCTGCTGTCTCAGTTAAGAGCAATTGCTGATATGATTATTTTTGCCAATGCTACTGGCAATCAAGATTCTGAGACAACACACACCATGATGCCACATTTGTCAGAGAGCATGACTAACAGGTTAGCAAGATAACTAATGCTTTTAGAAACTTTCTGGGACCCAGAGATTCAAGTCAGAGCTGAAGAAAATTCTCCACGCAAGCCTTGGTGAGGCAAGCAGCAAATTCTCAGGGCAGCAATCAGTGATATCTTCTTGTTTCATTTATTGCAAAAATCTATTTCGGTTTGGTCAAGCAACTAACTTTAATGAGTTAAACCAGTCATCTAACGGTGATGATGGTTCAGCCAATTTGACAACTAGTCCGAGGCTTCCCCTATCCTATTTTATGCACCAGTGTGTCACAGTTTCTTCCATGGATGCTCTAGTTACGGCCTACCAAAGATCAAAGAAAAATTCCTTGACAAAGCTGAAGAAGAAATACATTAAACAAATATCCATAAAGGGTTCCAAAGTTCTAAAACATTGATAAATTGGGCAGTGTTCTCTATTATAATTTTCCAGAAAATAGATGACAAAAAAAAAATAACAAAATGAACTGAAGGAAATCAGGATCTGAGGCAGGTTTGCATCTCTGCTGAAGGAGAATTTTTAAAAACATGATGACATTGATCTATATAGGAAGACAAGAGTGTCCTTCAGATTCATACACAGCAAATTTGAAAAGAATCATGCTAGCTCATCTTTTGGCTAAATTCCAAACGAATGTGATTAACGAAAAAAGATTTTCACCAACCTTCAAATTTGGGAAGGTGCAGACAAATCCAATGGACCCAGTAAAATAGATAAAAGTCAATAAAAACTGGTTCAGATCAGAGCACTTCATGGTGACATCACAAACAGTGTCCAGCACTATATGACCTGGAAAGTTGAAGGTTATGCATTGAAATAAAATGTACACATTCTCACCAATATTGTTTAGAAACTAGGGTGACTGGAACACAAAAATGATATATATAATTAACACTTAACAATCTTGGGATTATCTGGGCTATCCTAAATTCTATATTATATTCTTTATTTCCTTTTTACCTTTACTATCATATTTTTTTGCTTCTCAGTCTATTATTAGTGCCTGAGAAACCTGGAGAAGAGGGGAAATGAAGAACCAAGAGGAAGGTCCAGGGCATGGGTACAAGTGGTAAATGTAAACATTAGACCACTGGATCAGGCACATTTGTGACCAGTTATATGTTCAGATGTACAGATGTGAACCAAGAGAGCTAAAGCATTATAATGGATGCAACGTTTAAAAGGAAAACAATATATTTAGGAGACGAAATTTTAAATGATTTACGGTAGAGTCAAAAAAGACCACAGTTGTGGGCATAAATTCTATTTACTTTTCCAGATGCGTCTGAACTTAGAATAAAGGACTGAAAAATCACCACATACTGTATCAATGTCCTAAGAAGTGAGAAAATAGACAATTTCAGGAATAGATGGGACATCTGGGAGCGTATGTAATTTTATTACATTAAAACCACTTGAGAAATAGAGAAGTTAAGAAGTGGTTAGGATGATACTCTAAAGTAGTTCTTAATACAACCATTGATACAACAGCTGTTATGAGGTCCAATAGGATGAGAGATACAATACGACAACCTTTTGGGCATATTTTTAAAATGGCAGCACAGTAATTCATGTTTATTCTTACCCACTTAAACACTCCTCTAGAAAAAGTTGTTTTTAAATCAGTGACTGCATTAGATATTTGACTATGTATGTTGTACCTTGGTACAAACTATTGTTGAGTCATGTCCAGGACCTTCCTGTGCTAAGCTAACAAAATCACACACTTGCACCGTGGAGATCCACTCCAAAGAGAAGGTTTCTGTCAGATCCTTTTTTAGGTCTCACCTGACCCAACGCATGCATGCATGGGCATGCGCTGTTCTGGCGAGACTTATTGAGAGGGCTCCAAAAAGTGCTACCAGGCCAGCCTAGAGCTACAGTGCATGTGCGCAGGCGCGCGCGCCACGCTTTACCGCGATTACTTTCACTTTGCGGCTGCATGGCCGCTTTGATGTTTAATCGCGATCACTTTCACTTTCGCGGCCGCACGGCTGCTTTGCATAGCGAAAAGATCTCGCTTTTGGGACCTTATAAGTATTTAGTTATGCAACTGTTGCATGGCTAAACACTTATAAGGTCCCAAAGGCGAGACCTATTGGCTATGCCAATGCTTGTTTAAATTTACTTAGAGACAGGGTAATAGAGTTTTTTCGACTTAACAGAGATACTTCATGTATGAGACACAAATAAAAGAGCTTGTGCAGTTAATTATTGAGTTTGTAGCAAGAACTCATCGTGATCTGTTCAGAATCACCTCTTTAGAACAAGAGCTAAGGCTTTTAGAAGACGAATTGGGAACTGCAGAGATCAAGATGGCCGTCCTGGGGAAGATGAAATATACTTATTATTATATTTTAAGAGACAATAACGGCCTTTTAAGATACGATAAAAGTGAAAGCTTTTAAGGGTGGCAAGACAAGGTGCTGTACTAGCCCGACAGCTAAAAACACTGATGAAAAAACTCAAAGGAGTGTACTGGAAGCATCGGCGCTGCAAGTAAGGGTGCTGCAGAGCCCCCAGAAATAACCATGCTAGAGTTCAGAAAGTGAATGAAAAAAGATGCCTTGAAATCTTGTCTTTCTCTTGTTACATTTGCTGAGCATTCAAAGCCCAAGGGAAATGTCAGGCTTTGTCTGCTGAAAAAATTGTTGCTAACTGTTTAACATGGAGATTGGTGTTTACTTTTCATTCTTTGACTAGAAAGTGAGAGAGGGTTTTGTAAAGCGAACTATGTGGCAATCTTGCTGGAGTACAGGGTCTTTGAATGAAAAGGCTGTAGGATGTTATTTTTTAACAACAACATTTAAATATCTGTAAATGTACTGTATAAATATTTCAAAATATATCAGCAGCAAAGAAAACAGAAATGGAGCACTTTTCATAAAACTAACATTTTTTATATGATCAAAAGAAACACTTTACTTAGTGATGTGCAAATGATAAATATTTGCTTAAGCCTGATTTCCACATATTGTCCTTTATGCTCTATGCAGTTGTGTCAGCAAGACTGCATGTTTGCGAACATTCAGAGGCCATTTCAATGGAAAATGTGCTGCTGTAGTAATATATTTATGACAGTGTGCTCCACAATGCACCGCTGGCTGCATATCACACCCTTGCCACTCTCCTGCTGAATGTTCATGGTTCATTTGCGATACTTATTCTTTGTGTGACGCTTGGATTTTTCACATTCCCTATGACTTCAGTTATGTAAGACTGATGGCAGCACCCTCAGTCGAAAAAGTGTTCTATTGCTACTAACTGTGAAGGCTGCAGAGGTTCAGCCCAGGAACCACATGAATTTACTGCAATTTTATAATCATTTGGTAAAATGCTGTACATGACATAGTTTAGCGCGGTGATGAGGACATCAAAAATTGTCCTTTAGGGAAAAATTATAGGTACCCCACGCCTTCTCATCTCATGGCTAGAGACAGGTCTAGGTCACCACTGAAGACATACTAATTAGTGGCCTTGTAACACTTGGAGTGTTTGTATCGATTGGATGAGTATGTGACACCTCTGGATGAGGATTCTTAATGTTATTGTCAGGTGGGAGTGTCTGTGTGGCCCCTGGTGGGCCACCCAGGACTTTATGAGGCGACTGCAGAATGGACCTCAAGGGGATGAACTGGTACCTGTGTAACTGTTCTGTGTGACTCTTAGCCATGCTCACATGACACAATAGCCATCCACTTCAACTCTACTGATAGGATATTTATGCCAGTTGAGCCTCATTTCCTTTCCCCTTACTTGTAGAAGACAGGGATGATGCTACATCTCATAGAGAGTGGCCAAGTGCCTGGGCCGCTGTTAGCTCACTCAAAGTTTTAGCAGCCACTTATATATCCATTGCCATTCCTAGCTCACATAACCTTGTTCTTATTATATTCAATGTAAAAGGGTTGACCTTCCTTTACTCCCAGCAACCAGATATTGCTTTGGTCCAAGAATCTAATCTCTCATTAAAAGAAAGTGAGAAACGTAGAAAAGATTGGGGGGGTCTATCATGCTAGTAAGGTATCACTGGCAGTTGTTGATAGCCCCAGGAGTATTGAACACCTGGATGGACACAAATGAACACTACATGTTTTTAAAAGCCTCCTTACAAAACCAAGTGTTGGAACTGGGGTTGGCGTATGCACCTCGAGGTAACAAAAGCTCATTTTTCAGGGACATTGGCAGAATATCTTTCATGTTGCCTTGAAATGCTTGTGCGGGAACTTGGTGCTGAATCTAGTCTGGGATAAATCAAACATACAAAGTCCAAAGGATTGATGTCTCCTGATTTAATAACTGACCACTCCTTGACTGATCTGTGGAGATTGATGAACCTGCTGGAACAGGACAGTACCTTTATTTCATGAACTCATTGTACACATACCCTGATTGACTATTTTCCTGTCACAATCTCACTGCTAAACCATATTCTGGACCCTAGCTTAATTCTAAAAAGTGTGTCTGATCACAATGCATATGGATAGATTTAGGCATATTGAAACTCCAAAAGGTCAATGGCTACTTATCATGTTGTGTTATAGGCTAGCCAGGGATAAGAATCACTTGTGCTTAATGCTAAGTTCAGACATAGTGGAAGTCAAGAGCACTATAAACTTGATTCTGATTATGTGGGCAGCAAGCAAAGCTTATTGAAGGGAAGACATCCTGCAAAACGTGGCAAAAAAGAAAGAAGAAAGCACAATCTGCTCAGATTGCTTTCAAATGGAATATTGCCACACCGACTGCACAATATACAGCCTCATATTTGCAAGAGACACTGCTTAGACTAATTAAAGCAAAATATGACTTGAAGTCATTATACATGTCTAAGGCAGAGAGAGAACTCTTCTGCCTTAAGCAACAATACTATGAAAGGGGGAGAAGAAAGGCAGGCTATTCGCCTTATTATTAAAGCAACATGAGTGATTAAGGTTTTCTAAGGAACTCTAGTTACGCACCCTACAGACATACTTTCTACCTTGTAGAATTTCTACTGGATTTATACTCTTCAAAGTTTCAGAATATTGTGGAGGATGAGGAAGATTTCCTCTCTTCCATACATCTCCAGCAACTTCTCCATGACCTTGCACAGTTTTTAAATGACATCACTGAATCAGAAATAAGTGAGGTAACGAATGACCTACCCATGACTAAGGTTCCTCAGGTGGATGGCTTCCCGTCTGAATTTATAAGCTCAATGAATACAAAAATGGTGCCTCTCCAATGTAAAATGTTCAGAGATATAACAGAGAGAAGGAAGTGGTTGCAATAGTCTAACAGAGCCAACATTTCTTTAATTCCTTAACTGGATAAATTCACACTAGAGTGCAAATGTGTTACAGGCCTATTTCTTTGATAAATGTGAATATACAGATATCGGCTGAAGTTTTGACTGGTCGGCTTAAAATAGTGCTTCCAGGACTGGTACTCCCAGCACAGGTGAGTTTTGTCTCTCATCGCTTGTCCAGAGTCCATGTGAGATTAATTCCCCATTTGTTCTGGGAAGTTTGCTAGGGTACTGATGAAAATGTGGTGATCTCATTGAATGTGAAGAAAGTGTTTGAAGGAATGGATGTGGGTTACCTATTCCGGGTGATGAAACATATGAAGATAGGGATGGGCTTTGCCAGAAACATGAAGTGGTGATATGCAAACCCTACATCTGTAGTGTCCTGTAATAGATATATATTGTTCCCTTTTGAGATCCAGAGAGGGACTAGGCCGGGCTGCCCACTCTCCCCTTTGCTCTTCCTTCTAGCACTTGGGGCAATGGTGATAGAAATATATCAGAGTATGTATATAAATGGTCGGGCCTTATTTTGCACAGATCATATAATAATGACGGACCCGGCAAAATTCATGTAAGACCTTATTACATTAATTTTTCAATTTTCAAATTTCTCCTTAAGTGGGACAAGAGCAAGGTCCTTCCTGTGACTAAGACTGCAACAGTTGCCTCCCTTGGTAACCATCCTTTCACTGGAAAGAATCTCAACTGAAATACCTAGGGATCCTACTGAACAGAGGGTTGAGAATCATATGACTCCCTTGATAGACACATTAAAGAGTGATTTAGCCACTTAGTTAAACTTATGTTTATCTCTGTGGAGGAAGGTACAAGTCCTTAAAATGAATACAATACCACATTTTATTTACCTGTTTGTAATTATGTAATTATGGATTTCCATGGCAATGCTCATTGAGGTGACTAAAGAAAGTTGATTTTTTTGGAAGGAATTAAAACACAGCTAACTGACTAAGTTGTATGCAGCCACTGAACATGAAGAACTGAGGTTGCCCCGCTTAGAGATATACTGGCTCAGCTCTGTTTTCAACCTGCTCAATAAGGTACATGTTAGTTAGGAAAGTCCTTACTGGGTAAAGATTGAAAAAGCCTTTTTTGGCACAGAAGGAGGACTAAGGTTGTTCTATAATAAAGACCATTAGATGTCAGACAAGGCCAGCCTTATATTACATGCACTAACATACCTCTGGCACCGCTTACATGGTAAACTGAAGGTGAAAAGCAGAATACATGCATGGGCCATGTGGAGTAATGGCAAAATATGAATTAATGGGACTGAAGTGATATGGTCAGAGTTCGAGGCCAAAGGTTTTAGAACCAAAGAACAAATGATCATAGAGTAACAGTTGAAAATGTTATTAGAAGTCTGGGTGGAATATAAGTTGTGTCGTGCGCCATACTGAAACTATCAAAGGTTGATCCACTGTCATTGATAACTATTAGCCTCATATCTTGTTGAGCTATCTTAATCAAAACATGACAATTTTCTTCAAACCTGGGGTGCATACAAATGTGTGGTGTCCAGGTTATCTAGAACCATAGCAGATTACACTTTTTCATATCCAGTGACCCTGCAACTGAACGAGTGGTGGTCACACAGATCACAAATTGAATATTCGGAAAAGGAATGGCAGGATGTGCTGCACACACATGTCAAACACTTGATGGAGGTTTGGCTGAAATGTAGGTATTAAAAAATTGTACACAGATGGCACTGGTCCCCCAAGAATTGGGTGCAGCTAATCTCCACCCTAGGGCAATTTGCTGGAGATGGGATCACCCGGACAGTGGTATAGTTCATGTTGTAAAGATGTGGCAAAAACTACAGACTTTTTGGTCAGATATATGTAAGGCCCTGAATGATACCATGGACCTCACGAGCCACTTGGTAGGACAAAAAGCATTACTATATGATAATCCAATGTATCCATAGATTACACATCAATGCAAACGGTGGTTGCAACATCATTGTTATACTTAAACTCTGTATATTACAGTTGTGGAAGACTAATAACTGTCCGACAAAAGAGACTTGGGTGCAAGAAAAGTTCAATATAGCATCCTAAGAAATAATAATCTATCAATTGAACAACTAAATGTTGTTTAAAGTTTAAAGGGGGAGGCTGGGTTTATGAAGACATAAAGGGGCTTGGGAATATATACTGCAAACAATATCTGGGGAGAGAGGCTTTTGTTGATAACTTGGGCAGGGAAATAAGGTGGGTAGGCATGAGAAATGGATGGGCCCTTGAAAGACCTGGAAAGCTATCTTTAATCACCATACTTACTTTCGTTCTTGATGGGTTATTGTCTATTCTTCTTTTCATACTGTTTATTTCTACTTTTATTTGCTCCTGATCCACTTATTAAGTTTATTCCATGGATGTGTGTCACAGCTGCACTGAAAATAGATACTCGAAAATGATTTTCTTGTTTGCTTGATCAATCCCAATATATATTGAAATAAAGAAGCTTGAGCACTTCAGCACTTGACTCAGGTGGAGCGATTGCTATCAAAGTAGCGCTTAGGTACGTGTGAGATAATTGAGCCTGCGCGCGTTTTATTGTAAGTGGCGCGTCGTGATGTAGTTCTAATCCTCAAACGGAGTATGGAACTCTTGCATTTGTACATAGATCTATGTGTGGTACATAAAGAAAAAGAGAAAAGGATGTCGCAGAACGCGGTCCGCATTGTCTCACGTGTGTATATCTTTAGTGAAAGATGAACCATCTTAATGTGTGGTGGGGCAGAGTTGACTGATGGTGTGTTGGCGGCCGTATTGTTGTGCCCAATTATCACTACTAAATGGGTGGAGTATGTGGTAACAAGAAAAAATGGGCTTTTAAATCGTACCTCACGAAGTCCCGATTTGGGCTTCTTCGGGTCCGCTGAGAGTGCGGTAACTACTGTTAGTTAGGGGATAATGGAAAAAACACAGTACCATCAGGTTTCTCGTCGCGTGCTTTGAGAAATACTTTACGTGTCTCCACAGGATGTCGTACCGCGTTGTCCATACCTCTTCAGTAGGTTAAGCACGACTTGTGCTGGCGCTGTTCTCAGGTTCCCGGAAGACGCGGGATCCCGAGTGAGAACAGTATATTGCATCAAGCAGCATGGAAACTGAGAAAAAGCCCCGTTCACTTATTGCACAAGTGTAAGGGTTACTTTTCTGTGTGAGTCGTCTGGAAAGATCGATTTCTTATAGAGATAATGGTAGATGAAGATACTGAAATTAACTCCTAAAGAAACTTGCAAAAACCTTTCAGATGCGATGTATTCAAGTTTAAAGATGATGTCTCAATTATTTCAAGAGCTGATTTAAAAATCAGGGTCATATAGAAGGCAGATGTGGAGAAAGTCATTTGGAAGGCTGATGTAAAATGCCTTAGAAGTCGTCATTTTTTGGGAGGGACCAGAGGAACTTTATGGAACCGATATGTATGGGCTACGGTCTAGACCGAATGTCATCGGATACTTAGCCAAGGGATGTCATCGTTGAGGCCCACAGTATCTATACTTAGACGATGTACCCATCTTTGTTCTTTTTCAAAAAGGATTTTTTCAGCGTTTTGAGTTGTTCCTATCAGTGTTTCAATGATGACCCAATTGAGGTGGTCAGTGGTATGTTTGTGTTCGATATAGTTATCAAAAAAAGATTCCTTTCTGTGTATTACTCTTTTAGTTGGTGACCATGAGGCCTACACATTTAGATCAATAACCTTTGATTTTTGACTGTGACACTGGACAAATATTATTACTCCAGACTAGAATATACTTTTTGTTACTCTCAAAATTTATTTTTCATAGGAAAACACTTATGTTCAATAAAATCATATTTTAAAATTGCATTCAATATATACTCTGATTGGGTGCTCTGGTACAGTCTTATATATGCTATCTAACAATTCCGTATTACGGTATCTATCTCAGAGTCACACACACTTCAAATCATGTACTTTCAAAATTGCAAATTAAATACTACACAAATACATTTCATATGCTTTAAAAAGTCCCACTGTCGACGCGTTTCGGTGCATAGGTTACAATAGTAGCACCTTCCTCAGGACGGACAAGAATTTAAAACCAAAGTTTTGTTCTTCTTTCTAAAAAAGAGAATGCATATAATTAATACCATTTCCCTATGGAGAGTTGATTCTAGTTCTGGGCTATGCTGTTAGTGTCACTTATACATATTGTCTGCCCTTACTTTAAGTGTAGGGGTTGAAGTCCTTCTGTGGGTGTTCAGGACGACTTTATCACCTCTCAACTTTTGTGATTTTAGACCACTTGCATCATAGTCAGTGGAGTCATAGAATTCTACAAAAAGAGCATGGAGTTATTTCACCATACTTTTTGAGCCTATTAGCCTATTCTCATGCTGTTAAGCAAAACACTTACTTTTAAAAAGTCACGTTGACACATGTTCAATGGTGTCTTAAAGCAGGTACGTCTTTCGATATGCACCGCCTGTATTCAATTGTTTAGCTGTGCCTGTAAGGTACATAGATAATGCTATATACTTCAAATAATGATGTCATGGCACTGGTGTTTATTCTCAACAAATACATCCATATACCTACCAATAGGTTTTTCGCCTAATGTTTAAGTTCAGGCTGTCCTTCCCTGCACCTTTTCAAGTGGTGTCCTGATACCTGTACCGGAATAACATGACGTTCAATTTAAGTGTACAGTTATCCATAGATCATGGCTTTAGACATCTACCTATCCCCTACTCCTTCTAAATTAGAAAGGGGTTCAGTACATACCAGTTAGAGCCTGCAATATCTTGTGGCAGCCTGAATCTTGACAACGCTGTCTTCTTTTCTTTAAGCGCTGTCAGCCACACTGTAGGTTTTCTTGGGGGTGTTTTTACTTTTACTCCCAACCTGTGTATTAAAAGTCATATTGGAGGAGGTTTTATTTAGATCCTCGCATAGAAGAATCTTCTTATCGCATTCCCCAGATTTTGCCAAATTTGCTAATTACAAGTATGTCCTCTACTCTCATTGTCACTCATGCTGTTTTAAAGCAGTGCTGAGGTGTACTTTAATATTCCTTTATCAGAGGTAACTAACAGAAACCGTGCCCTGTTCGCTTTGCAGTGCTACAGCGTTAAAAGCGATTGTCACAAGCAGCCCCTCCCTAGAGCACTTGCTTAATGACCCTCCCTAGAGCACTTGCTTAATGCAAGCTGATAGACTAAGGTCTTCAGAAAAGGAGTACCACAACTTTCCCCCTTTCCTAGGATTTCAGTCTTGGAATCCTGCATAGGAGAAAAGATTCTCTCCCTCACTCTACATACATTCGAGTGCCCAATGCTTACTCAAGTCTTCTATCCATCTAGTTTGCACCAAAGCGGTCCTTACCTTTAAAAATCGGCGAGCCTGCTAGTCACAACGTCCTGCTTCCACCGCAACTGGTGAATGCAGTCGTTTGTGCAGGCTTTAAATACCCCTAGGCATACTTAATTGGATGCCTATTACCTGCCAAATTGGTATTTAACATTCAATTAAGGTAGCCGTCTATCGGCGCCATTTTAGTAGTTTTTTGCATCAATCCTTTAAGGACTACAGGTCCATGGGTTCAATCCCGGGTCCTCCTGCTTGCCGAATTTTAAGCTGGTGACTATTATTATTTCTGATTTGTTTATAACACTGTCCCCTTTTCTTTTAATATTGTAAACTTCCTCCTGGGCACACCGGTTTGTTCAGACCGATTTTCGATCGTTTTCGGCCGCCATTTTGGTAGTTTTTAAGTCTTATTTGCGAACTACAGAACCACGGGTTCAATCCCCGGTCCCCCTGGTTACTGATTTTCGAATTTTTCCATATTTGCCGATTTTTCAGCTGGTGACTTGTATTATTTCTAATTTATTTATAACAATATCCCATCTTATTTTGATATTGTAAACTTCCTCCTGGGCACACCGGTTTATTCAGACCGAATTTCGATAATTTTCGGCCGCCATTTTTGTAGTTTTTTAGTCTAGTTTGCGAACTACAGAATCACGGGTTCGATCCCCGGTCCCCCTGGTTGTTGATTTTCCAATTTATCCAGGTTAATATTTCTACCTTGCTGGTTACAAGTTCACATTAAATTCACGCCATTTTTGCAGTTCGCTATGCTGCATTGTTAAGGAACTACACGGTCACTGAATTGGTCCCCAGCCCTATATTTCACAGAATTTGAGTATTAGTCTCTCTAATTACACAAGATACTGTTTAATTGATTTGCAACTGGCATCTTGGTATTATGTCATAGTTCTCTTTGTGCACAGAAGTACTAGGATGCAATGCTCATTAACTGCCTCATTCTGTGCTCAACTGTTATTCCTCTACTCGGCTGGTGGTTCCATGATCACATATTTCAATAAACCTGTAGGGCATGCCAATTTTCACACATTTCTTATTGTGAGGTGTGTCCCCTTATCCCACCCTATGGTCGTAGGTCAAAACAATTTATACTCCACAACAAATGTCATACGGTTCACTATTGCTATTCACCATATACTACATTTCATATCATTTGTGTATTCTTCTATACAACAAGAAAAAAACAGTTACTGTAAAATGAATGGGTATAAAGTTCAACCTTGCTATTGGACATCTTCTACACTGCATGTCTGCTTTATTCAGTTATAAAAATAAAATAGAACAGTCACCGTGTTACATTGGGTATACCTGCATTGTGCTTTTTGTTAACAATATCTAATACAACATGATTCTTTTGCATAGTCTTTACAGAAAATACTTGCATTATAGCTACAATGCCATCCTAAATACATAATACAATTTTCATTGCCTATACTTGCTTATTTCTCCCCATTGGGGCCAGCCTTAATTTGGGTCGTGTTAATCCTGATATTTATTAGGGAGATGATTACAGACTTTCATATTACTATCCTGTATTTCTTGGATGTGGTGGGGCAGAGATCTGCAGCACTATCTAATCATTCTGTCCCATTCCTCTCGACCGTTAAGTCCTAGATAATAAGATTTAAATTTGGACATATAAAACTGTTCTCTCTGTTTACGTTTTTTGTTTAAATCTCCTCCCCTTACTGAAATCCTGATCTTTTCTAAGATGAACCACTTGATGTCATCCATATTGTGGTTTTCAGATGTCCAATGTTCAACCAAAGGAGCATTCTTTCTTTGGTTTCTTATTGCGGATCGATGCTCCGTGAGCCTTAGACGCATTTCACGTCCGGTTTCTCCAATGTAACATTTGTTACAAGGACACAGCAATAGGTACACTACATTAGATGTGCGACAATTAACATGTTCGTTCATCCAATGAGTTATACCGTTGATTTCCAGTTTGTCGGTCTTAATGATGCTCTTACAGTGTGAGCAAGACCCACATGGCAGGTTTCCCCTAATAGGAGTATTATTTGCAATACTCCTTAGTCCCCCACTCTTTGGTTCTTTAAAGGTATGCACTAAATGGTTCCTGATGGTCTTGTTCCTCCTGTATGCATATGTTGGTTTAGCCATTGGTATCACTCCTACCTTATTCAATATGCCCCAGTTCTTGTTAATCAGGTTTTTTACCTTGTTACTAAAGCCGTTGTAGTCTGATACCATTATAATTCCATCATTACGATCATTCGTTTTTGTCGATGTCTCGAACAGACTATCACGGTTATAGTACTTGGCGCGCTTATAAGCTAGTTTTATTAAGCGCTTAGGGTATCCTCTCTGTGCAAGCTTAACTCTAAGGATGGCTGCGTGTTTTTCATAACTGGATCTATCGCTGCAGTTACGCCTAATCCGTAAGAATTGGCTGAAAGGTATCCCATCTTTCTGGCATTTAGGATGGTAGCTGGTATGGTGAAGCAGGGTGTTACGGTCTGTGGGTTTTACGAACAGTTCTACATTGAGGACTCCTTCTTTTTCATGGATCCTGATGTCTAGGAAGTCTACTGCTGATTGACTTTTATTTGAGGTAAACTTAAGATTTGGATCCCCGCAATTGATCCATTCAAGGAAGGTGTCTAAATCCCTTTCTGGACCGTCCCAAATGAAGAAAATGTCGTCTATGAATCTAGACCAGCACTTTACATTCTCAAAAAAGGGACACATCTCATTGTAGATATGTTGGGTCTCAAATCTCCCAACATACAGGCATGCCAGGCTGGGAGCACATGTGGCTCCCATACTGGTGCCCTTGATCTGGCAGTAGTGATCTTGCTTGAATAAGAAGATGTTGTTTTTTAGAATTATATCAATGCATTTTATGATGAAGGTGTTTTGTGCAGTAAGATCCCCTGCCTCATTTCCCAAAATGTCCTCCATCATTCTCACAGTATCCTCTTGTGGGATATTGGTATATAATGCTTCAATATCTAAGCATACCAGCCATTGGGTGTCTTTATTGAATACTAAACCCTCAATTTTAGAAATCATATGGGTGGTATCTTTTATATATGAGGGTAGTTGTGTGACCAAAGGCTGGATGAAGTGGTCCACATATTTGCTGAGAGGCTCAGTCAAAGATTCAATTCCTGACACTATAGGGCGCATTGGGGGGTCTTCCAGGTTTTTGTGAACTTTGGGCAGCCCATATAGTGCTGGGACCTTAGGGTTCTCATTAATTAGGAATCGATATTCCTCTTCGCATATTATATTGTCTTCTTTAGCGAAGGTTACAACATCTCTCACCTTTTTCTTAAGACTGTCCCATTCTCTCACGCTACTGGATTTATAGTGTGTCTCATTATTCAGTAGTTTAAGCATTCTGTTTTCATAGTCTTCAGTGGTTAACACCACTATGCTCCCTCCCTTGTCTCCTGGTTTTATGGTGATATCATCACAGGATGACAAGGACTTTAGTGCCGCCCTTTCCTGTTTTGATAAATTGTTTTCAGTCCATACTTTTGTATCTAATAGCTTCTCTAAACCAGTGGTCACTGCTTTTTCAAAGGTATCCACCTCTTGTCCTACCATTGCTGTATTAGGTGTCCAGATGGATGGTGGTTTGAGGCCCGATTTATTAGTGGTCTCTCTACTCTCTTTCCCTTCAAAAAACTTTTTTATTCTGACTTTTCTGAATAGGTCCCTCACATCCCTTTCTATGTTAAATCTACAGCCTATTGTGCTGGGGGCAAAACCTAATCCCTTCTCTAAAACACTAATCTCATGTGTTGTGAGTATTTTGTTAGAAAGGTTTATTATTGGGGCTTTGAAGGTTGCTTCCTCTATTTCTAGTCTTTGTATTGGGGGTGTCAGGTGTTCTAATTCTATTCCCAATCTTTGTGGCTGCGGGTCCGCATGTAGGGTCTCCTCATGGTTCCCGCTACTTGTTGGTTGCCCTGACAACCCCTCCCCCGGGCTTTGAATCCTCTCTGTTGGCGCCTTTGTTGCTGCCCTAAAAAAACTGGTTGGTATTCCCTGTTGTTTACCTGACCTCCTTCTCTTGTGTCAGTTCTGTTTCGTTGTTCCTGATTTCTTTCCCCTTCTGATTCAGAACTGTTGTATGATGTATCGGAGAATGTCACATTCTTCCTGTGGTACCTATTCCTATTGTAGGTAAATTGTTTACCATTGTACTCTGTAGGTGCTGGTTGCTCATAATAGTCTTTCTGAATATATGGGTACACAGATTCATTTTTGTAATTAGCTATGTCTTTACGTAGCTTGTTTGTTTTTTTGTTTATCATATATTCTTGATAGCCGCTGATGTCTTCCTTTATTTCATCTAATTTTTTCTTCGCGTCATCTAGCGTTGTGCTTTCGTTTAGTTGTTTCTCAAGGGTCTCGATCTCCTCCCTTTCTATTATAATAATGGCTTGTGCGGTTTCTATTATGAGCAATCGCCGATTTTTAAAGGTAAGGACCGCTTTGGTGCAAACTAGATGGATAGAAGACTTGAGTAAGCATTGGGCACTCGAATGTATGTAGAGTGAGGGAGAGAATCTTTTCTCCTATGCAGGATTCCAAGACTGAAATCCTAGGAAAGGGGGAAAGTTGTGGTACTCCTTTTCTGAAGACCTTAGTCTATCAGCTTGCATTAAGCAAGTGCTCTAGGGAGGGTCATTAAGCAAGTGCTCTAGGGAGGGGCTGCTTGTGACAATCGCTTTTAACGCTGTAGCACTGCAAAGCGAACAGGGCACGGTTTCTGTTAGTTACCTCTGATAAAGAAATATTAAAGTACACCTCAGCACTGCTTTAAAACAGCATGAGTGACAATGAGAGTAGAGGACATACTTGTAATTAGCAAATTTGGCAAAATCTGGGGAATGCGATAAGAAGATTCTTCTATGCGAGGATCTAAATAAAACCTCCTCCAATATGACTTTTAATACACAGGTTGGGAGTAAAAGTAAAAACACCCCCAAGAAAACCTACAGTGTGGCTGACAGCGCTTAAAGAAAAGAAGACAGCGTTGTCAAGATTCAGGCTGCCACAAGATATTGCAGGCTCTAACTGGTATGTACTGAACCCCTTTCTAATTTAGAAGGAGTAGGGGATAGGTAGATGTCTAAAGCCATGATCTATGGATAACTGTACACTTAAATTGAACGTCATGTTATTCCGGTACAGGTATCAGGACACCACTTGAAAAGGTGCAGGGAAGGACAGCCTGAACTTAAACATTAGGCGAAAAACCTATTGGTAGGTATATGGATGTATTTGTTGAGAATAAACACCAGTGCCATGACATCATTATTTGAAGTATATAGCATTATCTATGTACCTTACAGGCACAGCTAAACAATTGAATACAGGCGGTGCATATCGAAAGACGTACCTGCTTTAAGACACCATTGAACATGTGTCAACGTGACTTTTTAAAAGTAAGTGTTTTGCTTAACAGCATGAGAATAGGCTAATAGGCTCAAAAAGTATGGTGAAATAACTCCATGCTCTTTTTGTAGAATTCTATGACTCCACTGACTATGATGCAAGTGGTCTAAAATCACAAAAGTTGAGAGGTGATAAAGTCGTCCTGAACACCCACAGAAGGACTTCAACCCCTACACTTAAAGTAAGGGCAGACAATATGTATAAGTGACACTAACAGCATAGCCCAGAACTAGAATCAACTCTCCATAGGGAAATGGTATTAATTATATGCATTCTCTTTTTTAGAAAGAAGAACAAAACTTTGGTTTTAAATTCTTGTCCGTCCTGAGGAAGGTGCTACTATTGTAACCTATGCACCGAAACGCGTCGACAGTGGGACTTTTTAAAGCATATGAAATGTATTTGTGTAGTATTTAATTTGCAATTTTGAAAGTACATGATTTGAAGTGTGTGTGACTCTGAGATAGATACCGTAATACGGAATTGTTAGATAGCATATATAAGACTGTACCAGAGCACCCAATCAGAGTATATATTGAATGCAATTTTAAAATATGATTTTATTGAACATAAGTGTTTTCCTATGAAAAATAAATTTTGAGAGTAACAAAAAGTATATTCTAGTCTGGAGTAATAATATTTGTCCAGTGTCACAGTCAAAAATCAAAGGTTATTGATCTAAATGTGTAGGCCTCATGGTCACCAACTAAAAGAGTAATACACAGAAAGGAATCTTTTTTTGATAAATATCTGACACCCAGTCCTTTCTGGTCCCTGGGAAACTCTCTTTTTTGAGATTGTTCTACAGCTCTTGCAGCTGGAGAGTGGGCGCTACCCTATAAAATGGATACTTTACGCACGTTTGGCTTCTCAGAAGACCAATTTAAACAACTGATAGGAGATTCATCAAAAACCATTAATTCCATGACATTAACAAAAAACGATGATGAGAGGTGGAATAAACTTTGGAACCTAAAGAAAAAAATGATACGCACGGAATTACATTCTGAGTTTATCATTCAGTATTGCAGGAAGGGCATTATACCTGTAGGACTTCAGATTAGAAACGAACCGGGTTTATTCGTGAATAATGAGAAGTTCAAGGAAAGCTGGACACTAATCGCGAACAGATGTAGTCGCGATTGGATGTTGCTCATAATAGAAACCGCACAAGCCATTATTATAATAGAAAGGGAGGAGATCGAGACCCTTGAGAAACAACTAAACGAAAGCACAACGCTAGATGACGCGAAGAAAAAATTAGATGAAATAAAGGAAGACATCAGCGGCTATCAAGAATATATGATAAACAAAAAAACAAACAAGCTACGTAAAGACATAGCTAATTACAAAAATGAATCTGTGTACCCATATATTCAGAAAGACTATTATGAGCAACCAGCACCTACAGAGTACAATGGTAAACAATTTACCTACAATAGGAATAGGTACCACAGGAAGAATGTGACATTCTCCGATACATCATACAACAGTTCTGAATCAGAAGGGGAAAGAAATCAGGAACAACGAAACAGAACTGACACAAGAGAAGGAGGTCAGGTAAACAACAGGGAATACCAACCAGTTTTTTTAGGGCAGCAACAAAGGCGCCAACAGAGAGGATTCAAAGCCCGGGGGAGGGGTTGTCAGGGCAACCAACAAGTAGCGGGAACCATGAGGAGACCCTACATGCGGACCCGCAGCCACAAAGATTGGGAATAGAATTAGAACACCTGACACCCCCAATACAAAGACTAGAAATAGAGGAAGCAACCTTCAAAGCCCCAATAATAAACCTTTCTAACAAAATACTCACAACACATGAGATTAGTGTTTTAGAGAAGGGATTAGGTTTTGCCCCCAGCACAATAGGCTGTAGATTTAACATAGAAAGGGATGTGAGGGACCTATTCAGAAAAGTCAGAATAAAAAAGTTTTTTGAAGGGAAAGAGAGTAGAGAGACCACTAATAAATCGGGCCTCAAACCACCATCCATCTGGACACCTAATACAGCAATGGTAGGACAAGAGGTGGATACCTTTGAAAAAGCAGTGACCACTGGTTTAGAGAAGCTATTAGATACAAAAGTATGGACTGAAAACAATTTATCAAAACAGGAAAGGGCGGCACTAAAGTCCTTGTCATCCTGTGATGATATCACCATAAAACCAGGAGACAAGGGAGGGAGCATAGTGGTGTTAACCACTGAAGACTATGAAAACAGAATGCTTAAACTACTGAATAATGAGACACACTATAAATCCAGTAGCGTGAGAGAATGGGACAGTCTTAAGAAAAAGGTGAGAGATGTTGTAACCTTCGCTAAAGAAGACAATATAATATGCGAAGAGGAATATCGATTCCTAATTAATGAGAACCCTAAGGTCCCAGCACTATATGGGCTGCCCAAAGTTCACAAAAACCTGGAAGACCCCCCAATGCGCCCTATAGTGTCAGGAATTGAATCTTTGACTGAGCCTCTCAGCAAATATGTGGACCACTTCATCCAGCCTTTGGTCACACAACTACCCTCATATATAAAAGATACCACCCATATGATTTCTAAAATTGAGGGTTTAGTATTCAATAAAGACACCCAATGGCTGGTATGCTTAGATATTGAAGCATTATATACCAATATCCCACAAGAGGATACTGTGAGAATGATGGAGGACATTTTGGGAAATGAGGCAGGGGATCTTACTGCACAAAACACCTTCATCATAAAATGCATTGATATAATTCTAAAAAACAACATCTTCTTATTCAAGCAAGATCACTACTGCCAGATCAAGGGCACCAGTATGGGAGCCACATGTGCTCCCAGCCTGGCATGCCTGTATGTTGGGAGATTTGAGACCCAACATATCTACAATGAGATGTGTCCCTTTTTTGAGAATGTAAAGTGCTGGTCTAGATTCATAGACGACATTTTCTTCATTTGGGACGGTCCAGAAAGGGATTTAGACACCTTCCTTGAATGGATCAATTGCGGGGATCCAAATCTTAAGTTTACCTCAAATAAAAGTCAATCAGCAGTAGACTTCCTAGACATCAGGATCCATGAAAAAGAAGGAGTCCTCAATGTAGAATTGTTCGTAAAACCCACAGACCGTAACACCCTGCTTCACCATACCAGCTACCATCCTAAATGCCAGAAAGATGGGATACCTTTCAGCCAATTCTTACGGATTAGGCGTAACTGCAGCGATAGATCCAGTTATGAAAAACACGCAGCCATCCTTAGAGTTAAGCTTGCACAGAGAGGATACCCTAAGCGCTTAATAAAACTAGCTTATAAGCGCGCCAAGTACTATAACCGTGATAGTCTGTTCGAGACATCGACAAAAACGAATGATCGTAATGATGGAATTATAATGGTATCAGACTACAACGGCTTTAGTAACAAGGTAAAAAACCTGATTAACAAGAACTGGGGCATATTGAATAAGGTAGGAGTGATACCAATGGCTAAACCAACATATGCATACAGGAGGAACAAGACCATCAGGAACCATTTAGTGCATACCTTTAAAGAACCAAAGAGTGGGGGACTAAGGAGTATTGCAAATAATACTCCTATTAGGGGAAACCTGCCATGTGGGTCTTGCTCACACTGTAAGAGCATCATTAAGACCGACAAACTGGAAATCAACGGTATAACTCATTGGATGAACGAACATGTTAATTGTCGCACATCTAATGTAGTGTACCTATTGCTGTGTCCTTGTAACAAATGTTACATTGGAGAAACCGGACGTGAAATGCGTCTAAGGCTCACGGAGCATCGATCCGCAATAAGAAACCAAAGAAAGAATGCTCCTTTGGTTGAACATTGGACATCTGAAAACCACAATATGGATGACATCAAGTGGTTCATCTTAGAAAAGATCAGGATTTCAGTAAGGGGAGGAGATTTAAACAAAAAACGTAAACAGAGAGAACAGTTTTATATGTCCAAATTTAAATCTTATTATCTAGGACTTAACGGTCGAGAGGAATGGGACAGAATGATTAGATAGTGCTGCAGATCTCTGCCCCACCACATCCAAGAAATACAGGATAGTAATATGAAAGTCTGTAATCATCTCCCTAATAAATATCAGGATTAACACGACCCAAATTAAGGCTGGCCCCAATGGGGAGAAATAAGCAAGTATAGGCAATGAAAATTGTATTATGTATTTAGGATGGCATTGTAGCTATAATGCAAGTATTTTCTGTAAAGACTATGCAAAAGAATCATGTTGTATTAGATATTGTTAACAAAAAGCACAATGCAGGTATACCCAATGTAACACGGTGACTGTTCTATTTTATTTTTATAACTGAATAAAGCAGACATGCAGTGTAGAAGATGTCCAATAGCAAGGTTGAACTTTATACCCATTCATTTTACAGTAACTGTTTTTTTCTTGTTGTATAGAAGAATACACAAATGATATGAAATGTAGTATATGGTGAATAGCAATAGTGAACCGTATGACATTTGTTGTGGAGTATAAATTGTTTTGACCTACGACCATAGGGTGGGATAAGGGGACACACCTCACAATAAGAAATGTGTGAAAATTGGCATGCCCTACAGGTTTATTGAAATATGTGATCATGGAACCACCAGCCGAGTAGAGGAATAACAGTTGAGCACAGAATGAGGCAGTTAATGAGCATTGCATCCTAGTACTTCTGTGCACAAAGAGAACTATGACATAATACCAAGATGCCAGTTGCAAATCAATTAAACAGTATCTTGTGTAATTAGAGAGACTAATACTCAAATTCTGTGAAATATAGGGCTGGGGACCAATTCAGTGACCGTGTAGTTCCTTAACAATGCAGCATAGCGAACTGCAAAAATGGCGTGAATTTAATGTGAACTTGTAACCAGCAAGGTAGAAATATTAACCTGGATAAATTCGAAAATCAACAACCAGGGGGACCGGGGATCGAACCCGTGATTCTGTAGTTCGCAAACTAGACTAAAAAACTACAAAAATGGCGGCCGAAAATTATCGAAATTCGGTCTGAATAAACCGGTGTGCCCAGGAGGAAGTTTACAATATCAAAATAAGATGGGATATTGTTATAAATAAATTAGAAATAATACAAGTCACCAGCTGAAAAATCGGCAAATATGGAAAAATTCGAAAATCAGTAACCAGGGGGACCGGGGATTGAACCCGTGGTTCTGTAGTTCGCAAATAAGACTTAAAAACTACCAAAATGGCGGCCGAAAACGATCGAAAATCGGTCTGAACAAACCGGTGTGCCCAGGAGGAAGTTTACAATATTAAAAGAAAAGGGGACAGTGTTATAAACAAATCAGAAATAATAATAGTCACCAGCTTAAAATTCGGCAAGCAGGAGGACCCGGGATTGAACCCATGGACCTGTAGTCCTTAAAGGATTGATGCAAAAAACTACTAAAATGGCGCCGATAGACGGCTACCTTAATTGAATGTTAAATACCAATTTGGCAGGTAATAGGCATCCAATTAAGTATGCCTAGGGGTATTTAAAGCCTGCACAAACGACTGCATTCACCAGTTGCGGTGGAAGCAGGACGTTGTGACTAGCAGGCTCGCCGATTTTTAAAGGTAAGGACCGCTTTGGTGCAAACTAGATGGATAGAAGACTTGAGTAAGCATTGGGCACTCGAATGTATGTAGAGTGAGGGAGAGAATCTTTTCTCCTATGCAGGATTCCAAGACTGAAATCCTAGGAAAGGGGGAAAGTTGTGGTACTCCTTTTCTGAAGACCTTAGTCTATCAGCTTGCATTAAGCAAGTGCTCTAGGGAGGGTCATTAAGCAAGTGCTCTAGGGAGGGGCTGCTTGTGACAATCGCTTTTAACGCTGTAGCACTGCAAAGCGAACAGGGCACGGTTTCTGTTAGTTACCTCTGATAAAGAAATATTAAAGTACACCTCAGCACTGCTTTAAAACAGCATGAGTGACAATGAGAGTAGAGGACATACTTGTAATTAGCAAATTTGGCAAAATCTGGGGAATGCGATAAGAAGATTCTTCTATGCGAGGATCTAAATAAAACCTCCTCCAATATGACTTTTAATACACAGGTTGGGAGTAAAAGTAAAAACACCCCCAAGAAAACCTACAGTGTGGCTGACAGCGCTTAAAGAAAAGAAGACAGCGTTGTCAAGATTCAGGCTGCCACAAGATATTGCAGGCTCTAACTGGTATGTACTGAACCCCTTTCTAATTTAGAAGGAGTAGGGGATAGGTAGATGTCTAAAGCCATGATCTATGGATAACTGTACACTTAAATTGAACGTCATGTTATTCCGGTACAGGTATCAGGACACCACTTGAAAAGGTGCAGGGAAGGACAGCCTGAACTTAAACATTAGGCGAAAAACCTATTGGTAGGTATATGGATGTATTTGTTGAGAATAAACACCAGTGCCATGACATCATTATTTGAAGTATATAGCATTATCTATGTACCTTACAGGCACAGCTAAACAATTGAATACAGGCGGTGCATATCGAAAGACGTACCTGCTTTAAGACACCATTGAACATGTGTCAACGTGACTTTTTAAAAGTAAGTGTTTTGCTTAACAGCATGAGAATAGGCTAATAGGCTCAAAAAGTATGGTGAAATAACTCCATGCTCTTTTTGTAGAATTCTATGACTCCACTGACTATGATGCAAGTGGTCTAAAATCACAAAAGTTGAGAGGTGATAAAGTCGTCCTGAACACCCACAGAAGGACTTCAACCCCTACACTTAAAGTAAGGGCAGACAATATGTATAAGTGACACTAACAGCATAGCCCAGAACTAGAATCAACTCTCCATAGGGAAATGGTATTAATTATATGCATTCTCTTTTTTAGAAAGAAGAACAAAACTTTGGTTTTAAATTCTTGTCCGTCCTGAGGAAGGTGCTACTATTGTAACCTATGCACCGAAACGCGTCGACAGTGGGACTTTTTAAAGCATATGAAATGTATTTGTGTAGTATTTAATTTGCAATTTTGAAAGTACATGATTTGAAGTGTGTGTGACTCTGAGATAGATACCGTAATACGGAATTGTTAGATAGCATATATAAGACTGTACCAGAGCACCCAATCAGAGTATATATTGAATGCAATTTTAAAATATGATTTTATTGAACATAAGTGTTTTCCTATGAAAAATAAATTTTGAGAGTAACAAAAAGTATATTCTAGTCTGGAGTAATAATATTTGTCCAGTGTCACAGTCAAAAATCAAAGGTTATTGATCTAAATGTGTAGGCCTCATGGTCACCAACTAAAAGAGTAATACACAGAAAGGAATCTTTTTTTGATAAATATCTGACACCCAGTCCTTTCTGGTCCCTGGGAAACTCTCTTTTTTGAGAGTGTGTTCGATATAGTGCCTGCTCATTTTTGTTGTCTCACGTTTGCACTTTACATTACTTCTATGTTTACAGATTCTCTGCTTAACCATACGGCATGTCATTCCGATATATCTGAGGTTGCAAGGGCATGTGATCATACAGACAACATGAGAAGTTTTGCAATTCGTGTGTTGTCTTATCGTCCATTCAAGTTCTGGTGTTAGTTGTATGGTCTTAGTTGGTGTCGTTAGGTTGCATACTGAGCATTGTCCGCAAGGATAGTGGCCTGTAACTGGTTGCATGTTCCACAGTGTGTTGGTTATTCTGTTTTCCCGGGGTGCCAACGGTCGTGTGTGTGCCAGTATGTCTTTGATATTCCTTGTTCTTTTGTTGGCAAACCTTGGTTTGGGCCAGTTCAATGTTCCTGAAGTTAGTATGCGCCAATTTTTATTGATTATCTTTTTTACTGCATTGCTCGCAATACTGTAAGTAGTTACGCATGTGAGAGTTTCTAGATCTTTGCTTTTTTGTGTAGCTTCTAGTAGGCTTTCTCGTGGTTGATTCCTAGCCCTCTTTTGGCATTTCGATACTGTTTTTGCTGGGTAGTCTCTTCTTGATAGCTTACAGCTTAGTTTTTTGACTTGTGTCTTATATTCTGTTAATTCACTACAGTTTCTTTTCAAGCGTAAGAACTGGCTGTACGGTAGGTTCTCTCTGAGGGGGCGAGGATGAAAGCTATTATATCATAGTAAACTGTTTCTGGCCATTAGTTTGAAGAACGTTCGTGTCTTGATGGTATTTTCTTCAACATAAATTGTGAGATCTAGGAAATCCAATTGGTAACAGTTTGCTGTATAGGTAAATCTCAGACAGTCATCTTGTTCATTCATCCATTCATGGAAGCAACATAGGCTTGATTGGTCACCTTCCCAAATTACCATGATATTGTCTATGTATCTCTTCCAGAACCGGATTTTAGACAAAAATGGATTTGCTGCGTTGTGTATGTACATTTTTTCAAAATTGCTCACATAAAGTCCTGCCACACTCGGGGCGAATGTGTTTCCCATGGAAGTACCATGGCGTTGTTGGTACATAGTTCCCTCATACTCAAAGTAGTTTTCAGTGAGGGCAATGGTGCAGCATTGTAGGATGAAGTGTCTTGGTGTTTGGTGAAACCAATTCTGCTCATAGAGTATCTCTTCCAATGTTTCCAGTGTTTTTAGCTGTGGTAAGCTGGTGTACAAACTCTCTACATCAAAACCGACTAAGAGCTTGCTACCTCGGGCATTGATTTTGCGACCCCTGCTCCCAGAGGTGACAAATTCAGTGCGAAGAGCAAAAGGCAGCTTTCTCTTTTGATTCTTGCTGCTCAGCTCTTTCTGTTTGCTTCTCATTTTTTAGTTACACTAATAGTGAATAATAGCTTATTATTCACCATAAGTGTAATAAAAATGGGGCACTAGGAGCTAAAATGAGAATTTTGCTGGAAGCTAAGGTAAAAAGAGCAATACTTTGAAATGTATGTTGTGTGTGTGTTTGTGGGTGAGAGTTTTTGTGAGAGAGAGAGTGTACGTGTGAGAGTCCATGTCTGTACGTCTGAGCATGTGTGTGTGAGGGACACTGCATGGGTGAGAGTCAGTAACAGGTAATGAGTGAGACTGAGTCTCATTGTATGAGTGAGTCAGATTGAGCAACAGTAAGAGTGTCTGAAAGTTAGTGGATAAATGATAATGAATGAGTAAGAATGAGTGTGTGGCAGTGTAAGAGAGTGAGTCAGAATGAGTGAGAGTGAGCAATAGAAGATGAGTGTAATGGTGAGTGAAAATAAGTGAAAATAGCAGTGACTGCAGTGATTGTGAGTAAATGGCAACATATGAGTGAGCAAGACTAAGGGTGAATGTGAGTGCCACCAATTGCAAAATACTGGCACTACTATGCTACTGGCAATTCTCAGCATGAAAGTCAGCTAACACAAAATACTGACACTTGCATAGTGGAGGTAATTCATGGCATAATGGAGACACACGGTAAAATATTAGTATTAACATACTAGAGGTAATTCTTGGCAAATGAGGCAGCCTTGGAAAAACTTTGGCACTAGTATGATGTGTGTACTTTTTGGCATAAGGACCTCCATGGCATATGGAGGGCACCTATGACACAATGCTAGCCCTGGATCAACTGAGATAATTGTTGACATACAGGGGTTGCCAGAGCACATTTCGAAATAAATCGGGTCAACTACTGAGGAACGTCTGGTTTCTTTGGCTTCAATCACCATTAAAGGACTTGAATATTTAATGATTTAATGAGAGCCCTTTCAGAGCCTCTGTTTAATTTTAGCAAATGTATATCAAGATAGTGCTTTCAGCTGTGAGGGTGATGCTGGCTACCGCGAAGCCCGCCTGTGAGTAGCAACAGGTGACCAATGGCCCCTTCCTCTGTAATGGAGTTTGTGTTTGCTCGTACCGGTTTGCTGTTTGGTGCTGGAGGAAGTCTGCTCCCGCTGGAGGCTTCTCGGCCCTGGGTCTGCAGTGAGGCTCTGACAGGGGCTGGTTCCGGTGTCTTGCTCGGTGTCCTGCTTGATTTAAGATCGAGGTCGGCAGGCTGGACTGGAGAAGCTCCAATTACTGGGACAGTCGTGCTCATGTTTTCTGGAGGCAGCTCGGAGCTCACGGAAACCACTCTGCGCTGGGGGTTGGTACTGGCTGCTTGCTGCTGAGTGTTGCAGAGCATAACGGAGGAAAGGAAAGCTGAATTTCCTCTTTGTCGAAGGCTCTCTTGGAACCTGTCTGAAGGCTCAGAGGTTATGTAAAGGAGCCTACATTGAATGGTGCGGTGAGACGGCATGAGGTACGCTGTGCTTTTCTGAGGGAAAAAGGGAAAAAAACTGAGATAGATGAGCTATTGGAAAAGAATAGGAAAAGTAGCAAACTGTATTACTCTAATGACATTGAGGCTGGTGAAAAGGGCATCTTTTGTGTTGGGCTGAGTTGGAGTTTTCCTGTGGAAGGAAGAGGAAGGAGAGGAGGCAGAGGAAAGGGGAAAAAATATAAAAAGAAGCCCGGTTGCCTTGAAATGGGAAGTAGTCATTCAAATATGGGGAAACCTTTGAAACTCGCTAACGCGTTATCCGATGTGGATATGTTATGTTATGTTATAGTTACTTCTATAGCGCACGACTCACCCAGGGGCATCTCAGCGCTTGCCTAGAAATACATCCTGAGTGCCAGAAATCATACCAGCAACAGAGTTAAAAACAAAATTGAAACAGGTAAGCTTTTAGTTGTTTCCTGAAGGTACTATATATGGGAATTTCACGCAGAGCCATAGGCAATTTATTCCAGTATCTTGGGGCAAGATACGAGAAACCTTTTCCCCCTGTACGACTCAAACATATTCGAGGTACCTGTAGAAGGGCTAGTGTGCTGGATCTGAGATTTCTCCGAGGTACATATTTTACAAGTTTCTTTTGTAGATAGCAAGGGCCTTTGCCTTTCAAAGCATTGTAGGTAAGACAGCAGATTTTAAAATATGATCTCTTCCTCACGGGTAGCCAGTGTAACTCCCTCAACAGAGGGCTGGAGGGAGAGCCTGCTGGACGATTCAGAATCATTCTGGCTGCAGTGTTCTGGATCACCTGAAATTTAGCGAGTAAGGTCTCTCCCACTTCGGCCAACAGAGCGTTACCATTGTCTAATCTGCTAATCACCATAGCTTGAACCAGAGTTCTACGATGGTTGGTGGGCAGATAAGGAAGAATCTTGCATAATCGACGCAGGCTATAATAACAGGAACTTGTAGTGGCAGCAATGTGGTCTTTCATAGTTAATGTTTGATCCATATTTAGACCTAAGTTTTTTACATATTGTTTAGGAGCAGGAGCTACTCCCAATTGTGAAGGCCACCAATTGTCTGACCAAATGGCTGAGGCTTTCCCCATCAGCATGACCTCGGGTTTTCCAGGGTTCAGCTGAAGACAGTTCTCCGTCATCCAGTTGGAGATTGCAAGCATACTGACGGAGAACCAAATTTTTTCTGCTTCTAGGTTGGAACCGATCGTAAACATAAGCTGAGTATCATCAGCGTATGAGATTATCTCAAAACCTAGTTGCTCTCCTATTTTTGCCAGAGGGGCCATGTAAATATTGAATAACGTCGTTCTTAGACAGGAGCCCTGAGGTACACCCCTATCCAAACACATTTTTTCTGACAAATATGGCCCTATGGATACAAGTGGTGGGCTAAAATCAAAGACCCATTCTACTCAAGTAAAGACAGCCTCAGCAACGTTAAGAGCTGAACGCCTGCAGAAAGTTTGTCAAGGCTATGCTAGAAGATCAAGTCCTCCAAGTTTAGAAGATGAGTTAGTTGACCTTGGGAGGAGAACCAGTGAGGATCCGCCCCTGGTATTCGCTAAGACTTTGATTGCAGGCAAAACAAAGGAAAATGGTACAACTGAAGGATCAGACCTGGCTCTATGTGGCCCAGCCCCTGGTGTGGCCATTATTCAGCAAGATGGCCAGGCAGTAAGAATTCCGGTCGATTTAGAAACATGTCAAAATCAAAATAAAGTATCCGTAAGGGTAGAAATTACTGGCACGCATCAAATAAAAGCTAAGGAATATCGTCTATTTCTCAAGTCCTTACCACCTCTTACATCAGCGCAGCCCCCCTGTATTGAACAAATCCAAGAACAAGAGCAAGAACTAGAGCCGGTGGGGAGATTACAAACTGAAGGATCTTTGGATATCCAAATAGCTACCAGCTCATCATTAATTTCACCATCTAAGCCGCGGAGCCACTCAAAAAGGGACCTGAGGGACGGACAGCCTCTGTCTGACCTCATTGCTAGAAAAAATGACTGTAGTAGAAAATCAAGACCGGACTCAGGCAGCTGGTGGGGAACCTCCTGGGATTTCGCACTCAGACACCGGGGCTAGCTTCCAATGTGAAATTAAATCAATGCTGAATCCCATCTTGGATGAGATTCGTGAGATGAAAGTGACGCAAGCAAATGAGATAGCTGCCCTACACCATCGGTTGTCAAAAATTGAAGAAGCAGTAGCCAGTTTTCCAGGAAGGGTACAGGAGGCTAAATTAAGAATATCTCAACTCGAGGACCAGATGACTGTGATCCAGCGTCAAGCGGACATGGATAAAAAACAAAAGCTTAGTTTGGAGAGTAAAATGGAGGAACTGGAGAATCATTCTCGGCGTTCGAATCTGCGACTGGTTGGGGTTCCAGAAGGTTGCGAAGAGACACAAATGCTCCAGTGGGTGGTCATTTATTAAAGATAATGTCCTCCCGGGCTTTTCTGGAGATCTTACCATCACAAGAGCACATACAGTTCCAGCCCACCCATTCCTGAATTTGACGTTACCCAGAACTATTCTTGTTAATTTTGAAGATTTTAGAATTAAAGAACGGGTATTGACTCAGGCCATTCAAAAGCAACAGATTTCATCTTGAGGAATCCCCAGTTGCCGTATCTTTTCTGATATGTCTGCAACCGCAATCCGTCGGCGAAAATAATTTGTTAAACTTCTTCATTTGTTTAAGGCACAGGGAGCCCAGGTGTCTATACCCCAACAGTCTAAATTGTGTGTACTTGTGCAAGGAAAATTCCATATGTTTGCAAATTTGGAAGAGGCACAGAAGCTTCTTCAGAAAATTTATGTGGGAAAATAATAAATTCAGGCTGTTGTCATTTCATTTTTTGGGGGGGTGTTTTGTGAAGGGGCTAGGGTCACCAAGGGTACAAAAACATGGCACCCAGTTTGAGGGGCAGCCACTGGGAGAAGGCAGGGGGTATGGTGGGCTATTCCCCATCTATCGGGAGTATTGGGGCTCGTAGTGGCAGCAATGTGGTCTTTCATAGTTAATGTTTGATCCAGTTTTAGACCTAAGTTTTTTACATATTGTTTAGGAGCAGGCGCTACTCCCAATTGTGAAAGCCACCAATTGTCTGACCAAATGGCTGAGGCTTTCCCCATCAGCATGACCTCGGGTTTTCCAGGGTTCAGCTGAAGACAGTTCTCCGTCATCCAGTTGGAGATTGCAAGCATACTGACGGAGAACCAAATTTTTTCTGCTTCTAGGTTGGAACCGGTCGAAAACATAAGCTGAGTATCATCAGCGTATGAGATTATCTCAAAACCTAGTTGCTCTCCAATTTTTGCCAGAGGGGCCATGTAAATATTGAATAACGTCGGTCTTAGACAGGAGCCTTGAGGTGCACCCCTATCCAAACGCATTTTTTCTGACAAATATGGCCCTATGGATACAAGTGGTGGGCTAAAATCAAAGACCCATTCTACTCAAGTAAAGACAGCCTCAGCAACGTTAAGAGCTGAACGCCTGCAGAAAGTTTGTCAAGGCTCTGCTAGAAGATCAAGTCCTCCAAGTTTAGAAGATGAGTTAGTTGACCTTGGGAGGGGAACCAGTGAGGATACGCCCCTGGTATTCGCTGAGACTTCGATTGCAGGCAAAACAAAGGAAAATGGTACAACTAAAGGATCAGACCTGGCTCTATGTGGCCCAGCCCTTGGTGTGGCCATTATTCAGCAAGATGGCCAGGCAGTAAGAATTCCGGTCGATTTAGAAACATGTCAAAATCAAAATAAAGTATCCGTAAGGGAAGAAATTACTGGCACGCATCAAATAAAAACTAAGGAATATCCTCTATTTCTCAAGTCCTTACCACCTCTTACATCAGCGCAGCCCCCCTGTATTGAACAAATCCAAGAACAAGAGCAAGAACTAGAGCCGGTGGGGAGATTACAAACTGAAGGATCTTTGGATATCCAAATAGCTACCAGCTCACCATTAATTTCACCATCTAAGCCGTGGAGCCACTCAAAAAGGGACCTGAGAGACGGACAGCCTCTGACCTCATTGCTAGAAAAAATGACTGTAGTAGAAAATCAAGACCGGACTCAGGCAGCTGATTGGGAACCTCCTGGGATTTCGCACTCGGACACCGGGGCTAGCTTCCAATGTGATATTAAATCAATGCTGAATCTCATCTTGGATGAGATTCGTGAGATGAAAGTGACGCAAGCAAATGAGATAGCTGCCCTACACCATCGGTTGTCAAAAATTGAAGAAGCAGTAGCCAGTTTTCCAGGAAGGGTACAGGAGGCTAAATTAAGAATATCTCAACTCGAGGACCAGATGACTGTGATCCAGCGTCAAGCGGACATGGATAAAAAACAAAAGCTTAGTTTGGAGAGTAAGATGGAGGAACTGGAGAATCATTCTCGGCGTTCGAATCTGCGACTGGTTGGTGTTCCAGAAGGTTGCGAAGAGACACAAATGCTCCAGTTGGTGGTCATTTATTAAAGATAATGTCCTCCCGGGCTTTTCTGGAGATCTTACCATCACAAGAGCACATACAGTTCCAGCCCACCCATTCCTGAATTCGACGTTACCCAGAACTATTCTTGTTAATTTTGAAGATTTTAGAATTAAAGAACGGGTATTGACTCAGGCCATTCAAAAGCAACAGATTTCATCTTGAGGAATCCCCAGTTGCCGTATCTTTTCTGATATGTCTGCAACCGCAGTCCGTCGGCGAAAAGAATTTGTTAAACTTCTTCATTTGTTTAAGGCACAGGGAGCCCAGGTGTCTATACCCCAACAGTCTAAATTGTGTGTACTTGTGCAAGGAAAATTCCATATGTTTGCAAATTTGGAAGAGGCACAGAAGCTTCTTCAGAAAATTTATGTGGGAAAATAATAAATTCAGGCTGTTGTCATTTCATTTTTTGGGGGGGGGTTTGTGAAGGGGCTAGGGTCACCAAGGGTACAAAAACATGGCACCCAGTTTGAGGGGCAGCCACTGGGAGAAGGCAGGGGGTATGGTAGGCTATTCCCCATCTGTCGGGAGTTTTGGGGCTCGAGTTCAGGGTGGGGGCTGGAAGGGGTTAGCAAAGGAAAAAATAGTGTAGTTAATATGAAAAGTTTACAGAGGAGTCATAATTTTGCTGGGAGTAGTCTGGTGGGGGAATGATGTGAAAACTAGGATGAAACTAGTGGTAAAAAAACTGGTAAAAGAGTTGGAAGTAAAACTAGAATGGAATAAAAAATTGAATAAAAAATGCAGAATATAAAAGTGGTTAATGGTTTACTGAATCCGCGAAAAAGCTTGGCCCTTTTAAATTGGATAAATTCCCTCTCTCCTGAAATTATATTTTTACAGGAAACTCATTTCAGGTCTGACACCCCGAAAATATCCCTTCCTAAGAAATATACACAAGCATATTTTTCATCAGCTAATCTAGCGGTTAGAGGCAAAGGGATTTAATTTTCTAATTCATTGGACTGGCAAGTTAAGGAGGTCCGACAAGATGGTAAAGGTAGATGGAATTGGGTAAAAGTGAAGTTAGAGGAAGTAGTACTGAACTTGGTTAATTATTATGGTCCTATAGAGGACGATACGGTTGCACTAGAGCAAAATTATCAGCTGGTAGTACAAATGGAAGGTATATTAATCGTGGGTGGTGATTTTAACTTTATCCAGAATTTGGCATTGGATACATCAAACAAGGGGAAGCGACAGTTAAAGCCTAAAACGACAAAATTAATAAGTAGCCTAACAGAAGATTTTTCCTTAGTAGACCCATGGAGTTTAGGGCATCTTGGTTTACGGCAGTATGCTTGCTATTCAGCAAGATTTAAATCAGCATCTCGACTGGATTTTTTTTAGTAGACAAATTGTTTGCTAATGGATTAACAGAAATACTTTCCAACTCTTTTTCAGACCACTCTTTAGTTTCGTTTACATTGAGGCTAGGAATTACTCTGAAAAAGAGCCCTAGATGGCAGTTTGATAAATTGTTATTACAAGATACCACCTGGATGACAGAAACCAAGGTGTTTATAAAGGAGTTTTTTTCAGCGTAATGTAAATTCTGCCTCGATCTTTATGGTATGGGAGGCATTTAAAGCTACCTTTAGAGATCACACAATATTATATAACTCAAGAATAAGCAAATTAAGAAAACAAAAGATTCAAGAATTACAGAATGAAGTGGAAAAGGCTAGACAAAATGTTACTTTAATAAATACAGCTGAGTCCACTTTCAGAGCACAACAGCAAGAATTAGTTAAAGCAAAGGAACATTTGAAGGATTTTTTTTGTTAGAACAAATATCAGGAAGTAAGGCTTATCAACAGAAGCTTTATGAGGAAACTCAGCAGATTGATAGATTTTTGGCTTGGTCCATGAAAAATCAGAAAGCAACCCAAATAATTACCCAAGTTAAGAATCCATCAACGGGTATGCTAGTAGATAACAAACAAGTTATTTCTGAGGTATTTCTTTCACATTTTAATCAAATTTATGCAGAAACACAGGGGGTAGACAAAGCAGATTTGAAAGACTATTTTGATTTTTTGAGCTACCTCAGGTTCCATCACAGTTTTCTAAGATATTAAATGGGGCTATTGGGACTATAGAAATCTTATCAGTGTTAAAAAGTACGCCCAATGCTAAGGCTAGTGGTGTAGATGGAATCCCAGTGGAAGTCTACAAGGCATTTCAGGAAGAACTTCTTTCTTTTTTGGGAAAATTGTTTAATCAGATAAAGCAGGGTGTAGACATCCCTAAAAGTTTTAAGGAATCGGTTTTAGTAATTTTTCTTAAAAAAGATAAAGATCCATGTGACCCCAACTCCTATCTCCAATTAATCTATTAAATACGGATTATAAACTGTTCATGAAAATCTGGGCAAAAAGAATAGTCCCATGTGTACAGCAGGTGGTTCATAAGAACCAAAATGGTTTTATTGCAGGGCGATTGATGGCAGCTAATACATATTTTTTAATACAAGCCATTGATTATTTTTCTACCAATAAGATTAATGTGGTGATTATGATGATGGACGCCGAAAAGGCTTTTGATTTAGTAGATTAGAATGCATAATTTTTTAGTTTAGACAAATTTGGGTTCTCGTCACAATTTTTACGAATATTAAAAGAACTATATAGTTATGGGAAGCCAAAGTTATTATTAATGGAGAAGAAGCAGGTAGGGTAAAAATTAAGCGTGGCAAACAGCAAGGATGTCCCCTATCCCCCCTTTTGTTTTCTTTGTTTATCGAACCCTTAGCTGTAAAGATTCGGAAGAGCTTGATGATTCTGCCTCCAATTGAGGGGATGGCAAAAGTCAAGCTCTTCGCAGACGATATTATTTTATATCTTAAGGCTGGGGACTCTAATGTGCAGAACGCACTCAATGAAATACAGAAATTCACGCAGGTTGAGGGGTATAAAGTAAATCAAGCAAAGACTGAAATCCTTACATTTAATTCGATCCCAGCGGATATTCCGGCTTCCATCTTCATAAGGTCACCGCACCCAATTAGATATTTAGGGATATATGTTACAAATGATGTTGGTCAATTGTTCCTTTTGAATTATATTATTAGAAAAATGGTCTCTGCTCAATTTATCATTAATAGGATGGATTTCCATGATTAAGATGTCGATACTTCATTATTTTTGTTTCATTTTAGTAATCTCCACTTGAAAATTCCGAGTTCTTATTTTAAGGAGTTAGATCAAATAATTCAGAAGTTTGTGTGGAATAATAAACACCCTCGAGTGCAACTTGATACATTACAATTGGATGTAGCTTCAGGAGGTTTAGCATTGCCACACTTTCTAACGTATTACCAGGCTTCACTAGTAAATTTGCTTTCACATTTGGGCGAGGAAAATTCAGTCTTTGATAATTTTCAGTGCGATAAGGCTTCAGAGTTTTTTACGGCTGGCGGAATTACCTAAAAAGACCAGGTATAAAGTGATATTAACACTAGCGGAAAGAACACAGCTTTTTTTTTAATTACGAAATATTCCAGCATTCCATGCTTTTACCCCTATTGAGGATTGTACAGCAGGAGGTCTTATATTATCTAGAGGCGTTTATCAACAATGGCAAGAATTAGGCTTCGGTCAGCTCAGGGATTTTTTTAATCACAAGACTTTAATGACTTGGGAAAACGTCAGACTGCAAGCTTCTTCTTTAACAACTGCCCTCCCTCTGAATTTTTATCAGTTAATTTTTTTTTTTTAAATTAACTATTCAATGATGAATAAGGCGGCAGAGCATATCGCCAGGCAGATGGCGAATAAAATGGTGGGGATAGGATGCTGGTATCGGCTACTACTTCAAAAGGCCCATTCTGTTGAGATCTTGACAATAGAACTCCCAAAAATTTATTTAGAAACAGGCTGTAAGTTCAATACAAGAGAATGGCAACAGCTTAGTGAGTTAGCAAAAAAAGCACTTAGAGGGGCTAATTATTAGAGAGTGAATTTCTTATCTAGATGGCTCGCGTATTATACACCCCAGATTGCATAAGATGTTTCCAACAAGCCCTAACCGATGTTTTAGATGTAATATGCAGGATGAGAGTGGGTGCATATTTTTTATGAATGCAATAAGTTACGACAATTTTGGGAAGAGGTTTTTGCCAAGATTTCCTCATTTCTGTCTTTGACAAATCAACCATCGGTTATGTTGGTTTTGTTTGGTTCCTCAGGGGAGGTGAAATGGTTAACACAATACCGGCAGTATTTTATACTAATTTCCATAGCTGTAGCAAGGTCACTCATCCTGAAAAATTGGAAAACAAATAAGCAACCTAGGATGGACCATTGGCTTAACAAAATGTATAGAACTTTCAGATTTGAGGAGGCCTATGCGAAACGGGTGGGAGCAACTAAAAGATTTAGAGCTATTTGGCAGGAATGTTTTACTCATGGTGTGGTAGATGGAAGGGGACTATAAGGGCAAGGTGCTCCACAGTCGCCAACTCCCCTATACTCTAAAAGTGTTTGATAGATTATGTATAATGTTATTATGATTGATAGCTGCGTGTTGCACTTCATACAAGAGTTGCTGCTATTTGCACGATGCACTTTAAACAGCTTGTGATTTTTTCGATGTGAGTATGGAGTGTTATTGTGTGTTTTATTTTTGTATTTTTTTCATGGGTTGAGCTGATGAACGTAGGGCTCAAACGCTAGCTCCGTTTTGTACTTTAATCAAGCACTGTTGCTATCTGCACAATGTACTTCAAACAGTTTATGTTTTTCTCGGTTTAAGCATGGAATGTTATTTTGCATTTTTATGGTGAGAGCCAGATTTGCTGCTAGTACCAAATGCACTTTAGATATAGCTTAGATATTGATCAAGCTTTGCATATTATTGCTGAATCGCTGTAGTTAGCACAATGCACTTTTAACAGCTAGTGTTTTTCTTTTTCTGTTTTATGGTTTGATATACTGTATTTATAAAGGGTATGACCTATGTTTTGTGTTAGTATTATATGTACTGCAGCTTGGGTATATACTGAATATGTTTTATTTTTACTCTCTACGAAATCTGCTCGTGTTAGTAATGAGATAAATGTTATCATCCCCCTTCGCTTGCAATTTTGGTGATGTTATGTAATATGGCTATGCTACTTTTGTCTGATTATTTTCTTGTTCTAATAAAAAAAAGATAGTGCTTTCAACGCACAGTGTTTTTTTCTAAATATTTGTCAGGAAGAACCCCCTTTGAGCCATCCCAGAAGTCTAGCACACCTTCTTCTTTTGTTCACTACAAATCAGGACAAGTATTACTGCCCACCACTTGCAAAGCTTGTGGTAGCATCCCATTACAAGTGGGTATTGAAAACATATATTTGTCCATATTGTGTTGTTATATTAATCATGCAATTATTATGGAACTTCAACAAAGTCAGTTATCATGGTGTCATAAGAATTAAGGTCATGTTACATCACACTCTGGGTAAAGATGGGGTGACATGATGTCATTTCCGGCAGTCATTTCATTCAAAGGGTGTGTTATGTCACTTCCACTACCACAGGCATTTTGGTGAATCGATGTCTAAGGAGTGAGGGCAAGGGGATGAGAATGAATCTGAAATCAGGCAGGTAGCCTACAGTTTCCACTTATTTCAGAGCTGTGAGTGACCAAGCAAATGAGAGTTGAATGAAGTCACCACAATGTCTATGGTGAGACAGAGATCTCTGTAACTGCAAACTCCATTTTAATGTACACATGGAGATCTTGACCGCACAGGACGCGAACGAGAAACACCATACCATCATGGCACGAGCTGTCAGACACCATGTACATTGGGAACACCACTCAATGCTCTACCATTAAAAGGCACTGAAACTTCAGCGTCAAGAGGAAAGGAGGGGAACAAAATCCTAAAGTAATTTACATGCAACAAAATTGCTCCTTCTGCAACATATATTCATTTGTTGTGTTTCACTGCTGATGAGAGAGTGCATATGTTGAGTAGCAGTGCATATGTTGAGGCTGTGTGTTATATTATGGGTAAAGCATAAGCGCCAACCGGTATGTAGGGAAGCTTCAGAGTGATGACATGTTACACTGCCTTCATCTACTGCATGCTAATAATTGCTGCTAATTTATGAGTGGGTGAGTGTGACAAGATACTCCTAATAATGTGCATTTCTGTACGTTGTTGCTGCACAAGTGTTTAGAGGTGTCAATTTTTCACACATTTGTAAATTAAATAAGCATTCAAGCAGAATTACAAATAATTGAACTGAGGTAGGAAATCTGAAATAAATACATAGGTTTCAGATAAAAAAAAAGGGACATACAAAGAGAATGGCACAGAAACACATGTAAAATCCACAATCCGAGAGCCTTGCAGAATGGCAGGGCTGAGGAAATTACATTTTGTGCTGCTGTGCCCACTAAATGTCAAACTTTGCAGCTTTGCTACGATTCTGTCAATCCATTGTAAAAACTGTTCATTTAAATGCAGCGAGACAGTAATGAAATGGCTAAGGAGACAGTGGGAGACTGTGGCCCAGCAGGATATTCTTTCCAGAAATGTAAACAGGCATACAGAAGTGCAAGTCCAATCTGTCAAATGGTATTTCAGAGAACTGACTCTATGATGAAGCAGGCCACTCCAAAAAACACATACACATTGTTTCTAAGATGTTATACATGTTGCAGTACAGTACTCGAAGTCTGTGGAGTAGATTTCTTTTCACATGTTTTTCCTCACCTTGCCTTTTTAAAGTTTTTTTGTAATTTAAGAATCAAAACAAAAAATAATAACATAAGCCAGTAAGTCATATAGACAACAACATGGTAGGATGTGAACAATATATCAAAATAAAGAGAAAAAATAAAAGGCAAAATAAATAAATCACCAAAAAGGCAATACAAGGAGTGATATTATAATAGAAAAGAAGAAAGAAATCTAGAAGGAGAAAAAAGAGAAGTAAAAAGAAGAGTGGAAAGCTGAAGGTAAGAAGGATATCAAGTGCATGTTAAGACAAGCTTATAATATAGTCAGAGATGATAAAATATCCTAATAAATCCAATTGAAATTGAAATATAACATGAATAATAGCTCATAATATAGATGAAAATGATCGAAAAAGCTGGCTAGTCTTGTCAAGAGATAGTAGCATTAACAATAGCACTGTGAGATGAATAATTGGTAACCACAGTGTGTCACATTTAAATGCTAACTGTAGAAGTTCAGACTAAATCTGTCCTATCTGCGGTTGCGACATACTAAATCCCACCAACAGTTAATAGAAATATTTCCTTGGATTTCCAGTCAGAAGTAATGACCTGTAAAGCAATTCCCATTAAGAGGTCTACGAGTATTCCTAGCAATATGCTATGAGACTAAACAGAGTGCACCCCTCTCAAATACAGTTTATCTATAGAACAAGGTGACAAACCGTTGGTAATAACGAACAAGTTACTTACCTTCGGTAACGCTTTTTCTGGTGGATACAGTATCTGCCTGTGGATTCCTCACCTTTTGAATATCCCCTGCGCCAGCAACATTCGGAAACTTTTGTAGCAGTCCACGCCGATGAGGTCGAAGACGACGTCACAGAGACACGGCTCCGCTCGCGACTCCGCTGATGTCACCGGCTCCATAAGAAGACCTCGTCGGCGTGATGACGTGAGTTCCGCCCTTTTTTCCGTGCCTTCGAGGCACACGGACGGACTGACAGCAATATATACACAGTATACACAGTACATAATATATAAAGCAACACACACAGAGTGGAGAATAAGTAGAAAGGCAAAATAAATAACACAATGCCTTTGACAGTAACAAAACACATTTTGAAATACCATTAATAGAATTGCAGGTATAGAAGGATGGACAACGGGGAGGCGGGTGGGTAAGTGAGGAATCCACAGGCAGATACTGTATCCACCAGAAAAAGCGTTACCGAAGGTAAGTAACTTGTTCTTCTGATGTATACATCTGCCAGTGGATTCCTCACCTTGTGAATAGATTCCCACAGCAGTCCCCACTCCCGGAGGAGGATGTCCACCCTTCTATACCAGAAAGTCCTGAAGGACGGATCGAGCAAAGTGTCCGTCCCTCCTCACGTGTCCAAGCAATAATGTTTTGCGAAGGTGTGGAGGGAGGCCCAAGTTGCCGCCCTCCAAATGTCCTCCACAGGAACACCCCTAGACAAAGCAGAAGTGGAAGACTGTGCTCTAGTGGAATGAGCCCTTAAACCCTCTGGAGGTTCCTTACCAGCCAGGGAGTAGCTTATCTTGATGCACAAGACAATCCATCTGGAAAGGGTGCGCTTGTGCACCGGTCGACCTTTCCTGCAGCCAACAAAGCCCACAAAGAGCTTGTCATCAACTCTGAAGTCTATTGTCCTGTCCAGGTAGAAGCTCACCGCCCTCTTAGGGTCCAAGCGGTGAAGTCTCTCCTCCTCCTTGGAAGGGTGAGGGGGAGGGTAGAAGGTAGGAAGGGTAATGGACTGCCCCAGATGAAAGGGAGTTACCACCTTAGGCAGAAACGCAGCACTGGTCCTGAGTACCATTCTTTCAGCATGAATGGTCAAGAACGGGGGTTTTGAACTTAGAGCTTGAAGCTCACTTTCCCTCCTTCCCGAGGCCATTGCTATGAGAAAAACCATCTTAAAAGACAACAGTCTCAAGGGACACTTGTGTAAGGGCTCGAAGGGAGAACCCATAAGATAAGTCAAGACAAGGTTTAAGTCCCACTGAGGCACAATAAAGGGAGTAGGAGGAAACCTGTTTGTGAGGCCCTTAAGAAAACAAAGAACAATAGGTGATTTGAATAATGACGGCTGATCCGGCAAGCAAAGGAAAGCCGACAAAGCCGATAAGTATCCTTTTACAGTAGCCACAGCAAAGCCTTGCTGAGCAAGAGAAAGGGCAAACTGCAGAATGTCAGATAACCGAGCCTTCAAAGGATCAATTGACTTCTCTCCACACCAGAGAACAAATTTAGACCACCTATAGGAATAGATAGATTTGGTGGAATGACATCTGGCAGACAAGATTACATCTACCACATCAGGCGGGAGAGAAAAAGAATTCAGGTTTCCCCGTTCAATCTCCAGGCATGAAGGTGTAAGCTCTGGAGGTGGGGTGTAGAACCTGCCCCTCCGATTGCGAGAGGAGGTCTGCCCTGAGAGGGAGACGGAGCGGAGGGCACGAGGAGAGGTGGAGAAGATCTGAATACCACACCCTTCTTGGCCAATCCGGGGCGATCAATATGACTTGGGCCCGGTCTTGGCGAATCTTCCTCAGAACCCGAGGAATCAAGGGTATGGGAGGAAACGCGTAAAGGAGTCGTGAGCTCCAACTCAACTGAAACGGGTCCCCCAACGCTCCCTGCATCGACTACTGGAGACTGCAGAATGACGGGCAGTGACCATTCTCGTGAGTGGCGAACAGGTCCACCCGAGGAGTTCCCCACGTCCGAAAGACGTGACGAACCACCTCCGGATGGAGCCTCCACTCGTGGTCGGCGGAGAACTGCCGACTGAGACTGTCTACACGCACGTTCAGCACCCCGGCCAGATGATTTGCCATCAGACAAATCTGATGGTCCTGAGCCCAGGACCATAGACGTAGGGCCTCTCAGCAGAGACAAAGAGACCCCACTCAACCCCACATCGCGGTAGTGTTGTCCGTCAGGACTTGAACAGACTGACTGCGAAGTGAAGGGGAAGGAAGGCCTTGAGTGCTAAACGAATCGCCCGCAATTCTAGAAGGTTGATGTGAGGCAACCTTTCCTCTGGAGACCAAAGACCCTTGATCTCCAGATCCCCCAGATGCGCACCCCACCCTAAAGTGGATGCGTCCGTTATAACTGTGGCCACCGATGAAGGTAGATGGAAGGGCTTTCCTTGGGACAGATTGCCATCCACGCTCCACCAAGACAGATCCGCTGCAGCTTCTGTGGAGATCCTCACAGACTCCCTGAGATCTCCTTTGTGCTGATACCACTGCCTGCGGAGGCACCACTGGAGCGCCCTCATGTGCCAGCGTGCATGGTTGACCAACAGAATGCAGGAAGCAAACAGACCGAGCAGGCGAAGGACCTTCAGGACTGGAATGACCGCTCCATTGCAAAATAAAGGAATCATTTCCTGTATGTCGAGAATCCTTTGAGGCGGAGAGAATGCTCGACACACAGTAGTGTCCAGTACCGCACCTATGAACAGGTTGCGCTGAGAGGGCACCAGGTGAGATTTGGGCACGTTTATCGAAAAACCCAATTTGAACAACAGCTGAGTTGTGTCCTGCAGATGATGTAGCACCACCTCTGGCGACTCCGCTTTGATTAACCAGTCGTCCAGATAGGGAAAAGCGGAAATCCCCAACCTTCTGAGATGAGCTGCCACCACTGCCATCACCTTCGTGAAGACTCGGGGTGCAGTAGTAAGACCAAACGGAAGGACCGCAAACTGATAATGTTGCGACCCTACCGTAAACCGGAGATACTTCCTGTGCAACTTCAGGATGGGGATGTGGAAATACGCATCCTGCAAGTCGATCAACACCATCCAGTCCTCCTGATTCAGCGCTTGAAGAACCTGCGCAAGGGTGAGCATCTTGAACTTCTCTTGCTTCAGATAAAGATTCAAGATCCTGAGGTCCAATATCGGACGCAATCTGCCGGAATCAGGAAATACCGGGAGTAGCATCCCTGACCCCTCTCCTGCTCTGGAACCACCTCTATCGCACCTTTCTGTAGTAACTTCAGGACTTCCTCCTGTAGGAGAAGACGGTGGTTCTCCGAGCAAACCCCTTGACAAGGAGAGTAATTTGGAGGGAATTCCCGAAAGGTAAGGGCGTACCCATTCTCTACAAGATCTAGAACCCAAGGATCTGTAGTTACAGATTCCCAATCTTGTAGAAAACGGGTAAGCTGGCCCCCCACAGGACCAACATGATCCAGAATGGCGGATCTAGGGCTGCTTTGCGGTGGTGGGAGGGACTGAAGAGGAAGAGGAAGAGAGCTGACGGCCAAGTGAGCGACCCCTGATTCTGCCTCTGTATCCTCTCGACGAAGAGCCTTGCTGCTGCTGCTGCTGCTGGGTCTGCCTATAGGAACGAAAGGATGCCCTTCCGAACCCTCTGTACCTTTTAAAAGGCCCCCTTGACTGGGACTGAAGGCCCAGAGTCTTAGCCGTTGCCTTGCTCTCCTTAAAACGTTCAAGAGCAGCATCTGCCTTTTTGCCAAACAAGCCAGATCCATCAAATGGCAAGTTCAACAGAGTCGATTGTACATCCTGGAAAAACTCCAAAGACTTCAGCCACGCACTCCTCCTGGTGGCAACAGAAGATCCCATGACCCTAGCCACTGAATCCGCCGTGTCCAGCCCTCTTTGGATCACCTGGCGCGCTGCTGCCTGAGCATCAGTCAAGATTTCATTAAAACCAACCCTATCCTCCTCAGATAGTTTTGGCCCCAGCTTCTTAGCAGAATCCATGTGAGCATGTACATAGCGTCCCAAAAGGCAAGTGGCATTCGTTGACTTTAGAGCCATGCTGGCCGACGAAAAGACCTTTTTGGCCGACTGGTCCAGCATTTTAGCCTCTCTGTCCCCCGGAACTTGAGGAAAAGCACCCTTGGATTTCCCTGAACAAGCCGCCTGAATCAACAGGCTCTCAGGCGATGGATGCGATGTCAAGAACTGAGGGTCCCATGGAGCTGCCCTATACCTCATAGCAAGCGACTTAGAGACTGCGGGAGCAGAAAAAGGCTTATGCCACACCTCCAACACAGGGTCAATAATGGCCTCATTAAAAGGCAACAACGGTTCCGAAACTGCAGTAGGAGAATGCAACACTTCAGTCAAAATGTTTGATTTGAACTCCGTAGTTGGCAACTGAAGATCAAGCAGTTCCGCAGCCTTCCTGATGACTGCATGATATGAGCCACATCCTTTGAGGGTTCATCGGAAGGTGGAGTAATCTCCCACTCAGGAGACAAATCCAGTCCACTAGCTTCCTTAAGCTCCTCAAACACCTCATCAGACTCCACCAGCTCTCCTTCTTCCGCTTCCTCCAGAAGGTACCTCCGCTCATCAACCACTCTCTGAGCCTCCCTTCTGGACCGAATCCGTACAAGCGGCGTCGGCGGTGCCATGTTCTAATCCGACGGCGCCGGCGTCGAACGTGGATCCGCAGGAGCAGCCGGCGTCGAACGAGTTCGAGCCGGCGCCGGTGAAGATGGAAGCGGCGTCGACATCCTCGGTGCCAGTAGATGCCAAGACGGCATCGCTGGAAAAAACGGCATGAAAGGGGCCTGCAGATAGACTTGCGGCACCCCCAAATTAAATACCATTGGACCCATCGGACCCGCAGGTGCACCAGTGGTGTACATGGCTCTCGCGAACACCCCGTACATAGCATTTAAATAATGCGAGGGGTCCTGACCTGGTCCAGGGAACGCAGGGTACTGGTCAGGAATCACCGGACTCGGGCCAACCGGCGCCGACGGTGGAATAAGCGGCGTCGCAGGCTCACCCGGGACTTGAAGATCCTCAACCAGGGCCGGAGACGGAGCCGGAGATGAATCCAGAGCCGGAGATAGAACCGGCGTCGGAGAACTGAGCCGGAGCCGGAGAAGAAGCCGGAGCTGGCGAAGCCACCGGAGAAGAAGGAACAGGAGGCGAATCCGGCACGGGTGAAGGAGACACAGAATCCTTTCGGCGTCGAGTTGGCGACTTCGACTTCGGAGCCGAACTCTTGTCCGAGTGGTGTCGAGAAGAGTGCCTCCTCTTCTTCTTGTGCTTCTTGGATCGTGAAGCATGCCCCGAAGTCGACTTCGACGCCGACCTCGATCTCGACCGTGACCTCGACTTCCTTCTTCCTCTCTTCTCCTTTTTCATCCTTGCGATGAATAGCTTCGCCTCCCTTTCTTTGAGAGCCTTCGAGCTCATCTTGCGACAGCAAGAACAACCATCCACATCGTGGTCAAACGACAAGCACCACACACAGTCGTCATGTGGATCTGTGATCGACATGTGTTTGCCGCACTCACGACAAGGCTTGAAGCCCGACTTCCTTGTCGACATCTTTCTTGAAAGAGAAACAGAGAAAACCCAGTAAAATACAAAGTAACAGTGAAGCTACCAACAGCGATTCCCGAAATCCGTTGGCGTCGACGGCGTGGAAAAAAGGGGACTGACGTCATCACGCCGACGAGGTCTTCTTATGGAGCCGGTGAAGTCAGCGGAGTTGCGAGCGGAGCCGTGTCTCTGTGACGTCGTCTTCGACCTCATCAGCGTGGACTGCTACAAAAGTTTCCGAATGTTGCTGGCCCAGGGGATATTGACAAGGTGAGGAATCCACTGGCAGATGTATCCATCAGAATTCAACCTTTTGCCAAATGTGAGTCCAAAATTCAGAAACAAAAAGGCACAGAAAAAAGCATATGCAAGATTGAACCAGCATGTGTATCACAAAGCCAACAAGTATCTTGTTGAATGAGTTTAGTTTTAAAACGATACTGGAGTGTAATGTAAAAGATTTGTTTTTAAAACAGAGTAATGAGGCGAAGCGCGCTGTATAATACACTTAGCCCAAGATTTTACTCCAGTGGAAACCGGCCAAGTACAAAGGAATTCCAATTCCCACAAAGCTTTGTTAGGAAACTTAGGTCTGCGCATATTGGGTGGTCGGAGCAATGTGTATATGAAAGCAACTCTTGAGAGCAAACTCCTTGAAATACGACTATTTTGCTCATGAGGGGCCACAAGGCTAGAAAATGTGACTGACCCAAGTGCAATGTGGATGAAAACTTTAAGCTCATTCTAATGGGTAGACATATTTTAGAGAGATCGCATATGCTGGATAGTTCTAAAAAAGATACAAAAGAGTTATCTTTTAATAACTGTGCAATGGTGAAATACCCCTACCCGTCCACTTTTTTCACAATATGGTTTTACCATTTTTCTTAATCACTGTATTATACCAGATGGGACTGCAAGCAAACTGATCAAAAGATGATACATTTGAAACCATAAATGGTTTCAATAAGGTACAAGAGTGTAATACACTAGAGGACAATCAAAACATGTGTGGATTGGATATAAAAAGAATATTTTTGTGAAAAAAAGGGAAAACCAAATCCCACTCTAGATAAAATCATAACTTGCCAATGATGCAGACAGGATCCACTAAATTAACCTGCATTGGTTTAATTCCAAATGCCCTGTGATAAGTGGAGAAAACATGAAAATTAACACTCCAGACACTTTCTGATTTTTTAATCAATCTAGAGAAATTCTAGCTTTCTTCTCATTCCAAAGGAACTTAGGTAACATGCTATCTAAGGGAGTGAAAAAAAGAAAAATGTTACTGTCATCTTAAGAAACAAATCCACAATTGGGAGAATCATCATCTTCATTGTTTCAATGTGACCCCACCAAGATAAATATAAAGAGACTATTTTTGTGTGAGGTGATGAACTTTATTCACTGTTTCATCTGTATTGATTTTAAGATTATCCCTAATAAAATGACAATACCAGTTCCCCAAGCACTTGACCTTAGTCATATTCCAGGATAACCCCACAACAACAAATGGAGGTTTTGTGCAATGTTTGATAAGAGGCATATCTTCTGATTTATCTATGTTAATTTTATAACCTGAAACATTGGAACAGAGTTTTAATACTGTGAAGAAAGTTGTTATAGACAATTCTGGTTTTGCGGCAAACAAAAGAACATCATTTGCATAATAAGTACATTTAATGTGTTGAGCTTTAACTTTAAAGCCAGAAAAATGGTTTTAAAGCCAGAATAAAGAGCAAAGGAGTCAGAGGACGCCCCTGTCTAGTACCCTTGTTAAGGGGAACATAAGAGGAATGGGCTCTATTTACTATTACTGACATCTTGGGAGAAGAATACAGTAGTGAAATATGCTTTAAAAATGTGGGATCAAAACTATGCCATTTTCAATGCTTCCTTTAGAAACTGCCAGCTAACTCTGCCATACCTTTCTTTGCATCGAGAGTAAGTGCAGCAATTGAAATGGCCATTTTAGAAGCTTTGGTAATAATATATTTTTTTAAGTACGAAAATAATTGGCTATGTTTCTATTTTTTACCAAAACCAGACTGTTCCAGGTCAGATAAGTCTGGTATGAAATTAACTAGTCTAAAGTCCAGTGCTTTGGCAAATATTTTACAATCAGTATTCAAGAGAGAAGTAGGTTTGTAGTTCTTGCACAAAGAAAGATCTCAATCCTTTGTTGGTGTAATACAAATCATAGACTCTGTACCAGAACCCACAGAACCATTTTTTAAATTGTAAATAGAATTCTACTGTGAATCCATTTGGACTCTGTGCTTTCCCTTTTGGGAGAACTTAATAGCAGAATATAAATCTTCAGTTTTGAATGCATTTTCTAGAGGAGACAAATCTATATAATTTGTATTCCTTTTCTTAAGCCTAGAGCTGTAGGAATCAATGAGCACCTCAGAAAGACTAGTCTCAGGAGAAAATAAATGTGGAAGTAGTTTGTGAAGGAAAAAGCAATATCAGAATGGCTGAAGAATAGATTTTTTCACCCAAGTCATTTACAATTGATTTCACAGCGGACTTCTTCCTTTTTTGCTTCAGATAATTAGCCAATAAAGAACCAGCACTATTCCTCTAATAATAATACCTAACATTACTTTTAAGAAGAACCCAACAAGTTTTTTCAGTAGTGTATTTGTTAAACTGTATTTTAGCCACCATCAACTCATCCAGATCAGCTTTATTATGTTTTGAAGTATAGTATTTATGTTCTAATGTCTTAATGTTGTCAACAATAGATGTAGACTATTTTTAGTACTTTTCTAATTGATTAATTAATTATAAAACCTCTGGAGGCTGATTTAAATCCATTCCAGACAAAGTGGAAAGGATTGTTCCCTGTATTATTAATAAAATATTCTTTGACAAATATTTCGTGGGTGGTAATGAAAGTCTTATCTGAAAGGAGGAAATTATTAAATCTCCATTGTGATTTCCTATTATTACTCTGAAGAAAATCTAGGCCTGTCCAAACTGGGGCATGGTCAGAAATTAGAATTGAGACAATTTCCTAATTAAACCAATGTTGAACCATGCTGTTACTTAAAATTAAATTGTAAATTCTAGCTAACATTGCCTTTAAAGTTGCAATTTAGCCCACTAGAGCAACTGCATCAGGCTCTGTTTAAGCTGCATACCTACTGGGTGAAACAACGTCCCTTATGACTATTCAGTGCTCTTGGGAACCATTGTCATCCAGCTTCATGTGAATTCAACCAAGCATAGTAGGATCAAGTTGTGGAGCTTTGTGTTATTTTTAGGAAATCCTGTAATGAAGCCTACTCCAAGTACAGAATACCACGGCTGGGTAAAGGTGTGGTGTTATGGTGGCTGTTATGACGTTTTGGAAAGGTGCCTGGTTTTAGTTGTGTAGTGTGCAAGTGTTTACAACAGCAGACACCTAGATATATGAATGCTAACATTACTCATATGATTACAACCCATGGCCTACACAGTAAACATGATGTTAACTTAGAGGTTCCTAAACAAACATTTTCTCACAGCTAGGGCATTCTATTTTGGTTCAATCACCTCTATAGTAGAACGTAGTTCTCAAACAACCATTTTTTCACAGGTAGGGCATTCTATTTTGGCTCAATCACCTTTATAGTAAAACACACAACCATCAGACACAAAGCTTTCTCTCATACTATTAAGCTTGTCAAAAAACATAAGTTGTAACTTTGTTTTGGTCGTAAACAATTAGACTAACTCCAGTAGAGTGTTCTAGGGTAGTAGCTGCTATAGGCTGTAAAAGCCAGAAGTCAGTCAAACTCATAAGCCATCATTTTACTTATTTTGATACATTATCGTCCATCCTCCTCGTTCAGTCCCTATTCTGTGAGGTTCAATCCTCTGCTCTCTTTTTAACTACTTTGTTTTTTTTATTAATAAAGAAATTATCAGTTTTCTCAGAGGACTGTCAGGAGTGTCTTAAATGAGTGTTAGGAGGTAGGCTTGCTAATCCTGATGCTGCCGCCACACAGTGACTCTTTTTCGGCCATCCATGGCCTTGCGAATGGCGAGGAAAGAAGGGGAAAAAAAGAGCTGGGAAAGGAGAACCTGAAGGGAGACTGTGACTGCAATTGAAGTCCACGACCATTCAGGAAGTGTGTCGGTTGAAGGATTACACAGGGAGGAGCACAGAGCTCGTCTTCCCCTGAAGGTGTGCATGAAGAGTGGAGCACGAACATCTCCAGTGATCGTGGAACCGCCATGGAGGGTTCCCCTTTGGTAAAATAGTGCGAGGGGTTAAGCTCAGATGCCTGCTCTATTTAAAGAAATAGTACTTAGACCCAAAACACACACTGAAGGTGGAGCGTGTGCTTTCCAGCTATGTTAGTGCAGTCCAATTATGTCACTCAAAACATGCTCCAGCAATGGAGCGCTTGTTGTGCGGGACGGACTCTGCACTACCAGGATGATGGGAAGGGGTGCAGAAAGTAAGGATTTTGATAGCCCTGAGACCTCATGAAAGGACAGGGGGCAAGCCAACAAGCCCTTGGAGTCACACTGGGAGTGTCCTTACTTCTTGCAGCAGGGCATAGGTCATCAGGCAGCAGGGCAGCTCAACCAGGCAGAGCAGCAGTTTCTTGAAATAGTTAGCACAGTAAGATGGCAATCCTTCAGCACAGCAGCCTGTACTCCAGCGGAATTTCTTCTAGGTCCAGTATTGTACTGATTTGATAAGGCCAGAACCCTAATACTTATACCCCAATATGCCTTTAATGTAGGGGGTGACTTCAAAAGAGCCTTCAGAAGTGCATAAGGATCCCTTTCAGCCTAGCCCTGCCTTCAGACTACCAGTAGGGAGTAAATCAGCCCTTTGTGTGAGAGTAGGACAAAGCCCATTCAAATGTAAGTGTAAGCCACCGCTCCCTCTATCAGCCCAGGAAGGCTATCAGTTTTTAGATAAATACAGATGTATACCCTGTCGCATCCAGCCCTTCCTGTGTTGTGGAAGTCTAGAAAGTATGCCCAAAGTGTAACTGTCACCCAGGTCAGATGTAGGTATGGGACAGGCTTCAGATACACAAAGCAAAGTTAAGAGCAGAGAAATATCCACTTTCTAAAAATGGGCATTTCTAAAATAGTAGTGTTAAACCCAACTTTACCATTAAAGAGGATTAATCATTACTATTTCAACCATACCAAACATAATAAAGCTACTCCTCTCTGAACATGAATTACCGCTTAAGGATGTATAAGGGGAATTCCCAGTGCTAGCCTATGAGAGTAGTAGGCGTCACAGCAGTGAAACGTGAATTTAGATGTTTTGTCACTGCTAGAACATGTAAAGCATAAAAGCATATGTCCTGCCTCGCAGTTATACAGCAGCCTTAGAGTCACTTAGGGACTACATTAGTGGTGATTCATGTGTGCTAAAAGACGATTTTGAGGCCTGGCAAAGTGTTTTAAAGCCAAGTCTCAGAGGCAGTAAACTTCACACACAGGCCCTGCAAAGGCAGGTTGGAGACAGGTTTGAAAAGGCTACTTGTCTGCGCGGCACAAAAAGTGCTGCAAGCCTACTAGTAGGATTTATATTACAGGCCCTGGGTACATGGTAACGGTTGGCGGCAAACTCAGCTCCGCCAGCGGAGTTTGCAGAGTTTTTGCCGCTTCTCGCTTCACTTTGAGTGCAAAGTTTGGCAAAAACTCTGCTTCACCGGCGGAGCGGAGTTTACCAGCACACTTGCCTGTCACCAGAGGATGTGGTGCAGGCAACAGAAAAATATCTGCAGTCCTTGTGACACATCTCAGCATATGTGCGCAGTTCTGCAGCCGAGTAACCAAACAGAAAGAAATATTGGGAGAAGACAGCTTGATGACCCACGTTCATGGGGCTTTCTCGAAACGCCACAAAAAATAAACGTACAATCTGAAGGCATGTCTGTGCTCCAGTTTTCTCTGCTACATGTTCATGTGGTGGTAGATGCATGTTATAATCCACCGCTTCAGTCTCGAGTCTCTAATCATCATCCCCAAGCCCAGGCAGCCTCTGTTCCTGCCTTCTACAGCTGAGCTTACTTCCACATCTGAAGCATAGAGCCCGACCTTGTGGGGCTTCCGGGTCTGGCCTGGTCAGCATTACATTTACAGGTCTCCTCCTCCCACCAGGAGACAAGTGTCACTGGTAGACAGTCTCCACAGCACTCGCTGGCCATTTGAGGACCTTGCACTGTAAAGGCTGATTGACTGGGAATAGATCAGTTTGCGTCACACAGAGTGCCGCTGCCAACAGTGACTGGGGGCTGGGTTGGAAAAAAATGCTTTGAATGGAGCGCAGCAAGTCACTCAAAGCACTGGGCCTGGTGTCATCATCACACCAACTGCACTGCACCCCCTGAATTCACTCAAGCTTAAGGAAGTAAGCTCATCCAGAGCGATAAGTGCGAGCCCACCCCAGTAATCTGAGACACAGGGTAGGACAGTGAAACAAAAACACATCCTTCCCGGACTTAACCCTACAGGCTGCAGATTTACAACCCAAGCGGTAGACTGAACCCAAGCCCACATAGCACATGAAAAATAGAATCTGCATAGAGGCGCTTGGGAGCACCTTTCCTTTTTAGTGCTTCCTGGTCACAGCACAAGCAGGGTGGATTACGGTGTCCATTTGTGAACAGTCTGCTTTTGAATTTCTGGGAGTCAGTCACACAAGTAACGCAGACAAACTGTCAGTAGGAGGCAAGATAGTGCATGGGGTTATGTTTTACATCGCTGTTCCTGAGATGGGGAAGCAGAAGATAAAAAAGGGTTCCCAAGTGCCCAATGTGTAATTTTTTTTCTATGCGCTATGTGGGCTTAGGTTCGGGTGCCTGTTTAGATTGTTTGTAGTGCATGTTTATCGCACTTACTAAAAGGATCTTCATTCCAAAATGGCTGCTAAAGTTATTTCTTGCATTCACTTCATGGAACAGGAGGTATTTTGTCCACCCATGGCACCCATAGCTCTGCTGCTGTGCGGACTTATTATCACACCCGGTAGTAAGGCACCAACTACGCACCAAGGCATCTGCAGCGCAGACATGGCTGTGTAAAGTAAACTCAGCAAGAATGGTGGGGCCCTGCAGGCGTCTTACTGTTTCTACCAATGCTCTCCCAATGCATGCACTTTACTTATGCATTCCCGATGAGTTTTTCGGTAACTGCAGAATTCCACGAAGTGAAACTCCGCGAGCTCCTCCCAACCCTAGTATATGGTATACCACTTTATAAGGGACGTATAAGTAAACTAAATATGCCAATTGTGCATACACCAATGTTACCATGTTTAGGGGAAAAGCAAATGAACTGTTTCAGAGTCATAGAGCCAACAAGAAAGCAGACTTGGGCCAAGGTTGAGTGAGGTTAGAAAGGATCCTTCACCAGCATAAAATTCTCCTCAGGGCTGACTAATAAACATCATATACAGACATTTCTAAAATAGTTCCAACTTTTGTTTCAGTTCATAACACAAGGTAAACCCTGAAATCTATCAGGATCTTAGTATATTGGGCATTTCAGATGAACAGTGGTCCCTAAGTCAATTATTATTCATCATCCACTGCAAAACAATGTTTTAAAAAGCAAGAGTCACGAAACAATGTGTATGAACATAAGTGACAGTAGGGTGCAAAACATGCTTGGTGCTTATGCGGAAATGATAGGAATTGCGCAAAATTTGTATCACAGTCTATAGCAGTTGTGTTCATATTGAACAGGTATATACACTTATGATTTGTTGAGAGCATAGAGGCAGGTGAGTCTTCTTTGATCTACTGAATTAATGGAGAGTAAAGGAAGCCCCTTTCAGAAACAACGTAAAGTGCAGCAAGGGCTGAGGCAACAGCATGGTGGGCATGCAGAACAATAAGGAACCATGTCTAGATCTACCCATGGAAAGGGGCATCATCTCAAAAGGAGTGGACCAGAAAAGTGCCTAAAACAATTAGCTCTATTAACTGTTCACAAAGAAAGCTGAAGACAAGAAGTAGCCTTAACTTCAGATTCTTTGCTACTCAGGTTTCATAAAAAGCCCTTTTGAGGTAGGTCATAACAGCATGAATTTATAAAAAGCCTGTTCATCTCCTGGTACCCCCTGGAAATTACCAAATGCATGACTAAGCCACACCTCACTCATGAATACCCTCAGTTGGGGGGATGCCACTTCATCTTCCTGTACAAATGAAGTCTTAGGGGTCCAGACTGGTAGGTCCGGAGCTTAGCAGGAAGAGGATATGCTACAGAATTCTGATGAACGACCCTGCAACTATGATATTTCCAACCCAGGAACCTTATTGCCTGATCCATGATGGCATCCCAAAGTAAGAAGTCCTTTACCTACTATAGAAGGGGGAATTAATCAAGGTGTTGGAGATCAATACTCTGTGTAGGTCAATTGAATGTTCTTTTTTGCCCAAAAGCCTTCATGAGATTTCAGAGTGCCCAAAATCTTCAAAGATGCAAAACATTATGTATCTTTTATTTAATTTATTTATAAAGTTTTATATAGTGGAAACATGACCTGTGAGGGTAACAGAGCACTTTTCAGGTTGGTGAAGTAAGAGACAAGCAAAGACAAGTCGCATGATCTGGAACAACATCCCTATAATCACTAGGATTTTCCCAACCCTGCTTCCATTTAGGAAAGAGAGAAAGACACACCTCTTTAAGGAACACGACATTACGAAGCAGTAACAGTCCAATTCCACTCTTAGAAACCTGCATCCACAACATTTCTTGACATTGTGTGACCTGTAGTATTTTTACTCCCACATCCCACTGCATCTTGTCAGCCAGATAAATCTGCATGTTTCAGTGAAACAAGACCACTTCTAGTTAACTCTAATGCTCTTTGATCTGTCATTTTCTCCACTAAGGTGGTCGACCCAATTCTTAACCTATTTTGTAATGGAGGGATACAACACATGGTTTTCATAGGCAATTAGCTGACTGGTGTCCAATCAGTCTTAATGACAGAAGCTGACACAGAAAGGGCCACTGATTTCTTCCAAGCCTTTATTTGTCTCATAAGGAGGTCACACCACCAGGTAATTGAGTTCCTACGATGTTTTCTATTATATGGGGCAAAAGTTTATACAAAGAGAAGGGCAATTTTTCCACTTGCAAAATTAAAGAAAATTCACAAGAAATGTCTCCAGACAAAAAGCTGTTACAGTGTTACAATGGCTGATTGTGCAGCTCAACTATTTCCCCTTGGTATATTTCAGTCAGAATGGAGAACCTAAGATTCCCAGTCTTAATTCTTTTATTCCACATGAATACGCTTACTTAGGATATTATATACATGCCACACCTTCCTGAAAAGTGACTTCTACAATTTAGGAGCTTATTACGATGTCCCGCACAACATCATAATAAGCCCCTAAATTGGGAACAACACAACCTTAGGTCGGCGTTTCTGACCACAGTATTTGGATGCGACTGCCCATAGCGGATTGGAAACATCCATTTTTCAATGGAAGCTTGTGCGGCGGGCAGAAAAGGCCTGCATCACAAGTTTCCAATGAAAAATGTATGTTTTGAAACATCTCTGCACTGTGTGGCAGGCACCACGAGGTGCCTGGCACACAGTGCAGGGATGTTTAGGGGAGCACCATAGGTGACCCCCCAGACCACATTGATGGCCAGGAGCGAAAGGGGCCCTACTAGGGCCCCCCAATGTCGCTTTCCAACAGCCTTTCCAGATGAGAAAGGCTGACATGGAATCGAAGGGCTCTTTGAACCTGTCAGACAGCGTTGGACGGTCCCTTCACCTGCTACCTCCGACCGCACACATTGTAATGCGCTGGTCGGACCGCAGCAACAGATGGCAGTCATACTCAGCCCCAAAGTGTCCTTTATCAGATCTTTACCTTGACATATACTTCTAGGTCTCTTCCTTGAGAAATTATTTGGGGGAACACTGTGTTTCAGTTAATACAATGTTTCCATTTGTTCACTGACATTAGCAGAGTTCTTTGAATGTAGTTCAGAGTCACAGTGAAAGGAGTCTGGGTTAAGTAGCAAAAGAGAAATGGGACTGCTTGTGCGACAGTCATGTGCTCCTCACAGTCTCATTCACAAACATATTTAACTGCAGGCGAGAACAGAAAATCTGTCTTTCCTTGGAAACATGCTTTGTACACATTTAAATGTGCCTTTTTGCTAATCTGAGGACTACAGGTTTAGCACATTTTCATACTAGGAGGCCAGTTTATATTTTGTCAGATGAAGGTAGAGCAATAAGGGTGACGGAGTAATTTACTCCATCACCTTGACTGCACCCCGCCCACCACATCATGAAATAAACGCAAAGCTGGCATAATTTCTTAAACCATTGCCAGTAACCACTGTCAACACAGTTCCTGTCAATAATGTTTGCAGTTTGGTGTAGTGCTCCGTCAACATCACGGACCCCTGCACCAAACTGTTTTCATTTTTCAGAAACAAAATCTCAAAGCTGGATTTTCTTTTTGAATATGCCCCCCTTGGTACGGGAGACCACTGCTATTTCTAAGGGAGCAATCTTTGTTTTTTACTGCCCGTTACCGCCTAGGTTTGCCTGGCGGTGACAGGCAGTAAAAAACAGCTATGTGTCCACACATCATAATGGGGCAGATGGATAAATAACCAATTCTCTGATGGCCCTTAAGTCATCGGGACGTTGAAGCTCTTTGGCCACAGCAAAGACGGAGTAGTCTCCACCGTGGTCAAACTATGGTCCGTACTATTTTAGAATTGGCGGGCGGACCATAATGTTGATGGTAAGCCTACTTTGTTGCAATGGAGAATGCTTGCCGTCAACATTTAACTCAGGCCCTAAATCTTAATGTGATCAATGTTTCTGCGTTGTAGTATTTAGCAAACAAGCTTCCGGTACATTGTTCCGTTCAGAAGATTGTAAATTAGTCTAAACCACCCTGTGGTTTCTGCCCTCTTTTTTAATTCCCTGAAAAGTGTCACGAAGTGAATGATCTGGAGATTTTTGTAAGAGTTTAATCTGTAGATCAAACTTGTTTTATGCTCGGGAATTGTTTCACTCTTTTAAAAAATAAACTACACATTTCAGGCTGAATTCCTCTCAGTTACAACCTCTATGATCTTATTGACCAGAACATCTTTATGGCTTCCACGCTTCCATTTATGCATATCAGTGCATATTTTGCTTTGCACATGAGTGCAGCTGACCGGGTACAGGTCCCCTGTACATTGAATACTATCCCTACATATTTTATTTAGGGATGGTTAGCTTACATGGGTTGAAGCTGTTTTACCCACACTAGGCCCCTTGCCCATCCCTGACCTCTAGGGCCTCTTCATTATCCACATTCAATTAATGGCCAACCAAACTCGGTTGCTGCCACTTCAGGCGTTCTGTATGGAGACTGTTAATTTAGAGTCATAGATAAGAACATTACCAGCAAACAAGGAGATGCTATTTGATATGTATCGCCAACTGTGATACTGAGGATATCTCCATTTGAACTGACTACTTTTACCAGTGCCTGAGGTTGGAGTCAACAAATAATTGTCTAATGCTATCCCAGCATGTCCCATCTCTACTGAAGCATATTTAGCCTGTGAAAACCGGTTGAGGAATTTAGGGGCATATCAACAACAACCGGTGATAATTATTGCTAAGCGCACTTAACGCTAGGATAATTATCGCCGGCTAGCGTGGATTTTTATCGCTGAGATAGCGTGCTATTAGCAACGCTTATCTCAAAAGCGATAAAAATCCTCACGCTAACTGCCTAACGTGAGATTATCGCTGGAAACCCAGCGATAATCTCACGTTAGCTTGTTGATAGGGACTCACAAACTTTGCCATGATATCCACCTTCCATAGGATATCATGGCTAAGTCAGTCCTGAAGCAGGCGTAAGGAAAGTAGCGATAACAGGAGTTATCGCTACTTTTCCTGCCGCTATGCTTCATAGCGTGGGGCTTGATGATAGGAGAAATGTCGCTTAGCGACATTTCTCCTATCATGCCAGGTCAGGAACGCCCACTTTGCATCTCATTAGAGATGCAAAGATGGGCGTTAGGAATCCCCACGCTAAAGCAAGGTTTCACGCGTTAGCGTGACCTTGTTAATTAGGAGATAATTTAGTATCGCCTCCTTGTAAATATGCCCCTTAGATTTCTATTCTGTTTGTTATAAATTTGGTGAAGATCTAGTGAGTTGCATAAAGATACTTTACTGGTCGGCGCCATTTGCATACTTTCAGATGTTTAAACAATTTGGTTATTATTGAAGTCACAGGACACAGCCACTTCAGACTTTGGTTTACATATGTACAAACATTTTTAATCCCTGTAAGAGGTAAGGGTGTAGTGTGACCTTGTGCGCTTCAGAAAGTGAGGAATAAAGCCATTTGAACCCAACACTTTCCCTCTCAGTAATATTTTGTGTTTCCTCACACAGCCCCTACAGCATGGGCGCATTCTATTCTGGGTTTATCGGAGGCACAAGTATATTTCCTACATTATTATTTCGCTGGGCTGCAAGGGTTTACATCTCTCGATCATTATATAAAGACTGATAAAATCACTCAAGGGCTACTCGCTACATCCTTAGAGTCAGCAGTTAATTTATTTATGCATGATTACCCAACAGCCAATATTGTTGTTATTGTCTTTTCAGCAAGATGGATGGTCAGTGGCTTACTATAGTTGTTTCAATATTTATAGTAATCTCTCATTATTTATCTCAGTTTATCTATTTGATCATTACAGGTGGAATTTATGTGGTCCATTCTTTAGACACCTTTGCTTAGCTATTTGTGCGTCCAGTTTTTCCTCCTTCGTTTTTGCTTTGGTAAACTATGTCACCTCTTAGGACTGCCTTCAAAATGTCTCAAAGTAAAACTCAGTATGGTTCACATTATATTCTAGATAAAGGGAAGCTTCTTTCTTCACCACTTCAGTAATCACAGGGAAATTCTACAGTGTTGTATGTTGCCCAAGAGATTGTTCTATCAGCCTTTCACCTAGTAAAGTTAGTGGAAAGTAGTTCGACTGGTACAAAGCTTTGATTTGGCATTTGCACATGTAGCTATGATTGAACATTGCACCAAGAGCAAATCAATGCGGTAATACAAATTGTGCAGTGCCAAGTCAAATCTTAAACTATTTTGTGCAACGAGGAAAATGTATGGTGTGCAACAGGTTTCATCTATACCCAAAACTGACTGATTCAGAGCAACAAAAAAAAAAAACATTCGGCTGATTTTGCAGTTGTAGTCTGCCTCTACTACTATAGAAAATCTTCTAGATGGCTACATGTTATGTTGTCATTACCCCCAGGAATGGCAACATCAGAATCTCTGGAAGATTATCACATGATATGGTGGCGACTTCAGCTTATATCTTTGTCAAGAAAAAAACATTGAACAATGTTCGAATGAACATTTATTTCAACCCTATGACTGTTGACATTCTGCCCTAAAGTCATGATCTATGAATACAATGTAAAGCATAAGCATCAATTTATTGTGAGTTGTGCCCATAATGTCAGCAAAGCTTTTCTTCATAGGGTGGTGAAGAAGTCGAGGTGTATCCCGCTGTTGAAGTGGACTCAAGTGTGTGGGCATAAGAGAAACCTGTTTTGGGGAAACAAGCCAGGAGAGGATAAAGCTTTGACTGTTCTCGCTGGGCAAAATTTAAATTTTGGTAATGAGTCAGCACATAAAGTTCTCATGCTGGGCGGCATAGAGGCAATCAGTGACATAGGCTTGTAGACACACGGTGAGAACAAATTGACAAAATCTTATTAATATCGAAAAAATTATTTTAGAAGCTGAATGAAAAAATGGTGTCACCAAGGAAGGTAGAAAATAATGAGAAAAGTATGTCAACATCTTGATGGAGGCCCACAAGGAAAACATTGGCAAAACATGTTCTTTAACATCAAGGGTGTCAAACAGAATCACTCAGAAAGGTAGGTGGGAGTCATCCTTTGTCCACTAATCCATACTGAATGGGATATTATCGTGTTCTTTGGTTATGAAAAGAGGTTGCATGTAAAATAGAATGAGCTTATAGGAAATGTGCTGTCTGCATGTAGCATTAAAGTTAAATACGTGCAGTATATTTTACAGGATGTTGCATGCTTGCAGGACTGCTATTCATTGTTAATGAGGAGCAGGGGGTGAAAATAATCAAGATAATGTTCTCAGGAGTTTGGAGATCATGAGGTGAGAGACGGGCCAGGCCCCTGTGAAAAGTGGTAAAATGGCTAATCAGGAGGTTGGAGTATGTCTCATGTTGTATGTGAGAATGAAAAACAGTAATATCATCTGACATAAATTTGTGCCGTAACCATTGTTTACACTCATAAAAACAACACGTGTAACTAACAGTTCATAACACTCAATGGGAGACTCCTGAATATAGTCTTCAAATCCAATTTCAAATCCTTAAACACATGGATTGGCTTCGAATACTTATCTGTATCCAGTTTAGTCTTTGTCTTCAGAAGATAAAGACTGTCTTGAAAGATCCCAAAACTCTAACAGCAATATCGTTGCTGCAGCTACTATATAATCCTTCAACTTCCTAGTTAAGACTTCTACTCCAACAGTTCAAGATGTCCGCCACCACTGCAAGTCTCATGAAAGTCCAGCGTCTCAAGCGGACGTGTAGACTTCCACGGCTCTACTCTTGTGTCTCGTAAAGCACAATCAACAGAGATACAAAGCCTTTTTTCATGCAGCACTGACACTCTGGGCACAACTCTAGCCTTTTCTGCTTCTGAAAGCATGTACGTTCAAGAAGTTTGGAACCCACCACTATTGTAGGTCTTGTGAGAGTTCTGTGGCTCCATGAAACATCTAGTCATCCTTGGTTTTATGTGAATGTCTCAGCCAGTGTGTGCATCGCAGATGCAAAGCCTCTATCTAGGCAATGGCTACACACTGTGCACACCGCCAGCCTCTTCTACTTCTCAAAGCCCAACATTTATTAAGGTTGGAGTACTGTGCTACACGTAGGACCAGCATGAAGATGTAATGGTGGGCCACAGTTCATGATATTCACTGTACTAGGAGGCTTTCTATAGGGGTGGCATTGCTGATGCTTCCTCAGTTCTGGATGCAGTGTATAAGAGGGAACTATGGAAATTACTTCCTGCCTACTAATGAACAACATAAAAATCACCGGTACATCAGAAATGACGTCTTTGCAACATGGCATGACTCAGCTGGGCCAAGAAAAATTACTGTTTTTTGCTACCAGGCAAAAATGCCTGGTTTTGGTTTGTTCTCACAGCTTGTAAGGATAATAGCTTTGTGCTTTTTTCAGCATATCATTGCCAGGTTGATGAAAGGTATATTCTCTTCCAAGAGAGGATTCAGGAAAGGGATCAGTATACATGTGACTGTTGTCACTGAGCTGTGTGTCTCTACTCCATGCATCAGTTAGTCTCTTCCTATTGACCAAGATATCCGGGGAGGGTTCCTGTCTGAGGGGTATAGGTGATGATTCATAATTGGGACCTGCTCAAGCCTCCTTTTTCTTGACAGGAGAGAAGAGGTTTCAAGGTCACAGTCCCATTAGTAATCTCAGTACACCACCAATCTTGAATTAGGCACACAATATTCCATGTTTCAGATGTCACTAAATTAAAATAGATAGTGAAAATACAAATACGGAAGTTAGGGTCTGATTCACAAAGGTAACTTACACTTTTGAGCAAGTTGACTCTTTTGAGTAAGTTTGCTACTTTTTGGTATTCACAAACTGCACTTTTGTAGTAGGTTCAGCACTACACATGGCCAACCACTGCTAATGCAACCCGTTCCATAGCAAATAATGTAGGTATGGACTTAAAATAAACCCCCATCGGAAATAATATTAAATTAAATTATTTAAAATATAAATAAATAAAAATGAATGTGGAAAATGTATAAAATAGTACATATGTGTTATTTATTAATACAATATTTAACCAAATACCTAAAATAAGTACATATGTATAATGTAAGTATAAAATATTTAATAAACTATTCAAAATAGGTTATTAAATATGTATAACTAAATAATACATATGTACTAATTTTATGATATTTTTTAACAATAATGTATATTTAATTACATTTTTAAATATTTTAAATAATGTAATTGAATATTATTTCCTATGCATTCTTTTAGGTCCCTACCTCCATTATTTTCTATGGAAGGATGTTGCAGTACTACTGGTTGGCCTTGTGTAGTTCTGGACTTACTCCAAGGATTACTACAAAAGTGGTAACGTACTCAAAAGTGTAAAATTACTCACAAGTGCAGTGTACTACAGTAATAAACAAGCGTACATGGCTCAGTTATTACTATTTCTATGGCCCTCATTGGCAGCCTAGTATCATAAAATAAATAAGAGGGGCCTGCAGCCGTTGGAGCTGTACACAAGGGATTAGTCATATTTTTAAGAGCACGTGGCATTGTACACTACACCTTAGCGTACAGCAGAGATTACAAATCGGGATTTTCAAATTAAAAAACAAGACGAACCTAGAAAAGTAGACTGGCTTTTTTTACAGTCACCTATAGGTGTGTCAGCTATGCATGTTGCCACTGCTATTAAAAAACAAAGAGGGTAAGGGCTGGCAAGCAGGTGGAAGTTTATAATTCAACACCTGTAAGAGCATGTGAGAGGGACAGAAATCTAGAATTTGGGGAGTAGTGGAATTGAAGGGTTCATGGGGATACGGGGTAGAATGGAGATGTTTTCCTCAGTGCGGGTAACCTACAATGTGGGCGAAGGAAGGGCCAGACAGAAGTGGAGGTCTTAGGAAGAAAAAAAAAGGAGAATAAGGAGTTCAGGAAAATTGAGATTGGAGACCCTGAATGTGTGCATGCTTGCTGAGAAGAAGGTGCAGTATTTGGCAGGAGGAACACCGGATAGATTAGAGGTCTTGAAACTGCAAAACTTCTAAAAAATACAATACTCTGTTCTATCATCAATTTGAATTTGGGTCCTGGTACAAGACATTCGAATAAGGAAGCTACACGTATGCACAGCTTTAACAAATCGGCTGATCTAAAGAAATTATTTATCATATTTTTCATTAGCGTTTATTTATTTTTATTTATTTATAGCATTTGTAGAGCGCTCTGCAACCCTACGGGCATCCTGGCGCTAGGTACATACAGCTGAGAACCTGTTCAGCAGAAGGAAGCGGTGGACAGATACTGATCAGTTAGGTTTTTGGGCTTTTTGAGCAGAAATTTTGGGAAGATTTTTATGGGAAGATTTTTTTGGGAAGAGCCATGTCTTCACCTTTTTTCGAAAGGCCAACAGTTCATTTGTTTTTCTGATGTCAGTGGGGAGATTATTCCACAGGTGCGCTGCGGCAATACTGAAGGCTCTTCCCCCACACGTCGCTTTCTTGATTCTGGGAATACTGATGAGATTTGGGGAAGAGGATCGGAGAGGCCGGGTCGGCTCATACCAATTGAACTTGTTTTGAAGTGGTCGAGGGCCTAGCCCATGGACTGCCTTAAAGACAGTACCTAAGGATTTAAAACAGATCCTCTGATGTATGGGCAACCAATGAAGGTCGGCCAGGGCGGAAGTAGTGGAAGATCCTCGTTCCCAAGAGAGTGCCAGTTTGGCTGCAGCCGCTTGGATACTTTGAAGTCTGGAAATAAGATAGGCAGGGGATTCCAGCAGAAGAGCATTGCAGTAATCCAAACGGCTGAGGATGGTACTCCTAACTATGTTGGCTCTAGTCTGTGGGGGCAAGAGAGGTAGCAGTTTTCGCAGTCCACGCAGCAAGGCAAGACAGCAGCTAACCTGCTTGTTGATGTTAGTCTCAAGGCTCAGAGTATTACTAATAATGACTCCGAGATTCCTTGCTGAGTTCACGGGGATAGGCGAATCTCCTAGCAGCTGAGGCCAGAAATCTGTAGGTAGGTTTGTAGGGATTCTTCCTACTGCACAATGCAGTATTTCAGTTTTATCACTGTTAAATTGTAGTGAATTCTGGTTCAGCCAGAGTGACATTTGCAGCATGCAGGTATGGAAAGTCTCCAGTGAATTTGCCTGGGCTCCATCAAGAGAGATCGTCAACTGGGTGTCATCAGCGTAATTTATTACGCTGATGCCGTGACTTTTTATGATCCTCAACAGGGGTTGCATATAAATGTTAAACAGTATGGGGCTGATAGCAGACCCCTGTGGGACCCCATGCGGAACTTTAGTGAATTCTGATTGATATGGCGGGATAGCTACTGCCTGCCATCTATCCGTCAGGTAGGATCGGAACCAGTCAAGCACGGTTCCTCCAACTCCGATGTTCTTCAGTCTTTTTAACAGGATGACATGGTTCACCGTATCGAAAGCGGCGGACAGGTCCAGCAGAATGAGAATTGCTGATTCGCCCCTGTCCGCCCTCATGCGTAGGTCATCCATGACTGTCAGCAAGGCTGACTCAGTTCCATGAGCTGGTCTGAAACCAAATTGCTCCTCTTCCAAGATGACATTAGTTTCCAGGAAGAGGGCCAGAGATCTGCTGACCCAGCGCTCTATGATCTTTATCGGATATGGTAAGAGGGATATGGGTCGGTAGTTCTTTTGGCTGTTAGGGTCCAGATTTGGCTTCTTTAGTAACGGAGTCACAACCGCCAATTTCCAGTTTTTTGGTACGGAGCCTGTGAGGAGGGATTGATTACAGAGCTGATGCAAAACTGGGAAAATATCAGCCTCAAAATTCTTGGCCATTTTATGGGGAAGAGGGTCTAGGGGATCCTGATGACGTGTTGAGGGCTGTTCTGAGAAATTCCTGTTTAGAAGGGATCACAAAATTTTCCAAGCTAGCGTTTGGAGAGAAGCTCCTAGTAGATTCCACCAATTCACCTCTATTTGCTTGGTTGCTGTTGTCCTGCGATGTAAAGGTGGGCTTATTGTCCTGCGATGTGAAGGTGGGCTTACTATTCATTCCTTCGATTATTTTATTGATTTTTTCTTGAAAGAATACTGCAAGGCCGTCACAAAGTTCTTGTGAGGGCTTGATTTGGCTGTCAGCACAAGCAGGATGAGAGAGCTCTCTAATAATCTTGAAGGTGTCGCGGGACTTATTAGGACTTTTGATAATAAGATCTGCGAAATAGTTAGTTTTAGCTATAGTAATTTCCTTCTTGTATTGTAGAATAGTGAGCCTCCATCGTTCTTTCTCCTGATCTGAATAGTTTTTCCTCCAGAGCTTCTCTGCCTTTTTGCAGATGTTTTTCAAATCCTTCAGTTTGTCCGTATACCAGGGAGCGGAGGGTTTACCCCTTCTCTTGATTATTGTCCAGTTTCTTAGTTATCTCATTGCAAAATGAGAGATAGTTTGTCGTAACATCGTTCTCAGAGTTGAACGAGGTTCCGATGTGACGAAAGTCGGGCTTACCTTCCTCTTTCCTTTTCAACAGGTTCTTCCAATTCCGGCCAAGAAATGTTCTGGTCTGTGTCCTTACGGGCCCTGTATATACCAGGATATGTATATTAAAAGTGAGTAGGTGGTGATCTGACCACCCTACTGGAAGAATAGTGTCCATGGTCATTAGATCTTCTGCCGCGAATATTAAATCCAATATGTTTCCCTGTATATGTGTGGGGGTAGTTATCCACTGTTTCAACCCTAGAATTTGGCAGGATTGGGTGATGTTATTCAAGGCTGTGCGTAATTGGTCGCTGTCCCATAAATTAAAATCGCCCAAAATCAGCATCCTGCTGTGGGTGATGGAAATATTGTTTATGGCAGTGATCAATTCCTGCTGTTGTGAGGCATTAAAATGCCCCGGTGTTCTATAGCAGATGAGAGCTGTAAGGCAGTGTTCGGCATCATGTTTTATGCGAATCCCAAGGATTTCAACGCTAAAGGTGGCGTCGATATCCAAAGTTGAAATGTTTAGCTCCTCCTTAAAAATGATCCCCAATCCTCCTCCTCGTCCAGTATTTCTGGGTTTGTGAATGATCTTATATCCCACTGGACATGCTAAGCCTAACTCTAATTCTGATCCCGCAGCCATCCATGTCTCAGTTAAGAAGAGAATGTCTAGTTTATTGGACTCGATTAACAGCTGTATTTCCAAAGCATGTTTCAGGAGGGACCTAACGTTTAATAGTCAGTTTAATTTACAGAACGCACATTATAAATAGGCGGATATAAACCGTCTAATTAAAAAAATACTCTATGCAGAAATCAGATATACCATTTTCACATTTTTAATTTGCTACTTTTCCTACTAAACCTGGTTCGATTTGCTTCTCTTCTAATGTATTAACTGTTACTATGTTTGAGGAGTACACAACTGCTAACTATGTCACTTAAAAGATCAAAGGCCTAAAACACACAGTAAAAGCTACGCATTTCAAGTCATTAACACCCATGATGGCTTTTAGCGCTATACGCCTTCAAATTACATTACATTAGGCTACTTCGCTTTTAATAGGATGGCGACAATTACAATATTTTGTCATTACCTGTGTGCGATCTCTCACAGAGGCTTCCAGTGTCACCCTTTTCTCAAATTCATCCAAAAGCTTGTCTTTTTTATGCAGGTATATCCTTTGAAGAGCTTTATATTTGCTGGCTAACTTCCGGTTTTCTATCAGGCCTACATCCAGCACTGACTGCAAAGAGAATAGAGCATGATTAAAAAATATAAACTGTAACCGACAGACCATTCCCTTTTAATTAGGGGATGTACATTGTGCTTCTTTAGTTTACAAGTCTCCTTACAAGCTCAAAAAATGGAAGGGATTTTTAACATGCCTCTGTACAAAAATGATCCCTTGTTACATTTTAAATACTGTATTATTATAGAGAATTTGAAAAGAGCCCAAAGTGTAGTGTGTGTTGAATTTGTAATCTACTGGGACAACTTCATAGATATTTGTAACAAAAAAAATCAAAGAGACAGTAACTATTCCAAGCAAATGTACTGGCGATGCCTGATTAGGAACTACATTATTGTAGGAATTAATCACTTACAATCCAGAACAGGTGTCTCCAACGAGTAGCTCGTGAGCTACCAGTACCAGTGCAGCTACCTGTGAGTAGCTCTCCTGTGTTCAGCCCAGCCTACTAATATAGAGGCTTTTGCTTGGTTGAATTATTATATGTATGCTCAAATTTAAAAGCATGTTCTCAAGATGAAAATGTGTCTATTTTCAGAACTCATAAGCCGATGTTTGGCAAAAAATAGTTGCATTTTCAAAATGTTTTTTAAACTATTATTGAGTTGGGGAGGTTTATTACTTACATTACCTTAGTGCCAGGTGGATGGCTGCTATGGCTTTTATGTATTACCCTTGTACAGTAATTTCAATTTCCCAGAGGATTTTTTTCACATTAGTGATGGAAACCCTGCCTCATGCACTTATATGATCACTGCAGACAATCTTGGATGGGGTGGTCACTATTATATCACTAATATTAGTAGCTCGGGATGATTTACATTGAACATAAGTAGCTCCTACTACAGAAAAGGTTGGAGATCCCTGATCCAGAATAACATATTACAAGGGTCATCTGATGACCCTGTTTTCTGCAGTGCGCCAGCCCTGAAGGGGTCTGTGCATTTCTTTTTGAAATCTTCAGCACATACATTAACTCTAAAAAAAAAACAGCTCAGAATTAGTACATGTTTTGTTGACAGCAGAGCTAGGAAACACCAAAAGACAATTTCTGCCCTGTGTAGTCGAACTACGCTGTGTTTTTTTAGTTGATCTGTGCACTGAAGACGCAAAAATTAAATTGTAATTGCAATTATATACAGCACACTACCCCTGACAAGACGTTGAAGCACTTGAAACATGCAGACCCCATTCTGCGCTAGTGCAGCACTGAAAATAATATGGCCTGTGAAGTGAGTCAGCATGGTAAAACAACGGGAACTGAAAGGTTACAACTTGCTTTGCCATAGGTGACATATACTTAGGTTTTATGAGAGTCTGGGTGCAAATCCCATAAAATATACCTGCCTTATAAGGAAAAATACTCTACCCGGACCAGTGGAGAAAAGCATACAGTCAGACAGGAATAGCACACAGAGAGTGATGGAGGGACTGGGTCAAAAATTTCACTTCCTCCAACCCCCTCAACTTATTGATTTTCCAGACAAATAAATCTTCTAGCCTGAGAAACTGGGGCCATCTTCTTATTCCCTAAGCCTACCACCTGAATCCAGGTGTTACAATCAGGCTGGTAAATGAGGGCTAGAGAGGCCACCCATGATTGCTCATGAAACCGGTGAAGGAGGCAGCCAATGCTACAAGACTGTCCGAAGGTGATGAGACGGGCGAGGGTAGCAGGTAGGCGCTGCAGACTACTTAGGGAGCATATTCCATCCCATTGGAAAATTAAACAAAAAATAATGTCTCATGAACAACAGGCTGTTGTTCTTTAGTTGCATGAGTCTCTATGGTCTTGGGTGGAGATTCCTATAATGGTCTAAACAGGCCCAGAGAGCAAGGTTGGTTTATATGCCCCCTAAGTGGCAATAATTACATAAGACTGGTGAGTCATTTTACTTTAAAACTTTAATTTACCCTGTTGATCCAGAGAATACTGTTACAAAGAGGAGAGATAGGGTTGTTGGGAAGAGGAAGACAGAAGACACTTTTCTCACTCCCTCAGACTGGCCATAACCGCAAATAACCCCAAATCCATCTGCATGAGGCAACGGTACTCTCAGTACTTCAAGTACCATAGGGATCGGAGCCTCCACTCCCGAAAGTAATGCCAGAGGAGCAATTAGAATAGCCATGAACCAGTTTAAATCTTTCTGAATGGGACGGGATAGCCGGCTTGATTGAGTGTGATTGTTTCTGAAACTGTGTTCACTTTCTGTGGCAATAAAAACTCACAAGAGCGATAATATCAACAATGTTCATTTCTGCTTCTCCACAGACACTCATCCATCTGCCCTCAGAATGATCCGTTTGGTCCACAGTTGCATTTCAGGGCAGATTTCACCCAGCACAGAGAGGTTACTACACCAAATTTGCCTTCTGTAGCACCAGAGAAGTCTGGCTTTAAACAGGGGTCATGGTTTACAGGGCATACATAGGTGAATTATTTGTTTACTACATATAATCTAGGAATGTGATGCCTTTAAGATAGTGAAATCATGAGCGTTATAGAGAATGTATGAGGGAAATGCAGATACGAGATGCTGGGTCATGTCTCACTCAGGTTTCTAGAGTGGTCATTGTAAGACTATTCCAGGGGTGTGAAACCTCTTCACAGTCATATGTTGACAGAGAGACCATGTATTTGCCATCTCATTGAATTTGCTAATAATGACCTTATAACCCAAGGTAGCTTCTATCAGATGAACTCTACCAGGTCCCTGAAAAGGGAAAGATGAACTTTGGCTTCCCAACGCAGTAGGATAAGAACCATTAAGCATAGATAATAGAAAATATGAAGGGAGGTCGAACTCATTTCCCTTTAGTCTCTAGAACCAATTATTGCTCAAACCTAAAGTATCACAGGGAGGAAGGAGGGCTCCTCTGCAAAAGCTGGTTCCACAGATTCACATGAGACAGGACAGTAACTTGAAACTAACTGCCTTCACTCGGATTACTAAATGTCCAGTATTTGTAAATGTCCAGTATTTGTAAAGCGCAAACAATTACACAAAGGTTTCAAGGCGCTGGGAGCCGTCAGGAAGATTGAGTGAGCTATTGCCCAGAGTCAAATCAAATCAAATCAAATATCTTTATTCGGATATTTACAAATAACCATAAAAGATGCACATCATCAAGTCAACATACTTTTGTTAAAAAACACAATCAAATTTACATAATACCCTAAAATCATCAATACATAAAATCCCAAAATGCGAGATCATAAAAAGCAGAACAATTAAGTGCTAAGGTTCATTTGTCGGCAGCCTTCTTGTGCCTATTAATGATTGTCTATGGCAGAGAGGATACTTTATAATCATAAAAACAAGGTAGCAGTCCTAGTAGTTAATCCTCTCCTCTGGTATTTCTTAGTCTAACTGCCAGTCGCAAAAAGTGCACAGTGCTAAATAATACAAATGGGTCAGCAGAGAGTTTGAGAAACAAGAGGGCCACTTTAGCCTGTCTAATTCCCGCGCGTTTCAAGATGTTTTTTAAAAAACGCTTTCTGGGAAGGTCGTAAAATGGACATATGAGAACAAAGTGGATGGTGTCTTGCGGAGATCGTTGATCGCAGCCGCAACACCCTTTTTTGCTAATATCACTCGTGTAACCAGCTGGAACTGATAAAATGTGGTGCAGGAGGTTTAATCTGAATCTTGTTATCAGGAATCTGTCATGTCTGTTATGTATATTGGACAGATAGAATTCCATCCCCGCACAATTTTTTGTAAGCTGGTGTTCTCTTACAGTAGGTTTCCGCCCTTCCCTTTCCTCTCTAACGTTAGCTACATATAGTGAGAAGTCTGCCTTTATGGCCTCTTTGTCTCTCGTTCCTATTATGGAGGGGTCATCAAAAAGATTTGCATGGCCCAAACTAGTCAGCGTGTCCTTTACATATTTGAGCCAGGGTATTTGCAGCCCCTTGTCCCCCTTCAGACAGTCCTCCAAAATTTGTCTGCTAAGGCTTGCCTCAGGGTTTATCCAGATTTTAATCCAACAGATGATGGGTTTGAGGCATGCCCTATCGCTAATATAGGGGATACCCAGCTCTTCGTGGACTATGAAAGAGGGGATGCTTTGAGGGACTTGCAAAAGTCTCCTCAAGAACTTATCTTCCTCAATCTGAATTTTTCTCCCATTTGTAAAACCCCACACCTCACTTCCGTACAGGGTTTTGGCGCAGCAGACAAGACTATATAAATGTACAATTTCGTTGGGTGACCAGCGACCCAGTCTGCGTGCATAATTCATAATTGACCCCTCAGCACCAAGTTGTTGGGTACATTTATGACTTACAAGGGGTTTAAAATTTAAGTCTTTGTCAAAAACCATACCCAAGTAGTTAAAATGTTTCACCTTCTCCAGTTTGTGTGTGCCTATGGTGAAAACACAATTCTTGTGTGGGGTTTTTCCTACTTCCATAATGAAAGATTTTGTGAGGTTAGGGACTAAATCTAGGTCTGCCATAAAGCTGACAAATCCCCCAATGAGGGCCTGCAGGCTCCTGCCAGTGCGCGCCAGGAGGACCGCATCATCTGCGTAAAGGAGGACGGGTATTCCTCTCTTCCCTATGCTGGGGGGTGAGCTATTGCCCAGAGTCACATGGTGCTGGGCTGTTGTGCCGCCAGTGCCAGGGATCGAACTGTGAGCCCCTGAGTTCCAGAGTCAGTCGCCCTGGCCGCTGCGTCACACCTCTTCCCTCCTACAGATCTGAGTTAATGATGAGAGTAAGAAACAATACAATTTAAGCCCCAACACTATGCTTAACTTTGGGACTGAAACTTCTTTAAAGATTACTTTAGTAATGGTACCATGTTCAGTATGCTGATGTGTTCCACCTCTAAGGATGTTTGTATGGGGTGGAAATCACAAGCTTCCTAAAACAGAAGTAGAATCAGTCGAGCCACTTGGCGGATGGCCTGAAGTGAAGGTAAGGCACATCTATGTCTCACAGATCATACTTCTATTTAAGGGGGCCTATAGTGGGGGGATGTGCCTCATGTGAGAATAGAAGGGACCGCCTTAATTTTCCTACTTCGAAATCTGTGTCATTATTCTTGCAACCTACTGTTACTGGAAATTGTTCTTTGATGTTTTCTGTTGCATAGCTAATTTGTGCGCACAAGGACACATTTTAAAATGTAAATCTGATACCAAAAAAAGTGTGATAAAGAATGAGAATGTAGCCAAATTATATACACACTTCTCAAAGTAAAACTTTGGTATTTGCCTGATATAACATGAGCCAACTGTGGAACATTAATAATTCAACATGTGATAGGCATTCTGCAAAGTTGTTGCATCAATTAGATGTCACTCCACTTTTAACAATATGGCTACTGTTAACAAATCTAAAAGATACTAAGCTCCTGTGAAGGCAATCCATTCCCATAAACACATTTTTTCTACTGGCCCTTGGAAATCCACTGCCTGTCTCAGTCTCAGTCATCCTCGGCCACCTGTAGAGAGGGATCTCGGACCGACCATCATAAACAATCTGTTATCTCTCAAGGGCCATTAGTTAGACATAATATTGCCTCAGCAAGCTGAAACAGAGCCACATCTGGCCCTCAAATATCCTAAGTCAGGCCACAAACACCCAGTGTCAGCCCTAATAACCAAACCCTAAGCTTCAGATACCCTCAAAAATTCTCTGCTACTGCTGAGACACCTTCACACAATACTCAGGGACCAACAATCAACCTTTCTCAATTAAACTTTAGACCCAATCTGCCAGACTCAGTCTGACACTGCTCGTTGATAGATGGCCCCTATATACTTCATAGACCCCCTATACCTATCTTCTGTCTTCTCAAAGAAACTCTTAACCTGCCGCAGCCCACCAAATGTCACCATCTACCAGTGGCGGCTGCCTCAGTAAAGGGGTGGTGCAGATGAAAAAAATAAATAGACTTATCTGTAAACGCTGCTGCTGCCGTCACCTCTCCTCCATCATCAGTTTTGGCACTGGCATCAGGAACGCAAGCACCCTGGCTCCCAGACTCGCCCAGCCAATCACGACTCTGCATGACAGCAGCGTTGTGATTGCTCTGAGCGTTTGGTTTGGCCGCTCATGCAGTGCCTGGGAGCCTAGGCATGTTCTGCACCAGGCTGTGCAACACAGCCAGGTGGAGCACATGTTAAGTGTGCATGACGGTTTGGCCGGTTCATGAGGGCTGGCCAAATCATGCGCATTTAGAGAGTGCAATTCACTCCTCCTCCCTCTGACGGTGGCAAGCCCGTCATTTTTTATTTTTTGTACTGCTCAAAGAGCAGTTGGGCGGTGCTCCACTGCCTTAGCGGAGGAGCCGCCATTGCCATCTCCTAAGTCCCGAAAGACAGACCCCTTAAAATAGATGTCTACATTTGGGAAAAGAATGTTCCTGAAACACTTTCTCCCCGTTCATAGAGGACATTAGGGCACTTTTCCTGACTGGGGCTGCCATGGTGTACCTGGCTAACCTGTTCAGGAAGAGAAAGCCATTGGAAATGATGTTGGAAGGGACAGTTTTGCAAAAGCTGATAGGAAAATGTCATTCTCGTCAAAATTCACCTATACGTTTATAAAAGCCCTTGTAATCTAAAGGGACTGAGAGGGCAGTGGCATGCAAACATCAAATTGCCCACTTCAGGTTTTCCAGCAGTTTACCTAACCTTAGCGGAACATTCAGAAATGTTAGCTTATCCTACAAGGAAAAGCAGAGCAGGATGGTAAGAAACAGACTCTTAACATCTCTTTCCAGCTCTTGAACTATCAAACCACGCAAAAAAACTCTCAAATGTATTTTCAAAAAGTAATGTGATGGATTTCGTATGAACAATACATTTTTATGAAAAGCGCAACCCGTGGTGACTCTTCCAGAACAGGTGTGCTGTGGTCACGCCAGGTAGCGCTGATTCTCAGACTGTGCTTGCCACGCGCCTAGCACGCTCACAGTCTCCACGCCAGGTCCCACAATAGCCACGCTCAGCTCAGTCAACATACATGATCCCTGGATATGGTACCTTTGCGCGCGCTCCACCTGCTCTCCAGCTATTTGGGTGGGAGCGAATGTATTAAGAAAGGACATTAAAGGTTCCATAAAAGAGTAGGAGGGAGAAAATGGAAAACTAACCGCGCTCACGAAAATCGGCAAATAAATTACAAAAACTGTCCATTTTGCTCGCCCCTTTTAATCTTACTGTCGCATTCAAACTATTGAACATGTAACTGAATATCTCAACTGTACCTGAAGAAATAATGGAGCGTGTCTCTGCAGTAAAACAGAACGGCACTAAACTGATGAGTTTAACCCAGCAGAAAGCGCGGCTGTAAACATGACAAATGCCTGCTATTGATTTCAGGTTTAATTACTCTGTGCAGCACTGACAAAGCCCATCAGACGTTGTTGTGAAGTGTAAATGGAACAAACTACACTCCACTGCCCATAGGAAACTGATGGTGTCTGCAGTTTGCATTGTTTACTTTACCCTCGGTAAACTTCAGCCTTGATCAAATTAACAAGAGCTACTAACCTCCAACAAACTACAAGGCCCTGTGGTTTTACAGCAAGAGAGTTAAAATATAGTCCAGCATCACTTCCTGACAACAAATGATTTCGCAATGGCCTGTGCATCAAGTGACAGCTGACGCCAGCTCCGTCCGACGCGCTGCGCGTGCCTGCCTCACCAGAAGCTTTCTTTATTGATTGCCCGTCTTGTATCCTCCAAGGTGAGAGCGAGGCTCTGTGACTGAATAAAGCAATTACTTACCGTGAATCTTCATTACTCTAAATAATCTTTCTGATACAAGTACTTTCTACTTCGTCTTAGAAGTGTTTCACCTACCCCCAGGCACCGCCTTCCAGGCATAAATTTAAGGTAGTGAAGGTTACCAGTAAGTGCGTCACTACCTCATCGCCCTATTTCTTGGACTGGTCCTCACTACTTTGAAGCAGAGACCCTTCCCGTGATGACCTTGGGTCATTATTAAACAAATTATTTTTGATACTGTTTTCCTTTAATTTATTTTTATCGTGGATGATGTGTGAGAGTCTATTAAGGACATTTTGAAGAGAAACGATGTGTTTATGTTTCATGCAACAACTATAAAACATTTTTTTAGCTCAAAACAGGACCTCAAGTGTGAGAAATGGGAGGGCTTCACAGAGATTATGTACAGTAATATCAGTGAGCTGCTGCTGAGTTAAATATTGGAAACACAAGTCACTAGCCCTGAGTATTAACATTTAAAATGTTGGAGGAGTGTGCCTGCGCATTGTCAGTGACCTAGTCTAAGAGGGCATAAAAGAGCTGAGATTGGATCATAAATTCAAAGCTGTTTTGAACAGGGGCCCACAAATTCCGTTTGGCCTAGGGCTTCCAAAATCTTTACAATGTCCCTGCTTTGAAGATACAGCAGAATGTTAATTGCAACCCAATTCCCAGAAAATTGAGACAACTCTTGAGTAATGCTGTAATCTTATATTTAAAAAAGAGTTTTCAATAGTACAAAAGAAACAGGAGAACAGACTTTAATTATGGAAATAGCAGCAGCTGAACTTTAGAACCAAACGCAATAGAATGTGAGTGTCCCGCATCCAGTCCATAGAGACAAATGTAGAAGGAGTCGTCCATGCAGTTGCACTGGATATATCGATAATAGATGTTGTTCCACATGCTTCAGCCCAAGAGCCTGCCATTACTTGTGTGAGTCTACCCTATACCCCATACTCCATACCCGGACAGTTCTTTGAGAAACATAAGCTACAGAATCAGTGATCTGCTCCACCTACTTAAGGTTGCAGTTGAATTTCTAAAATCCCATCTAAAAACTCCAAAATTGACAAAATGATTCTCACTCGGCCAGTATTCTTGCGACGTAGTTAAATATATGTTAACAGCTCTCAATACATCAAGCACATGCATATATTCCTCCTCAAGTGTAGAAGGGCGTGGAAAAAAACAAGGAAGTGTAACCTGCTGTTGATGGAAGGTACAAATTACATTAGTAGGGAACCCTGGTCCCAACCTGAGAACTAATATATCTGGGAAATCTCTCAAATAAGGGTCTTATTAATAAAGAACCTAGTTCTAAAAATGTGTGAACTGATATTAAGTCTGCTATAAGAAGAACTTCACCAAAATTGTTTAATGTCTACATCAGAAAGAAACACAAAAGGATGTGATGTATTCAAAGAAAAGTCCTTAAGTAATCTATTGCCCAGCAACTCCATCTTAGCAATGTTCACCGAAGGGGCTCTAATTGTTTTAAATACACTCTTAGAGTGGAAACTACTCAACCTATCCAGAAGAAATTGAAAAACCCACTTAGTTTCACAAGAAGCAATTTCAAAGAATATTTTCAGTGCACCAGGAAGAAAGAGATCTAATATTGAATATACGAATGTCTAGTGGATATTTGTCCAGATTCTTGGAACGATTTTGCTGACTCCCATCTTCATAAGCCAGTAGGTACATTCTCTACAAGCTGCTTGAGGGAGAACAGGGTTTTGAAGTGGGCATTGATCCAAACCAAAGGCTCACGCAGGTATCCTGAACAACCGCCTGAGTTACGGGAACTAGCCCATTATGAGCCAAAAGGATGCTAACAGAATGAGATCCACCTCCTCCGTCTCGAGTCAAATTAACAGCTTGGCTATAAATGGGAATGGAGGGAATGCATAAAGTAGAAGAGGAGGCCAGAGGTAGGCCAACACATTTATACCCCAACACCACTCTTACCGAAACCTTGAAACAAATGTCCACAATAGAGTATTGTCTGGACTGGTGATCCAATCTACACGAGGGACTCCAAAAGTTCTGGAAAATGTCTGAAATATATGAGTGGCAATACAGAGGATATGAGAACAAACAAGGGTATACCCAGCTTTTTTTTAAAAGTACTTCGTATTGGGTTTTCAAATGCTTAGTCATTATGTGGCATACATTAAAAAATCATCACCATCCAGGTGATGATTTTTGAGGTACATTACACCTCATGCTCTCTAATTTTAGCTTAAAACATTTAACATGTAACAATGCTAACTATAAACAAAAGACGCATAGGTCTGGTCCTATATATTTATGCAAATTCTACAGTATATTTGATCTCATTTGTCTGATTTGGATGGCATTCAAACCTTTGTTTCTTCTAGCTAAGTGTTTGAATTCAGTATCTAGTTGAAGATGTGTTGTCAGTGATGAGGCCTCGTACATTGCATATACATATTTGATTATTTTTGTGTATTATCTTTTGAAAGTGCACACATTTGTGATGGTTGCTTGCTTAACCCATATCTATTTTAGCAAAATAGTGTCTCCCCAGTCTAAGTTCATGGTAGGCGATCATCCTTTTCCATCTCCACCATCACTTGTGTCGTATCTCATGTGTTATCTGTCATGCTTTTGCTCTTTTTGTTAATGGAGTTTGGTAAGGGTTTCTTTTTCTGCACTAGCCCACTTTTTAAGTCTGCCAGTTATGTTTTCGAGATAAGGCCTAATAAGGCCTACCACCATGCTGATGTAACAATCTTTACCCCATCTCTGTGACTCAAGAGTCTAAATGTTAACTGTGAATTGTCAATTTTGGTGTGTGATCTGGTGAATGGTGCCCTATAAGTTTCCCACTCTAGTCCTGTCCCTTTTATTCTAGCACCCTGTATCCTCAGTCTACCCCACAAAGCTCCTGCCCCCTTGTATGTCCTGGCAATACCGTCAGTCTGCGTTTGGACACAGACTAGTACTCATTTACTGCTTCTAATAGCTTGTGTCCTCTACCATCATGGACATAAGCACCAGACCTCAAATATCTTCTCAGTCGGAGTCACCAACGTTCAGACTTTATCTGAATATGGTGTTTCTTATTTGGAGATGGGGTGTTTTCTCTGGAGCTATGGTTTTGAAGTATGTCTGTGACTATGTAAGCTCTCTCCTGTGTTGTTTGCTCCTTGGTTGGTCTTTTTTGCTCATCCTTTATTGCGTCTACTGCTGCTCTTCATTTTGCCGCCGTGTTCAACATATCTCACCTTGCCTGGGGTCACACTCCTCTAGACTCCAGCCAGGACCAAGTAACTGCTGCACGGATAAAAAGTGTGAATGCATATTTCAATTAAGCCTGGGCAAAGCACTACGCTACGCTCGCGTAGTTTGCGAAGTTCGCGCTACTTCGCACTACGCGAACTGCACGTAGCACAGTGCGAACACGCGTAGCGTAGTGCTGCGGTAATTTTTTGCTTGCTCGCGGTCCTCAACGTCAAGTTGGCGAGCGCGAGCAAACAAAATGACATCCCGGCGAGACTTTTTCCTTGTTCGCGATCAGCAACATCAAGTTGGCGATCGTGAGCATGGAAAATAAGCCTCCCGGCGAGATTCCCAACGCGAGGAGGTCAGGTTTCTCATTGCGAGTGGTCGGGTATGCTCGCGACCGCTCGCGATGAGAAACTACCAGTTCGCGTTGAGAAAGCTGCCGCTCGAGTAAAAATCTACTTGAGCAGCAGAAAACTACAACTCGCACTGTGCAAGATGCCATTTTCAATGATTGCACAGTGCCGGTTGCTTGTCCGCACTGTGCAATCATTGAAAACGACATCTTGCACAGTGCGAACATGTTACTACGCAGTTCGCGAAGTGCTACGCGTAGCTCGCGTAGTGCGAACTTCACTTTGCGTAGCTGCGCGAAGTAGCACTTCGCGAAGCTACGCCCACCCTTAATTTCAATCCCAAGTGGTGGAGTAGGCTTTTGATGTCAATGACTAAACTCCTCTGTCTCTGTACTGTATTTGTCAAGTCAGGGAAGTTGACCTTACTTCCTTCAATAATATATGGGCCCTTAATTTTAAAGAGCTCCAGGATATGGTCTCTATTAATTCACCTTGCCATCGTTGGTCTCAGTGGCACCTCAGGCACTCAACATCGGCTCAGCACTATGTGGAAGTGACACCAGTCATGACCGTGTTTGCCAGCCAAACATCGAGGAAGATGTCCTCACTCACTCAGGTGTTCTACCTTTTCAGGAAGGGCAATGATTCTGATATTATTTCACCAAGAGTCCCCTTCAGCATTCTCTTCTCTCTCCAGTGGGTGGAGCTATGTATGTTCTTGCCGCTCACTGCTGAGTCATTACATGCCACCAATTGTTTGGTGACGTTTTGTCTCTTCATAGTAGAAACTGGAAGGCAAACCCTGCAGGTAAGCCCAGTGTATCGAACCCTTAATTTTGATCAGGAGGGCAGTCAAGGTGGTTGTGAGGCTACCTGTTCAGTTGGCACAAGCTCTATTTTAGAGCTAGCTTTATTGGATAGATCTGGAAGGGGGCCATCGCAGTTCAGGTGCTTCTCTCTGTCCAATTGTAGGCAACAATGCAGGCCAAGTAAATGAACAAGTGGGATGGGGAGATCACAACACAAGAACAAGAGGGATGGGGCATCAGGGAGATAAGCAGCAAATATCTGTTTTAGGCCATGCAAAAGGTGAAGATAAAAGCATCATCCTCCTCTAAATGCCATCCACCCCTCATCTCAATAGTAATTGCTGTCTATATAGTGCCCAACTGTCTTTGTTGTGCAGCATGCCTCCAGGCTGCTTGGTGTTCCTTTGCAGCCAAGCTGCCCATCTCAGTCTCTTGCGAGCTCCCAGGTAAACAATATTAGAGGCAGGTGAGAAAAGGGCCCTGTACACCAATTTTGGATCCCCACCCCAGCTTCTTACATACAGCTCTGATTCAAGTCTAATGTTTTATACCCATGCAGGATCCTCTAAGCAGAAAATCAGACAGTTCTCACCAAGGCTGGGGCACGAGCTCCGAATGGTGACAGCTTGTGGGAGAGCCGAAACTGCCTAATCTGCCTCACTACTCTCCCAGCGGCAGCACCACCTTCTCTTCTCTTTTCCAGACTGTTGCCGTAGTCAAGTCAAATCCAGTGAGCTTGACTCATGGTTTCATCTTACACAATTTTAGAACATTTCTCGGTGCTGAGCTAGGCAGCTCTCCCCTACACCCTGGGAAACCAGCTCCAAACAGTGACAATTCCTAGGACAGCCAACAATCCCTAACCCAGTTCTGCTCTGCTTTTACTGATCTCAAGAGCAGGTGCTATCTCCCCTCTTCCAGCTACCCCTGTAATAAAACTCAACATGGCGGGTTGCACTTACAGTTTCACCTTCCAGGGTAAGACGAGTGGGTGCTCCACTTTAGGTGAAGGTGCCAGGCCCCGTATCAGTTGCAGGTTTTTTGGCCAATAAGTTGGTTGGCCTTCGAGCTTCTGCAGTGTGTGTTTTACTCCATTGTAAGCTTGGCCATACCCTCCCTCCCTCCCCCAAGGGATATACATTGCTTGGCCTGTCTACCACTACATTTTCCTTCATAAGATGGTAGGTTTCTGACAGAGATATCAAATTATTTTCCGTCCAACTGTTTATCTAAAAGGTCGGAACCTCCAGAATGAGAGAACCAGTGTGAGAATTTGGCCTGGTATATGATGCCCACTAATTAAAATGAGAACCTTGCACCAGTCCAATCAACTCTTATGTTGATTTAAAAGGTCAAAGATAACCTTAGAAAGCTATCCAAGTGGTAGCTGTGGAGAGCAGCCTTCAGGCATAGTCTTGAAGGAATGTTAAGCAGCTTGTTTTACCAGAATGCAACCTTATTGTATTGGTTAAATGAAAGGAGAACCACACAGTAGTTATAGGAATATATATTTAATATTATAACACCATAAATACCTCAAAGTATCTGCTACTTGCAGATAAACACAAAGCACACAATAATGTAGCTCAGAAGAAATCGTAAGTAGCACTAATACACAGTGGGCTCCCGGGGGAGACCAAACCATATACTAAACTAGTGGTATAAGAACCACGACAACCAGTCAAGACAGTGTCAAGAGGATGTAGAATCACAGGAACAACAAGGAACCACCCAAGGTGAGTAAGTAGGGACCCCAATAGGACGAGTGCAGTGTGAGAACACAACCACGTGCTACGTACAATTCAATGGGAGAGTCCCGGTTGCAATTTTAAAGTTTGAGGACCCTTCCCAGTGGATTACGAGGAAACCGTTTGGAACATAGAAGTTTGGAGAGCCACCCCCCCGTGGATACCAAAGTATCAGAGTTACCTATCCCAGGGAAGCTGGGTGCATAGGGCTGATGTGACGTTGGAAACCACCGTCGTTCTCAATGGGAGTCTTCAAAGAAATGCCACTGCTGGAAAGAAGAAAAGTGTCCGCTGGAATCTGCAGGTGGATTCTTGATGGAAGGAACCTGAAAGCAGAAGGGACAGAGTCTGGGTCTCTCAGGAGTGACCAGGGGCTCGGTAGACGAATGCCCACCGATGTCGGTGCTTCAGGTCTGAAGAAGGAGACCTTGACACTACAGCTGCAGGGACCAGGAGATGTTGAGGAGGACCAGGAGCCAGATACGAGCTGTCCCACGAAGGATGTCGAGTTCTGAGGGATCGGTGTTCAGCGGGAGCACCAACAAGCCTTGCCAACTGCAACCCACGAAGAAGGTCAAAGAAGGTTACGTTCTAGCCCAGCAAGGACCAGAGGACTAACCACAGCAAGGGGAGTCACGGCAGGCCTGGAGCAACCAGTGGAGCCCCAAAAAATCAGGATTGTTCCTCTCATGGACCCACAGGCCGAGGGCACAGGAGTCGCGAGGGAACCTCTAGCAGTTCCACAAAACAACAGCTTGCAGGGCAAAGAGTGCGAGGAGACTAAAGTCCATTGTACAAAAGTTGCACAGAGGTTGCAGCTATCAACAGCCTAATGCATGACGTTGTGAAACACCAACAAGCATATGCACTTGCTAGTGTACGCAGTGCACAGGGGTTCAGGTTATGAGGGATAATGGCCTCAATCTTGGTGAGAAGGCACCTCGACCTCAAGGAACATAGGAACCCACCTTCTGTGTTGCTGGAGCCTTTGGAGTCTGCAGGAGCTCAGAATCAGCAGACCGGTCACTTGTATTACGGTGCCTGTGAATGCAGGGGAGTGACTCCTTCACCCAAGGGAGATACTTCAGTTGTCCTTGATGCTCTACAGGTCCTGCACGGGGCTTGTATGGTGCACGAGCACAGACAATGCTTTGGACAGAGAGGGAGACGAAGTTGGGCCCAGTCGAAGTCCAGCAAAGTTCAGAGTGTCCAGACAGTCAAAGGTCAGTAGTTTCTTGTTCAGAATCTTGTCCATCTCGACTCAAGGGTCCTACAGCCAGGTAAGGCCTTTTGTACCCAAAGAGGAGGGTTGGACAGATTCAGGGTACCCGCCCAGCGGAGGGGCAGGACAGTGGGGAGGTTATTCGCATGTCCTTTGTCCAGTTTCATGCCAGAGCAGGAGCCAACAGCTCCCAGAACTGGTTTGAGCTGGACTATACACAGGGACACCAAATGTGCCCCTCTTGCAGACTTTCAGGCACTTTGGAAGTGCACCCACCCAGTTCTAATACACTTAATAAATTCTGTCTGCGAGGTAGTCACACCACCTTGTGACAGGATGTCTATTGTGCTGCCTTTCCCTGCTCGAGCTTGGCTCAGCAGCAGGAGGGCAGAAATGTGTCTCTGGTTGGCAGCAACTATTTTGTACTGTCCGGGTAGAGAAGGCTGGTCCCGGGAAGACCAGGGACCCACGAAGCTTGCTTCTGAAGGGTGGAATAATACCTCCCACACTGGTTACCGGTGTGGAGGTATGATTCCAAGGTGTTTGATACCAAACACGACATGATTTGTTGCAGTCGTTTTCGAGATAGCATTTTACGCGAGTGTTAGAACTGGGGGTCTCTAGTTGGCTGCGATAGGTACCTTAGTCCAAATAGGGACCCTTGCTTCTAGTCAGGGAAAGGAGGGACACACTCTCAGATAACCCCTGCTCACTCCCCGGTAGCTTGCCACGAGCAGCCAGGCTTATCTCCAAGGCAATGTGTAAAGTATTTGCAACCACTCTCGCAGTAACACAGTGATAACACCACAAATGGACACCACACTGGTTTTATAACAATAGTGCTATCTTTATCAAAAGGAATACGATGAGACCAAACGATAGAAATCCAACATGTGCGTATTTGTAATATTTCACTTTGCCGGTTATTAGGGCAGCAATCACTTGTAGGTTCTTGCGGTATTAATGAGCAGTTCACGATGATCTAATGCAGCCCTAATGCAATGCTATGCAGTTTGTAATGCAGTTCGTAATGTAGTAATAAGACAGTCCTTAATGCAAGTACTAATGCGGTTCATAATGTAAGAATCAGGCAGTTTGTAATGCAAGGAATAATGTGGTTTGTAATGCAAGAATCAGGCAGTTCGTATTGCAAGGAATAATGCAGTTCGTAATGCAAGGTATAATGCGGTTCGTAATGCAAGAATGAGGTAGTTCGTAATGGAAGAATAATGCGGGTTGTAATGCAAGAATTAGGCAGTTCGTAATGCAAGGAATAATGCTATAAGCCAATCTGCGTGGTCAACTAGGGCACCACTAGGCCCCAACAACAGAGACAATGGTCGTAAGCTTAAAGAGGCTGCCCAGGTACTGCTGGGCAGGTATGGGCTGCTCGGGGACTCAGCGTGTCTAACACAGTGCAGCAGGAGAGAGATCGGAGCACTCCTGTACTCCTCCTGCACACTTCCCCAGGCCACACAGGCTTGCGGCTCCCAACCGGAGTCCAAGCCTTACCTGGGGGTGCGCTGCCTCGCTCCCTCTCTCTTTCCGCTCATCGGACATCCTGCTGGGTGACCCCGACAACGTTGCAGCTCCATTGCTTAGGCGATACTGTATCGGGACGGGTTACGGCGCTGCCTTCTCCTTCGTTGACGATCTTGGGCAGATTCCTCTAGATGAACAATGATCACGATCCCTTTCATCTTGCAGCTTCCTTAGCTTCAAGAAATCCTTTTGCACGTTGAGGCTTGGGCCGGCGATGGCAATCCTCACTCACAGCCTCAGTTACAATGACGGCTCGAGCCACAAACAGCAATGCAGCAGTGTGGACAATGTTTCATGCTGCTGGGGGCAATGCGGTCACGGGCACCTTGTAAACAGCACCACAGACCACACGGCAGTCTCAGGCGTGCAAAAGCACATGCACCAAGCGTTGCAGAGATACGGTTTGAAACTTTGATGTTCCTGAGTTTCCACAATAGGGGACCAGCTCTCCTCCGGCCCATGGAGACAAATTACTTCAGGACACAGCAAAGTCCTCTCCAGCAGGGGGAAACAGCACACAGCAAAGTCCCTTGTCCTCTCCTTAGTCAAATCAGCAAACTGCAGGCCAGCCCCAGAACACACAGCAAGGGCAGTACTTCTCTTCAGTCTCTTCAGGGGATCTCCTTTGGCAGAGGTTCCTCTTGATCAGGAAGTAGTTTCAATCCTTTTTCAGTCTGGATTGCAGTCTTGAGTTCAGGGGTTTCATCTCTTACATTTATACCCCGAAATGCCTTTGAAGTATTTGTGTTCAGGGGCCTATGAGCCCGGTCCAAACCAGTTCTGGGTGTCTTTCTGCCAGTGCACACCTTCTTTCTTTGATAGTGAGGGTCTGGGCCATTCTTTTGTGGCAGCAGCACAGGCCTCTCCGCATCAATGGGGCTACTCCTCCCACTACACCAAATGCAGGCCAGCTTGGGCTGTCTCACCTACTCCTCCCTGGTGTAAGGACACCCCCAAGACCCTGTCACATCCAAACCCAGGCAGAGGCACACAGGAGGGTTAGGACAAAAAACCAGACACTTCTAAAAGTTTCTAAACACAAAATTTAAAAACCATCTTCATAGAAAGATGTGTTATTACATTCTAAATTCAGGCACACTAAACTTCATCTCTCCATCTTATGCCTATGGGAAGATATGCTGGAAACAGGGGACACAGCATGCCCCATTCTGTCCTATGGGCAAGAAGGCCTTGCATCACTGAAAAACGAATTTGGCAGTATTTCACTGTCAGGACATGGTACACACCTCAGTACATGTCCTACCTTTCACATACACTGCACCCTGCCCAGGAGGGTACCTTGGGCCTACTATAGGGTGTCTGATGTGCATAAAAAGGAAGGGTAAGGCCTGGCAAGTGGGTGCACTTGTCAGGACAACACGGCAGTTAACAAACTGCGTGCAGGCACTGCAGTGGCAGGCCTGAGATCTCTCTTTAGGGATACTTATGTGGGTGGCACAATTAATGCTGCAGGCCCACTAGTAGCATTTGCATTACCAGCACTGGCACACATAGTGCACTTTAATAGGGACTTTACTAGTAAGACAAACATACCAATTATGGACAACCAATTACCATGACACTTTATACAGGGAGCACTTGCACTTTGACACTGATCAGCAGTGGCAAAGTGCCCAAAGCATCTAAGTCGACAACACAATGTCAGAAAAAGGTCTAGGAGGAAGGCAAAACGTTTAAGGAACTTTAGCCAAAAAAGGGCCAAGTCCAACAGCGAGCATATAATGCACCTCTACCCATATGTCTGGCTGCGTCACCTACAGCCCGGGAAAATGGTCCCCGTAGGCTGCAGGGGTGCTCTGCTCATGCAGGGGCACCCTCACATGTAAAACCCAGCACCCTGCCTTCAGGATTGTTAAGGCCTGCTGTAGGGGTGACTTATAGGTTTTAAGTGTAGTGACCTATAGATATAGTAAACCTATATCTAAAGTAAGGACTGCATGCACCATCTTACACAGGCTGCAGTGGCAGACCTGTAGTTCCATTTTGCATGGCCTCTCAAGAGTGGCATAATACATGCTTCAGCCCATGGGAGGCCTCTGGTGTACCTATGCCCTGGGTACATGTGTACCTTATACTAGGGACTTATAAGGGTATCCCAGTATCCAATCTGGAGTGTACCTAAGTCCATGTCATTACATTTTAGGGAGAAAGCAGAAAGACTGGGGTCCTGATTAGCAGGATCCCAGTCAGACTAGTCTAAAACATTAAGCAAAAAGTGAGGGTAACCATAAGAAGCAGATCCTACTTTCTTACAACCAGTTCCTGATTGTCTGTGGAAGCAGGACTTGGTAACTATGTTGTATGTCCTCACTAAGACTAATTGGTTCTACAGAGCATGCGAAGAAATGATGGAGTGAGCAGTGAACTGCTCTTATTTCCCCTCCAATTCAAGAAATGCAACTTTTCCTGTAGAAGACAAATCCCTTGGACTGACTGATGACCCAGAGTGGCTCCCCAAACCATTTTTCTTGCATCCATGCTTGATATTTGTGGAGGAGTAAAGAGAGAGTAATCCTTTTGCCAAGTTTCGATGGAATCATCCACCAGTGTAAGGCATTCAAAATCCTATCCTTCCCGAATATTTGACAATCCAGGCCTGAGAGGAAAGATCTTAATGACTGACGATATGAACCTCGGTACCAAAATTCTCTACTTCACCTAGTGAGGAATGCTTTTTGTCTAGGAAGGGATGGCGGAGGGCTAATTTTTTTCCATGAAAGGAGGGATAATTGAGTATGTTTGTCCGAAAACTGAACATTCTTCTGTGTTGTTATTTGGAGAGATGACAAGAGGGGGATGGGGTCTCAACTGAATGGGGCATCGAGCTGCTACAATGGATACCATAGCAAAACCTGAAGATTTCAGTAAACCACATGCGATAACAGACAAAAACTTTGCCAGTACCTCTGTACAGGGGTAAGGGGTACCTAAGGTCTGAACATCTTCCATCAGTTATAATGACACATCATGTGCAGCAACTTCCATTGTCAGATTTAGTCTTGAGAAGCAGTTCTTCCAAAAATGATTCCACCTTGCGTTTTACTTAGTCTGACACTGGGACATCTTCTGTTGTGACAGCTGACTGACCAGCCAAATTAGAAATCATTAAATCTATTTTCTAGCTTGAAGGTAATTCTACGTCCACTTTTACCAAATGGTAAAGGCGAGTCAACCAAAAAAATACCTTTTTAGGGGTCTTTCCACTATTTTTTAGAAAGTCCTTAATTTCTTTATTTATATCAAAGCAAGGAGGAAGATGGAAATATAGTTCTATAAATATCCTCAAAGTAGAACTAGGCTGTTCTTCCTCCACAGTAAACTGAAGGCTCCCTAACAAGTACGTAAACAGTGTAGCCAAGTCAGCTTTTTTGCCAAACTTGCCCTTAGGAACAGCCTCTGGCATCTGACATTCATCATCATAATCATCATACTCAGGAGACAGCCAGCATGGGGCAGAAGATGGTGATAACATTTTAACAGATGAAATAGAGGATGTCCACCAATAAGGAGAATAGCAACCAGCCACAACTCCTCCAGATCTCCGGCAGGCTTCTGGAAAAGATGAAAAGAGACATTGTATCTGCTCTTCAGATAAAATAGGAGAAGAGGTATGGTGAGCAAGTGAGTAGTGTTTTCATCTGTATGTCTTTTGTAACTCCCCCTGTCTTGCCTCTTTAGAGCAGTGATGCTTCTTAGAGGTTTGCCTGCTAAACTCCAATACATATATATTTCACTGAAAAGCACAAAGGTTAAAGTATCAGTTCTAGTTAGGTATAGTAAAAAAAAAACTTAGAAATTCAATGAAAAAAACCCAAAGGTTGAAGTAGCATAATAGTTAGGTGAAAATATTGCTTACAACATAACATTTTAAACCAAAAAATAACACCCATAGAAATTCACCGGCTCTAGTTAACTGAATAAACTATAACGAACCCCATGAAGTAACTACAACTGAAGTTCCAGCCAGGCACATTGTTGTCATAAATGATGTAATTTCAGATGTTGCTAGTGATGTTATCAATGATGTCATAAAATATGCCATGAATGATGTAATATGTGAAGTCATAAGCAGTGCATGGCGAGGGTGTGAGCTATAATTACTTCAAGGGGCTAGTTATAATTACTTCAGCTAACTATAACTGGGGAATTTCCGTTTTTTTTTTTAAATGTCATGTTGACATTCTGGGACCCACCCCCTTGTTCTGCTTGGGTTTTCGGATCAGATAGAACCCGCTCATCAGAGCCTCACTAACCCAGCCAGAACGTTACCCCCTCCCTAGAACCTATTTACAATAGTGCAACCACATATATCTATCACCTAAGGACAGGGAATTCCTACTATACATACCAAGACCTCTTACAATCGGCGGCCTCGCGATCCCATACGGATCCAGACCTCTCTGCCCATACAACAGTATCACAAGTGGCGGCCTCGCGGTCCCATACGAACCCAGACCTCTCTACCCAGACGGCAGTCTCAGCACAATCGGCGGCCTCGCGATCCCATACGGATCCAGACCTCTCTGCCCATACGACAGTATCACAAGTGGCGGCCTCGCGGTCCCATACGAACCCAGACCTCTCTACCCAGACGGCAGTCTCAGCACAATCGGCGGCCTCGCGATCCCATACGGATCCAGACCTCTCTGCCCATACGACAGTATCACAAGTGGCGGCCTCGCGATCCCATCCGGATCCAGACCTCTCTGCCCATACGACAGTATCACAAGTGGCGGCCTCGCGGTCCCATACGAACCCAGACCTCTTTACCCAGACGGCAGTCTCAGCACAATTGGCGGCCTCGCGATCCCCTACGAATCCAGACCTCTCTGCCCATACGACAGTATCACAAGTGGCGGCCTCGCGGTCCCATACGAACCCAGACCTCTCTGCCCAGACGGCAGTCTCAGCACAATCGGCGGCCTCGCGATCCCCTACGAATCCAGACCTCTCTGCCCATACGACAGTATCACAAGTGGCGGCCTCGCGATCCTATACGAATCCAGACCTCTCTACCTAGACGGCAGTCTCATACGACAGTACATCCTATGATCACCATAACATACAAAAAGGGAATCAGTCTCACTATTCATCAGATCACACAAGGATTGCCAGTTAGAGCATAGCCTGTTCTCAGGTTCGAGGGGCTCCTCTTTCCCTCATTCAGTTACCACTTACCTGATCAGGGTTAACATCTGTTCATGTAGCCGCAGCTGACTAGAAGAATAGGCTACCCTCTTATACAAGAACACGCAGCACATGTTGGTTCACTACAAACTGGATACTTTATTACTCATTACATACACAATCACATAACATTACGATATAACACATAACCTGCAAAGAAAAGTGAAAGATTAAGTTGTACACTCTAATAAGAAAGGGTCGACATCACCTTAGTAGTATGTAGCCTGCACTCAGTGGTCATCTAGGTTCCCTTCTCGTCTGTGCCTCGGCTCGCCTGGAATCACCCTTCTCCGAGTCACTGGGACCTCTTCCTTATCGGCTACTCTCTCCTCTCTGGCTATTCTGCTAGGAAAGCATCTGTCTCTCGGTTCTTCTCCGCCTTCAAGATGGCGTCTGTCTTCCCTGGAATAAGTAGTAGCTTTACTGCTAACGGCTAGATGCCGCCTACGGACTGAACATGTAACTGCCTCAGACTTTCACTAATATAGAGGTGCGTTTCCTCATGGAAAATTCCGGCCCGTAACCTGCCGCCCACCAAATTCTTGTACCTCCCCGTACCAAGGACACGTTCCCAGCCGGCCGGCCTGATGTAGTGTCTTCGGCATGAAGAAAAATACAATCCTTCGATAAGGGCCGGCCTGAACCGGTTCTCTCCAAGCGAATAACACCTCATAACTAAAACATTACGTTTGACCTAGAAGCATCCCAAGCTGCCGGAGCAGAAAGAAAGATGGAGTCTCTCCCGTTTGAGGCATACCAGGCCTGAATTCAGCACAGCTCCGTGAAATACCCTCACTACAGGACAGGTTATCCCTAATACTAACAAATCTATCCCCTAGGCTATGTGTGCAAGCCCTGATCTATGGGGAAGAGCACAGGATCATGTCGAAGTGCCTAGTAAATAGGCTCCATTCACTACTCTAACCCTTAGACTTGAATGGTAAGAGACTGAAGTCACATTTAATCATCTTTTCCTCACAAGAAGGCCGGGAAAATCGAGCAGAACATTTCACCCTTGACTTCAGTCTATTATACATTCATTAAACGGAACTAATATCTGTGGAAGAATAATATGAAACAAGACTAACTGATCTATGTCTAGTACCAGGTGTGCAGAATTGAAGTAGTGAAGGAATACACTGAATAAAGCAACAGATAGAAATCAAAATGCCGATAGTAATCAGAATACCTCCTAATATTTGACGTAACAAATGCAAATCAGGTAACCAATTAAAGAGCCAGTCAAACCAGCCCTGGTCAATGTGTTTTCTAACTTCTTCTGTCAAGTCATGTAATTTATCAATGTGAGCTTGAATGGATTTTGTATGATCCGACAAGTTAAAACAACAAAGACCCTCAAAATCAGAACAATCGTGTCCATGTTTAAGCAAAAGATAATCAATGGCCGCTCGATTTTGCAAGATAGCCCTTCGTTCACCCTGGGCGTCTAATAGCATGTCAGACAGGACTGTAGAAGTATGATTGATGGATTTTACCATCCAGCAGGCCATTTTCCCAATAGATTTGGCATTATAAACTGCCAAAGCAGGAACACCAACAATTGAAATAGCCAGACTAAGGTATTCAGACTTGGAATATAAATGCAAAGATGAGTCACAATCCTCCTGTAACCTCACTGTATCTCGAATCACACGAGAGTTGGCATTCGGATGTGATGAGAACATGAGCAAGCTCAGTCTAGTAATGGCACAAGGGCCTCCAGAAATATTTGCGGGTATATATGGCCAGGAAGTATTACCACACGAGAAAAGCCATCCGGCAGGTAGTAACATCGTGCGATAGTGACTGGGGGTAACTACCATACTCTTGCAAGTCATGTTATTCTGAACAGAAGTACATGTTTTCGGTGTCCTTTGAAGGCACAAAGTTCGTTCATGAGCGGTGAATGAAGTGGCACCTTTCAATCTTAAACGCATACATTCAGAAATCACCCTAGGATCACAAGTAAGGAAAAAACATAAATCACCCTGTGTGATATTATAGGTAAGTATTTGGGACTGGACGGGCGGTATCGGGTCTGACAGTACAGTACACAAGGGGCAATACTCATGGGCAGCGAAATCGCCCAGAAGAACATTGGGGCGAGCATTTGATATATTAAAAATATGAGTCAAAGTCTCCAATGAAGCAGGGACAGCAACTAAACAAGTCGCTAGTATATCCGTCACCGATCTCATCGGTGTCAAGCAGAAATGAGGGGCTTTAGTCACTTGCTTGGCCAATGTAATCCAAAAGTTCGGCGACGAATCCCACGCAGCGAAGGAACGCGACACTTGGGTTCTCAACTCAGCCCGGGTTGATGGGATCCCTCCTCTCTCGTCGTACCAGCCCAAAAGGAGTCCAACGCCGACACATCCTGCAGCAACAGTCCAAAGAATGATCAGAAAAAGAATCAAATACAGGCATTATTCATTCTCGTAAGTAACATTTGTCAGCGGGGACTGCTTCCCAGCTATCTTTCCCTGGTCTCATAACTAAAATGGTGTTGTCTTGACCGGTTGCAATCACTTCTGCTTGTTCAGGGGGATTCTTAGGCGACTGCACCCAAACTCTGGCCCCAGGATTATCTGTGGAGCCAAAACCTTTCTGGCCTCGTACAGTTAGCAACGTTGGGGCAGTGCCTTTTGTCATCTCACCACTGAAAACAGGCATTATTAACAATTGAGCCACTCGGTCAGTTTGATGTATCAGTAAGTCAACCTCACTGCTATTCAGCAGGAGCACCTTAATCTCTCCCTGATAATCACTATCAATGATTCCTCCAAGCACCTGAATGCCTTTTACAGCCAGCCCCGATCTAGGGGCGATTAATCCGAAATTTCCAGTTGGTATATGAACACCAACACCGGTTTCAATGATGACTCGAGCTTTACTTTTTATAATGGTGTCATCCATGGCATGCAAGTCTAAACCTGCCGACCCTGGGGTCGCTCTACATGGAGCCAAAGCTCCGGGAGTAATCTCCCAGTACATCACAGTCTCTCTGATCTCATTGGGCTTAGCATCAACATTCGGAGGAAACAAACGCATAAGTGGGGATTCAGCATTTAGAAAAGGACGGTTATTCAAAATCAATAGCGCTTGAGGCAAAAAATCTCGCCAATTCTTATACTTGTCATCTGTTAATTTGCGCAATTGGTCTTTCAGCAGGCCATTCAACCTCTCCACAAGACCCGAGGCCTGTGGATAATATGGTATATGAAACACCCATTCAATATTGTTTTCCACACAGAATTCCTGTACCAATCTTCCACGAAAATGGGATGCATTATCAGATTGAATTTGGAATGGCACACCATAATACATCATAATCAATTCCAATGTTTTAATAGTATTCAATTGGGTAGCTTGCTTACAGGGAACGGCCACCAACAGACCACTGTATGTATCAACAATGGTGCAAACATATTGACAATTCCTACTCATAGGAAGTGGACCAATGTAATCAATCTGCCAAATTTGAGCGGGCAATTTCCCGCGATGTAAATGACCTTTAACAATTTGGGGCACTTTGCGCTGCCTGATATGCTGACAAATGGGACAATGTAGAATAACATTTTTGATTACATCTAGGGGAATATAAATTCCTCGATCAGCAGCCCACCTGCTAGTGGCTTTCTCTCCAAAGTGTCCTGCTTTCTGGTGGGCCCATTTCGCCAATCCCGCAATATCAGAATCTTGCGTGTCCACCACTGCCTCAGCAATTTTAGATTTCTCATCTGCAATATTATGAAAGAATTTGTCAAGAGAGTCTATCGGGGTATGAGCATCCACATGGAAGATTGTAACAGTACTCTGTGGGAGCATTTCCCAAATCTCCTGCCATAATTCTTTTCCCCACAGTTCTTTTGAATGGATTTTCCAACTATGGGAATGCCAAGTCGGTAACCAAACTGCCAGTCCATTGGCAGTAGACCAAGAATCGGTAAAAATATGACATGTGCCAGGTAACTCTTGTTTCAGAACTTGATAAACAGCATAGAGTTCAGCAAATTGACTGCTCTTACCCTCACCAGTTGTACTCAGCAATTTTTGTGTGATCGGATTATAGGACACTGCCTTCCAATGCCGTTTCGTCCCTATGAACCTTGCTGAACCATCCGTAAACCAGACATGGTTTCTGTCCTCTGCGGACAAATCATCAAAAGGTTTACCCCACTTAACAGGAGACTCCTGTACTAAAGGTACGGAACATTCACTCTCAGTCTCAGTTGATGGCGCCCGTGCCACCTGCTCATGCAAAGATGCAACTCCTTTTTGTCCCACACGTGCCCTGTCTTGTATATACCATTTCCATTTAATCACACTCGCCTCTTGAGCGTGTCCAATTCGGTGAGTTTTCGGCGAACTCATAACCCACTGCATGATAGGAATTTCAGGTCGCAAAACTATATCATGTCCCAAAGTCAATTGCTCGGTATCAACCAGAGCCCAATAACATGCAAGTAACTGTTTCTCAAAAGGTGTATAACGCTCACCAGCATCGGGTAACTTTTTAGTCCAGAAACCTAACGGCACTCTACTCTTGCCTTGTTTCTGCCACAAACTCCAATTCGCATAAAGGCCTTGTACAGACACATTCAAATCCACATCACCATCACATACAGGCCATAAATCCAGAGCATGCTGAATTGCTTCTTTTGCCAGACTGAACGCATCTTGCTGTGGTTTACCCCATTCAAATGCATTCTTTTTACGAGTGACCTGGTACAAAGGGGCCAATATTTGACTCAAATGAGGAATATGCTGGCGCCAAAAGCCAAATAAACCAATGAAGCTTTGGGCTTCTTTCCTATTTCTCGGAACTGCAAAATCAAGAATTTTCTGTTTAACCTGAGGGATCACTTCTCGGTGCCCTTCATGCCAATTAATACCCAAAAATTTCACAGCCTGGGACGGACCTTGTAATTTATCCGGGTTGATTTCCCAACCTTTCTCATGCAAGCACTCAATGACTCTATCCAATTGGGTCTGAACTTCCTCTTGGGATTCGCCTTGGATCAAAATATCATCAATATAGTGACATATCTGAATTTGCGGATGAACCGGTACCTCAGCCAAATGCTCTGCCACCAGCCGGTGACATATCGTAGGACTATGCACATAGCCCTGGGGAAGACTTCTAAACGTCATCTGACGCCCGTTCCACGTAAAACTGAATTGTTCCTGACACTCAGGGGCAATCGGAATCGAAAAGAAAGCATTAGCAATATCAATGGACGCATACCATGTACCTGGATGTTTTTGGATTCTTTCAATTAGGGTAATAACATCCGGTACTGCAACAGTCAAAGAGGGTGTGTGTCTATTCAATTCTCGATAATCAACAGTCATGCGCCAAGAATTATCACTCTTACGTACAGGCCAAACAGGATTATTCCAAGCAGAAGTAACTGGGGTTATAACTCCTGCATCCACCAACTCCTGAATAGTGGTACTAATCTCTTCATGACCACCTGGAATACGATACTGCTTCTGACGAACCACTTTTGTCGCCTGGGGAATTTTTATGGGGGGCATTCTTAAACGACCAACCCGTACAGGCCTGGACGATATATAATGTTTAGTTCCAAATTGGTAACATCCATCATCTAAGTGCAAAGTCATTCCTTTCAAAATATCAATTCCAATTATGAATTCTAAGAGTGGCACCACTAATACAGAGTATTCTTTTCTAGGAATTCTACCTATTCTCATTTCAAGTAAAGTTTGAACTGCGGGAGTTTCCTTTCCACCTAATCCGGTAATTGTAAAAGGCTGACCTTTAAACATCTTTGATTTTCCATGAATAAGAGTGGCCTCCGCTCCTGTATCTACCAATGCTCGGGCCCTTTGGATATTACGATGTCTCCAATAAATATCAATATCTACATAGGGTCTATTATCTCTGTGAGCCCATCTGTGTACTGGAGCTTGACCTATTTCCTAGTCCTTTTTACTGTGTTCTGTGTACCAGGATAAATCAGGATAAAGACTCTCACGTTTCCTAGGTATCGATACCTCCTGTTCATATCCATCTCTATTACGAAATGGATTACTGTTCTCTGCATTGTACTGCGGGTTTCGATCGGCCAATATGTGTCGATCCTCTCTCCTTCTCAACTCAGGGGATTGATCCCTATCATCTCTACGTCTGCTGTTAACATAATCATCTCTCCCCCTCTCTCTTTCCCCCTCTCTCTCCCTGTCTCTCTCACGACGGGGGGACAAATCACGTACATAACGTCGATCATCACGACGATCAGAGCGCCCACGGCGGTCGTCATCACCGCTACCGTCAGAAAAACCACAATCACACTCAGTTGTACGAACACGCCGGGCACCCTCCTTTCGATCCAAGCCACGTTTGCGAAACATTTCCCACAAACGAGAAGTAGTCTCACCATCAATGTCCTCCTTCCGCACACCATCGGCCATAAGACCAAAAAACAAATCACGTCTAGTAAGTTTATTGTCACCAGGAGTACGAGTGTCAGGCCGGGACTGCCGTTCAGGTTTAAACCACTCACCCAACTCACCGAGTTGGCGTACCGATTCCAGCACCACAGATAACATGTTACCAGTCTGATTAATCGATAAAGTCATCATGACCTGCTTATAAGCAACAGGGGAAGAACGAATAATACGATTCCGCACAGAAGATGTCAAGAAACCATCAAGCAACCTGTCGGCAGTATTTAGAAAAATTGCCGTTTTCATCACCTCCTCTTTGAGACGTTGCGCAGCATCGCGCAAAGTATACCACGGTTTGTCATTCACAGGCCAATCAGACTCAGTAGGATATTTGTGATTACAACCCTCAGTCGCCAATTGAAGCAAAGAAATTTGACCACCACCATTAAAGTTACGAAAATGATCCTGTACAGTAGAATCCGAACTCAAGGAACAAAACTTCAAACAATCGCCAGCATCCAACATAATGCCAGCAGCGCCCAGTTCATAAAGGCGCACCATCCATGTGAGTAAGGTCTCACCAGCTCGCTGCCGAAATCGCTGCAAAATATCACTAATTTCTTGTTGAGTAAAATCCTCCAAAGAGTCTAAAGCAATACCATTCGGAGCACCGGGAGCCTGCTGCACCTTCCGCCGAAAAACTGGATGCACCGAGACCGCGGGACGAGCATCACAAGGAGCTCAACCAGGACACGTAGAGGAACAATCAGTGTAAGAAGCATCGACTCCGCTCGAAGGACGAGCGCAATCACGGGGTGCACCATCAGAGGCGCAAGAAGCAGACTTACAATCACGGCCGGAGCGAGAGGACTCGCGCTTGGCAGACTCCTCACCCGAGGAAGGAGAATCACTCGAGTTCCAGATATTACCATCCCATTCATCAGGATTCCAATCCAGTCCGGCTTTCGCCACGACCAGACGCACCTTTCGCGTCGAAACCCGACCACGATGATTCTTGTATTTATAACGAGCAATTCGCACAGCCGCCCTCTCGGCAATAGTTTGGTACGTCTCAAGTTTATCAGCAAGCAACTTATTTTGACACCGCAACAAAGTATGAGCATTCTGAATCTCAACAAAGTTCGCTTCCAAATCCTTATGCAAGTTCTGTACCTTCAACAACCTCTCATGCAGCATTCTGTACGCAGACAGAATAATCCAACCTCTGCGTCCCAAAACGGGAAGCTCATCACCCTTAGATACCGGCGCCTTCTGTAAACAAGTAATCACATTAGCCGGCTCCGCCAGCTCCAAAAAAGAATTCCAATTCTCACTCAAACCAGTAGAATCAGCCCACTCACGGGCTAAGGCTTCATAAGGCGTCGAATCCCAGCCGGGAATATCAACGGGTAACTTAAAAGTAGATTTAGACTTTCTAGAAAACATCTTTGAAAAGAAAGAAAAAGAGAAAAAGAAAAAGAAGAAAGAGAAAAGAAAACTACACGCAGGTATATACAAAAATAATATACAAACAAAACCACGCACGCGCCGAAGGCAAACACGATACAACCACAACGCACACAGGTTTCGTAAACGGTTCGTGACGCCAAATGTTCTGCTTGGGTTTTCGGATCAGATAGAACCCGCTCATCAGAGCCTCACTAACCCAGCCAGAACGTTACCCCCTCCCTAGAACCTATTTACAATAGTGCAACCACATATATCTATCACCTAAGGACAGGGAATTCCTACTATACATACCAAGACCTCTTACAATCGGCGGCCTCGCGATCCCATATGGATCCAGACCTCTCTGCCCATACGACAGTATCACAAGTGGCGGCCTCGCGGTCCCATACGAACCCAGACCTCTCTACCCAGACGGCAGTCTCAGCACAATCGGCGGCCTCGCGATCCCATACGGATCCAGACCTCTCTGCCCATACGACAGTATCACAAGTGGCGGCCTCGCGGTCCCATACGAACCCAGACCTCTCTACCCAGACGGCAGTCTCAGCACAATCGGCGGCCTCGCGATCCCATACGGATCCAGACCTCTCTGCCCATACGACAGTATCACAAGTGGCGGCCTCGCGATCCCATCCGGATCCAGACCTCTCTGCCCATACGACAGTATCACAAGTGGCGGCCTCGCGGTCCCATACGAACCCAGACCTCTCTACCCAGACGGCAGTCTCAGCACAATTGGCAGCCTCGCGATCCCCTACGAATCCAGACCTCTCTGCCCATACGACAGTATCACAAGTGGCGGCCTCGCGGTCCCATACGAACCCAGACCTCTCTGCCCAGACGGCAGTCTCAGCACAATCGGCGGCCTCGCGATCCCCTACGAATCCAGACCTCTCTGCCCATACGACAGTATCACAAGTGGCGGCCTCGCGATCCTATACGAATCCAGACCTCTCTACCTAGACGGCAGTCTCATACGACAGTACATCCTATGATCACCATAACATACAAAAAGGGAATCAGTCTCACTATTCATCAGATCACACAAGGATTGCCAGTTAGAGCATAGCCTGTTCTCAGGTTCGAGGTGTTGTAAATTGAAACAACGATGTGATTAAGCATTTACTAAAGACATTAATTCCCTTCCTTTAGATCATGTTTTCTCTGTTATGTTGACCGAAGTTCGGACTCCATTTTGTATTGTCATGCTTCCTCGTGTTCCCCACGAGAAGAGTCCAACCTCTGTGTTAGTCGCTCTTGTAATCTGCCTAGTAACAGTCTATAAATAGCTCCTTTGTCCATCTGGCGCATGCCCAGACTTGACCACATCTGTTATCAGTTAGCCTTGCTTGACCATGTTTTCGCGGGCTCAAGGAGTGTGTTAGCTCCGCCCACATATTGATTCAGTATCGAAAATGACCATAAATGGTAATGTTCTTTGGCCTCATGTTGTATCCACCCACTTATGAGCCCCTCTATTGTGTATAAAAGGGGACCCTGTACGTAAGTTCTTTGTGCTACTCTATGCAATACTGAAGAGTGTTGTGTAGATTGTAGGACCACCCTTAAGGGTTAATAAATGCTGTCTTTATACTTTGCAGTTTCCGTGCCAACTTCCTCATAGATTCCATTACAGGAGAGCGAACCCTTGTGTCCTGCGGGCCTAGCTGGGGCCTGTATTCATCAATTGGCGCCCAACGTGGGGCTCATCGGCGACTCGGATGCTCGAAGGACTGGTCGCGACGAAGGTGAGGAATTTGGCCAGGGACGTGATCACTGCCAGCGGCGTCTTAGCCCTGGCATCCCGAGGTTTTTTCTTCCTTCCCTTCCGAGCTGACCGTCTGGGTGGCGCCGGTCCTCGACTGAGACCTCTTCTGTCGGTCCTGCCGTGAAAGCCGTTTGGGCAATTTTGGAGCTTGGCAGTTGGAATCTGGACTCTTGATTGGTAAGAACCGTTGTACGGTACTTGCTCCGAGTTTTTTTTTGAAGCCTGGTCTGGCTATTTGAGTTTGATTTGTGATGACTAGTCATATTTTGTATTTGTCTTTGTGAAAATATATGCGTTGCAACACATATAGGCAGGTAATGTGGAGAGATTTCTCCGGAGCTGTGTAACCTTGAACGGCGCAACGATTAAGTGCCATTTTCTTTATAATATTGCATATTTTGCATTATTTCTGAGCATGCCTGCTTTTAGCGCACTCCGTAAGTGGTGTTGCTGCTTTGGAAACCGGTTGTACCTCGAGGAATCTGCTCCGGCTCCCCCAGAGGGGACTCCTAATAGGGATATGTATGTGAAGCATGGTCTTTCTTCCATAATGTACAGCACAGTATGGAGGAAATATACTAAAAAAGATCCTGAGTTGCGATGGCCTTTGTATGGATCGTTTGATATACGTAAGATTGAGTATGTGGAACAGTGTATGTGTAAACGGCGTGCTCGGCAGGATATGTTTGAGTGTGTGCGGTTGTGGGTGAAGGAAGTGCGTGAGCGAGAGAAGCGTGAGAAAGCGCTGTATGATAAAGAACAACGGAAGAATGATCATGTGCGAGCACAGGAAGCGAGGCGTCGGGAGGACAAAGAACAAACGGAGAGACAAGAGAAAGAGCGTAGGCTGCAAGTCTCGGGTCAATATGCTGTTCGGCAGCCACTTTATCCTGTCCTTAATAATCTTGATGATGATTTTTATTTACTAGATCGCTCTCCGCCCCCTTATGTGGGCGCATCTGCTCCGAGGCCACAAGATTCTGACCCGGTTCCGGGTTAGGTAGATACGCGGTCCATGCTGTCGGCTGAGCAAATGGCTGAGCTTCGGCAAGTTTCCTTCCGTGCACTTAAGGGCAAGGTGTCCCTGGATGAATTGTTCCATACTTGGGGGCCGTGGCAGGAGAGAGAGAAATTGTATTTTTTGGGTCACTTTGCTGATGAAGTGACTGCTGCTTACCGGAAATACTCCAGTGTTTTTGAGCCTGATGATGTGACATTGGATGCTAAAGCATTGCATAATGGTGTTTTCTCTCCCTCTAAGGCTCCTGACACGGCTCGGCGGCTGTTCGCTTTGCGGGACGCGGTGCTGGCCCTTAAAGGAAAAGCGCGCCAACAAGCAGGGGAGGTGAAGCAGTCGGATCCGTGTACAGCAGAAGGCCACTCATCCACCTCCCAGTCAGATAAGGATGGCATAGTGCATGTTAAACCAATGCGAGAGGCGGCGCCTTTGTATGTTCCTCCTAAAGGAGCGGGGACTAGCTCGGACATTACCTCCGCCGATGCTAAGGGATATTTTGTGTATAATTGGGTTTATACTCCTTGGCATAGAGCTGATGTTATGGCCTTAAAGAATGCGTTGCCTGATCCCCGCAAGAATCCAGCGGCCTTCTACGAAGAAGTCGAGGGGGCCTTGAATTCTTGCGTTATGACCTTAGCAGATATAGATCTGTTCTTTGGCCTTATTCTACCACCGGATATGTGGCGATCTGTCCGAAAGGTAGATGATATAGTTGCCTTTAAGGCTCGGTGGTCTGACCTTGAGGATGAGGATAGGGAACGGAAGCCCGCGCAGAAACCACCCCAGAGTATCTTAGACCTCCCTGCTGCTATTCTGACTAAGTTGAAGACAATTATTCCCCCTAAAAAGATTGACTGGAATATGTTAGCTTCATGTAAACAGAAAGTTGACGAGTCAGTTGCGGACTTCTTTACGCGTTTTGAGGAGACGTTTCATGATTTTAGTGGCCAGTCGCTTACTGATGATACGGGTCGCCACCTCTTTGCGGATAAATATGTGGCTAATCTGCTGCCGGCAGTTGCGGCCCGTTTAAAAGCGAGCGAAAGTTCTTGGTCTTCCGCAACACCGACGGCCCTCCTGACTATCGCCCAGTATTATGAGCGTCAGGAGCAAGAAGCAAAGGGCCAGGAGGAAAAGAAATTGAAAGATTTAAAAACAAAGGTGATGTTGGCACAAGTATATGGCCCGCCCCGACGGGGTAGTAATAGAGGTAGGGGAGGATCTTATGGTCCTCCCTCGGGCCGATCTGATTTGAATAGGAACCAATGTGCGTATTGTAAGCAATCGGGTCATTGGGCTAGGGACTGCCCGGTGTTGCATGCTTCGCGTCAGGGGCATACTCAGGGTGGCCCGCGAGGTAGAGGGGGTTTCTCGAACTTTAGAGGGAATTCTAACGAACAGGCTCGTTTTGACTCTGCTGGGCAGCACCGAGATAGATCAAATGTTTTCGATCGCCAGCATCAGTATCAAGTGTCGGGGATTGACCGATCGGGGTACCATGACTCTCAGCATGCATAGGAATGCGTTGGATGGGGGTTAGAATCAGTTGAGGTGCCGGTCGATCAGAAGGGTCCTTATGTATCGGCTGAGGTTTTGGGCTCTACTGATCAGTTCCTAGTGGATACAGGAGCGACACGTAGTGCGCTGTCTAAGCAATTGGTTCCGGGGGCTCCCCCATCCGGCTTAATGGTCACATCGGTAGGGTTTGACGGTACACTCTCCCGAAGCCCTCTTTCGAGGCCCCTCATGTTTAAGGTCGATTCCTTTTCTGCACCCTGTCCGTTTCTGCTTGCCCCGTACACACCGGACAACATTATGGGCCTTGATATGTTAAAGCATTTTAGGGCTACGATCCGCTGCTCCCCTGCTGGTGTGCGGGTAATATTGAATGACAATTACCCTCGGTCTGAACGGATGTGTGCGATGTCAGAGGATGCGCTGTTAGCTACCCTCCCTCGCGCTTTGTGGGCAACGTCGGATACTGATGTGGGACAAATGGTGATTCCACCGGTCCACATTAGTGTCCAGGAGGGGGCGGTGTTACCACGCCTCCCACAGTACCGTATTTCCCAGGAGGGCGAGGAGGCTCTCATACAGATAGTGCAGGATTTGATTGCGGTAGGGGTAGTGGAGGAGGTTCCCTACAACATCTGTAACAGTCCGATTCTTCCCATACTGAAAAAGGATACGGATGCCAGAGTTTATCGGTTTATAATTGATTTGAGAGAAGTGAACAAGATCGTGATACCTCAGTACCCAGTGGTTTCCGATATCACGACGTTGCTTACTTTGGTCCCGCCTACGGCGACTATGTTCTCAGTGATCGATTTGAAGAATGCCTTCTTTTCCATTCCCATTCACCCTGATAGTCGATATCTTTTTGGGTTTACATTAAATAATAGATCTTATCGTTTTTGTAGGATCCCCCAGGGCTACACAAAAAGCCCTAGCATTTACAGTCAGGCTTTGAAACGACAATTGGATTCCTTTGTTCTGCTCGAGGGGGTCGCCCTCATTCAATATGTCGATGACATCTTGCTGGCGGCTGACACCCTGGAGTTGTGTGAAAAAAGTACGTTATCCTTACTGTCCTTTTTAGCATCCCACAATCATAAGGTATCTAGGAAGAAATTGCAATTCTGTAGACCAAAGGTGACTTATTTGGGTCACCTTTTGTCTAAGGAGGGACGTGCACTCACTCCGGATCGTATCCAAGTAATTTTGGACACACCGAGACCGTCCACGCAGAAGGACGTGCGTGCATTTTTGGGTCTTGTTTCTTTTTGTAGACAGTGGATATTGGGGTTTTCACATATAGCTAAGCCATTGTTAGCCCTCTTGACAAAGGACACGCCTATCCCAATCCCTTGGTCAGATGAGTGTGATACTGCTTTTCAGCAACTACGACAGGCCCTTTGTTCAGCACCAGTGTTAGGGACCCCTGATTATGCAAAACCCTTTTCGTTGTATGTGCATGAGAAAGATGGATGTGCATTGTCAGTTTTAGTGCAGATGCACGGCGATAAGCAGCGCCCTTGTGCATATTTTTCGGCTGTACTTGATCTTGTCGCCCGAGCATTACCAGGGTGTTTTCGCTCGGTTGCGGCGACAGCTGTGTCAATACGCCAAAGTGAGGGAATTGTGTTATCCCATAAGCTGTTGGTATTAGTCCCCCATGCTGTCGATGCCCTGCTTAATCAAACGAAGACGCAGCATTTGACCAGTGCCCGCTTAACGGGATATGAGTTGACGCTTTTGGCTCCTCATATTACGTTGAAAAGGTGCGTAACGTTAAACCCGGCAACATTGTTGCCATACCCCGAAACCCAGCCTGAGGCGCGGAAAGCACATGATTGCATTCTTGTGACTGAGGAACAAACAAAGGGTCGTATTGATCTCCAGGATACGCCCTTTCCAGATGTAGATGGAGAACTGTGGGTGGACGGATCATGTCTGAAGCTACCAGATGGTACGACTTCAGCAGCGTATGCAATTACCACGTTGCAAACGATAGTGGAGACTGCACGCATACCACAGAAATCAGCTCAAGCAGCGGAACTGATAGCATTAACACGAGCATGTGAGCTCAGTACAGGATTATGTGTGAATGTTTATACAGATAGCCGCTATGCCTTCGGAGTAGCGCATGACTTCGGCCTACTCTGGAAGGAGAGAGGGTTTTTAACGTCACATGGAGTACAGATAATGCATGGAGAGTTAGTTCACAATCTTTTAACTGCATTGACATACCCAAAGAAAATTGCCATCGTTAAGTGTAGCGCCCATAGGAAAGTAGTTGACAAAGTTGGAGAAGGGAATGCGTTAGCAGATCGAGTAGCACGGGAGACTGCGATGCAGCCCGGTGCTACTGCCATGTATGTAGTAAAGTCACAGGTGGAAAGATGGCATGATGCGAAGGAGGAAGTGCGGGAAATGCAAAGGACCGCTTCTGACAAAGAGCGGGAACAATGGGCTAGTGAGGGAGAGCTGGATGATGAGGGCTGCTGGAGAAATAAGCAGATGGATAGATGGAAATTACCTACGGCTTTTGTACAACCTATGGTTCAGATGGCACATGGGCTAGCACATGTTGGAGCTTCCGCAATTGTAAAATTGCTTACCCAAGTCTGGGAGCATCCAGAGATTGCTAGCACGGCAAAGAGGGTGGTGCAGACTTGTATGATCTGCTTGAGGTATAACCCAGGAAAGGGTACTCGAACTCCAGCAGGAGGATTCGTGACACCCACTGCACCCTTCGAGGTTTTGCAGATGGATTACATCCAGCTTGAGCGCTGTAACAATTTGAAGTATGTTCTAGTAGTGGTTTGCGCCTTCAGTAAATGGGTTGAAGCGTACCCTACGAAAGACAATACTGCAATGACTACTGCGAAGCTGCTGCTGAAAGAGTTCTTCCCTCGATATGGCGTCTGTAGACTTCTGTGGAGTGATAATGGGCCTCACTTTGTAGCGGATGTTATAAAGTATGTCTTGAAGGGCCTGGGCATCACCCAGAAGTTTCACGCGGTATTCCACCCTCAGTCTGCGGGACTAGTCGAGAAGTATAATGGTACACTGAAGCTCAAGATCGCTAAAATTCAAGCTTCGACGTCTTTGACTTGGCCAGATGCTCTGCCACTGGCGTTATTGCCAATTAGATCGGTACCACACTCTCGAACTGGCCTTACACCGTACGAGATTGTCTTTGGACGCCCAATGAATATTTGGGGTCCACCAAAACCTAAAGCTGTGTATGATGTACCTTGTGTAATGATGAACGATTATCTGGCACAGTTAACGGATAACTTGGTTTCTATTCATCAACAGGTCCGAGAGGCGCTCCCTGATCGGTCCACCGGCGAAGGACATGGTCTCCGACCTGGTGACCACGTGATGGTAAAAATCTTTGACAGAACAAACAGCTTGGAACCGAGATGGGTGGGTCCTGAGCAGGTCCTCCTCGCAACGAGGACGGCTGTGCGAGTCTCCAACAGAAAGAATTGGATCCATTCCCTGCACTGTAGGAAGGTGCCGCCCGGATTGGTGGAACCTGCCGTGCTGACCGATCAACGAGAAATCCTGGCTGCAGAGACAGGCCGTGCTGCGGAGCCAAACGCCACTGAGGAGCTCTTTCCGGACCACGTGACTCCTGGAGGAAGGCGATATCATCTTCGACCAAGGAAGTGAGTTCTCCAGTACCGAGACATACTGTCAGAACGGCCCTTGGGTTAGTGAAACGGAGAGCCGATGAGGCAAGGGGGGGGGATCAGCCCTGCATTAGCGTAGCGACACCCGTCTTGGCCCGCTGGTGAAGAAATCGACCGCTGCCCAAGGGGAAGAGTTCTGACAGACTTTTAGTTTCAGGAAGATATTGGGTTTTTATTTTTTGACATGGAGAAAAAGAAAATCCTTTGTGCATTAGGGTTTATGTTGACAGTAGCTATTGTTGGGATAACCACATGGTTTGTGGAGGATGTAACTCCCGCTCGGAAAATACTTGTGTTGACAACTCCGGTGCCTGAGGAGCACTACTTTTATACATTGCCGTATCAAGAGTTGAAGCATCGACAGTCTTACTTGAATAACACTTTCATCCAGATGCTGCATCATACTCACGTTGCTACGAACGCTACGAACTGTTGGATATGTGGGATGATGCCAGCCCCTCAGAAGAAAGGAGGAACGCCATTTATACCACTTCCTTTCTCTCATAATGGCTCTTGTAGAGCATGGTATACTTTGCTTTTTGCCACTCGGAAACCGACAGTGGGACGATTGCTCTTCAGACTCAATAAAGAATGTCACCAAGATAAAAATGGGTATCCGCAAGCGAATGGGACAATTTGGGAGTGGGAAGAGTACCGACCAGACAATGAATCCATTCCCTACATCTTCACGAACACAAGAGACACTGTGGGAAAGGACAAATTTGTGATTCAAGTAGCACAAGCTCAAGCGGACCTGTGTGTCCAGAGTGTGGGTTTTATTCCTGTTGGTGTTAGTGATTGTATTACTGTTCTGAACATTGATGGGTTGAACAATAGTACCTTTTTAGCCTCCCATAATACGTACTTTGTGTGTGGAAATAAAGGTTATTACCGTCTGCCGGCTGGGTGGTCTGGGGTATGCTATGTATCATTTCTATTACCTCCTGTATTCCTAGCACCCGCATCTTATCATAAGGATCTGAAATTATTGAATAATGTGACTGTGAATAGGTATAAACGTACTTTATCAATTGATGATGTAGATCAGACTGATACCAGTCTGCAACAGTATATTGATTTTAACTTAGGACTGTTTTTCTTTGTTGGAGCTGCCCTGAACAGTAGGAAGATCCGAAGATTAACAAGAGTGGTAGAGGCTGTGACAAATCAGACTGCTGCTGCTCTTGGGAATCTAACGGAGGAATTGCAAATTACTAGAATTGTTGCATTGCAGAATCGTATGGTATTAGACGTTATGCTAGCTGACAGAGGAGGAGCATGTAAAATTATTGGAAGTAGCTGCTGTGTGTTTATTCCTGATCATACGCCATCAGTTTATAATGCCATCAACAAGCTACATAAAATTGCGGCTGAAATCCGTACAGAAAACGGCACTTGGTCCTTTTCTGGATGGTTTTGGGCCTTAATTACTGCCTGGGGATGGAAGGTTTTAACTGGTCTCTGTATTATTGTAGCAGTTCTGTTTTCGTGCTGTATCTGTGTTCAATGTGGTCCCTTGCTCTGCTCCTTATGCGTATCATTCTGTATCCCTGATAAGAAAGCTATTGCCGATGTTGCTCACCAGAAACGTCTAGCTAAAGAAGTTGAAGAAATGATGACAATTGACATACATGATGATTATCCTAACAAACCGGATGTCTTCAGTAAATGCTGAAAGGGTCGTCTGTTGTAAATTGAAACAACGATGTGATTAAGCAGTTACTAAAGACATTAATTCCCTTCCTTTAGATCATGTTTTCTCTGTTATGTTGACCGAAGTTCGGACTCCATTTTGTATTGTCATGCTTCCTCGTGTTCCCCACGAGAAGAGTCCAACCTCTGTGTTAGTCGCTCTTGTAATCTGCCTAGTAACAGTCTATAAATAGCTCCTTTGTCCATCTGGCGCATGCCCAGACTTGACCACATCTGTTATCAGTTAGCTTTGCTTGACCATGTTTTCGCGGGCTCAAGGAGTGTGTTAGCTCCGCCCACATATTGATTCAGTATCGAAAATGACCATAAATGGTAATGTTCTTTGGCCTCATGTTGTATCCACCCACTTATGAGCCCCTCTATTGTGTATAAAAGGGGACCCTGTACGTAAGTTCTTTGTGCTACTCTATGCAATACTGAAGAGTGTTGTGTAGATTGTAGGACCACCCTTAAGGGTTAATAAATGCTGTCTTTATACTTTGCAGTTTCCGTGCCAACTTCCTCATAGATTCCATTACAGGAGAGCGAACCCTTGTGTCCTGCGGGCCTAGCTGGGGCCTGTATTCATCAGAGGGGCTCCTCTTTCCCTTATTCAGTTACCACTTACCTGATCAGGGTTAACATCTGTTCATGTAGCCGCAGCTGACTAGAAGAATAGGCTACCCTCTTATACAAGAACACGCAGCACATGTTGGTTCACTACAAACTGGATACTTTATTACTCATTACATACACAATCACATAACATTACGATATAACACATAACCTGCAAAGAAAAGTGAAAGATTAAGTTGTACACTCTAATAAGAAAGGGTCGACATCACCTTAGTAGTATGTAGCCTGCACTCAGTGGTCATCTAGGTTCCCTTCTCGTCTGTGCCTCGGCTCGCCTGGAATCACCCTTCTCCGAGTCACTGGGACCTCTTCCTTATCGGCTACTCTCTCCTCTCTGGCTATTCTGCTAGGAAAGCATCTGTCTCTCGGTTCTTCTCCGCCTTCAAGATGGCGTCTGTCTTCCCTGGAATAAGTAGTAGCTTTACTGCTAACGGCTAGATGCCGCCTACGGACTGAACATGTAACTGCCTCAGACTTTCACTAATATAGAGGTGCGTTTCCTCATGGAAAATTCCGGCCCGTAACCTGCCGCCCACCAAATTCTTGTACCTCCCCGTACCAAGGACACGTTCCCAGCCGGCCGGCCTGATGTAGTGTCTTCGGCATGAAGAAAAATACAATCCTTCGATAAGGGCCGGCCTGAACCGGTTCTCTCCAAGCGAATAACACCTCATAACTAAAACATTACGTTTGACCTAGAAGCATCCCAAGCTGCCGGAGCAGAAAGAAAGATGGAGTCTCTCCTGTTTGAGGCCTACCAGGCCTGAATTCAGCACAGCTCCGTGAAATACCCTCACTACAGGACAGGTTATCCCTAATACTAACAAATCTATCCCCTAGGCTATGTGTGCAAGCCCTGATCTATGGGGAAGAGCACAGGATCATGTCGAAGTGCCTAGTAAATAGGCTCCATTCACTACTCTAACCCTTAGACTTGAATGGTAAGAGACTGAAGTCACATTTAATCATCTTTTCCTCACAAGAAGGCCGGGAAAATCGAGCAGAACACCCCTTCACCGGGCCTAGTAGTTCAGCGTATCCCTACCCTGCCCCTACGTATGTTTCTTAACTCTTTTCTACAGGACACAGAGATTAATTCACCAAATCTTACAATAGGTTTCCACAACGTCTTAATGTTGTTGCAGCCAATTTGATCTAATCCTCCACATATGCATACAATTTGAACCTTAATTTCTCAAAAATGTCTGAACAGTTTTGAATTCTGTTCAGCCATTTTGGCTGTAGTTGTGTTTAAAGTTCCCATGGAAACTGCATGCTGAAACCACGTTTTGGGATCCCATAGGCGTTACAAGATATAAAGTCCCTAACAGGTAGTGGGGAGATGCACATGAGAAAAAAAGTTACTGTTGCAAATGCCCAGAATGTTTTGAATTTGAAATCCATTTTCTATTCATCTGCTCAATGTATACCCACCTTAGAGCAAAATGGCTTAAGCAAATTGTAATTTGGGTGCCACGTCACATATTTAAGTCAGACACGTCAAGGACGTTGGTGTTACGTCTTTCATTCTATTTAATGACTGGAAAATTAGATGCTTTGATATTGAAAAATTATAGCCTATTGTCTTTTTTCACAACCGTTTACTATATGTTTTTAAGAATGTGTTTTTAAATGGATTTTAACACAATAATATATGGTGGAGGGCTAATTTTTTTCCATGAAAGGAGGGATAATTGAGTCTGTTTGTCCGAAAACTGAACATTCTTCTGTGTTGTTTTTTAGAGAGACGACAAGAGGGGGATAGGGGTCTTAACCTGAGGTTTAAACAACTGTATGGGGCATCAAGCAGCTACAATGGATACCATAGATAAACCTGTAGATTTCTGGAAACCACATGCGATATCAGACACAAACTTTGCCAGTACCTCCGTACATGAGAAGAGCAGCTGAAAACCTTCTTGTAAGGGGGTACCTAAGGTCTGAACATCGTCCATCAGTTAAAATGACACATATCCTGCATCTGCAGCAACTTCCATTGTCAGATTTAGTCTTGAGAAGCATTTCTTCCAAAAATGATTCCACCTTGCGTTTTACTTAGTCTGACACTGGGACATCTTCTGTTATGACAGCTGACTGACCAGCCTAAGTGTAAATCATTAAATCTATTTTCTAACTTGAAGGTAATTCTACTTCCACTTTTACCAAATGGTAAAGGTGAGTCACAAAAAAATTGGAAGATCCCATTTTTGGGGGACTTTCCACTATCTTTTTTAGAAAGTCATTATTTTCTATATGTACATCAAAGGAAGGAGGAGGATGGAAATGTAGTTCTATAAACATCCTTAAAGTAGAACAAGGCTATTCTTCCTCCACAGTAACCTGAAGGTTCCCTGACAAGTACGTAAACAGTGTAGCCAAGTCAGCTTTTTCGCCAAACTTGCCCCTAGGAACAGCCTCTGGAATCGGACATTCATCCTCATAACCATCATACTCAGGAGACAGCCAGCATGGGGCAGAAGATGGTGATAACATTTTAACAGATGAAATAGAGGATGTCCACCAATAAGGAGAATAGCAACCAGCCACAACTCCTCCAGATCTCCGGCAGGCTTCTGGAAAAGATGAAAAGAGACATTGTATCTGCTCTTCAGATAAAATAGGAGAAGAGGTATGGTGAGCAAGTGAGTAGTGTTTTCATCTGTATGTCTTTTGTAACTCCCCCTGTCTTGCCTCTTTAGAGCAGTGATGCTTCTTAGAGGTTTGCCTGCTAAACTCCAATACATATATATATATTTCACTGAAAAGCACAAAGGTTAATGTATCAGTTCTAGTTAGGTATCATAAAAAAAAAAACTTAGAAATTCAATAAAAAAAAAAACAAAGGTTGAACTAACATTATAGTTAGGTGAAAATATTGCTTACAACATAACATTTTAAACCCCCCCCCCAAAAAAACACAGAAATTTACCGGCTGTAGTTAATGGAATAAACCATAATGAACCCCATGAAGTAACTACAACTGAAGTTCCAGCCAGGCACATTTTGTCATAAATGATGTAATTTCGGATCTTGCTAGTGATGTTATCAATGATGTTATAGAATATGTCATGAATGATGTAATATGTGAAGTCATAAGCCGTGCATGGCGAGGGTGTGAGCTATAGTTACTTCAAGGGGCTAGTTATAGTTACTTCAGTTAACTATAACTGGTGAATTTCAGTTTTTATTTTTTTAAATGTCATGTTGACATTCTGTGATCCACTCGCTTCACCAGGACTAGTGGTTCAGTGTATCCCTACCCTGCCCCCATATCTGCCAATCAGATCTGATCCTCCACAGCTTGAATTATGCATACAATTTGAACCTTAATTTCTCAAAAACGACTGAACAGTTTTGAATTCTGTTCGGTCATTTTGGCTGTACCTGTGTTTAAAGTTCCCATGGGAAACTGCATGCTGAAACCACGTTTTGGGATCCCATAGGCGTTACAAGATATAAAGGCCCTAACAGGTAGTGGTTTCCTTGGCATGCTTAGGCACATGTGTGCTCTGCTAGGACAGATATGTATATTTGAACTTTGGACTGACCCAGAGGCTATTACCTAAGGTCTTGTTCGCAAGGTTAAACAGAAACAAAAAAAGTGGCTCACAGAGGCATTGATTGCAAATCTACTGATGGTGTCCAAACAATGACTTTTCTAATGAGACAATGTTTACCCTCATTTGAGATGTACTTAGATGAGGTAAAACCAGCACTAGCCTTAATTCTGTACATTAAGCCAAGGTGTCTTTGTCTCTTGACCATTTCACTTGTAAGTGGGGAGATGCACATGGGAAAACAAGTTACTGTTGCAAATGCCCAGAAAGATTTCGAATATGAAATCCATTTTCTATTCATCTGCTCAATGTATACCCATCTTAGAGCAAAAAGGCTTAAGCAAATTGTAATTTGGGTGCCATGTCACATGTTTAAGTCAGACACGTCAAGGACGTTGGTGTTACGTCTCCCATTCTATTTAATGACTGGATAATGAGACGCTTTGATATTGAAAAATTATAGCCTATTTTCTTTTTTCACAACCGTTTACTGTATGTTTTTAAGAATGTGTTTTTAAATGGATTTTATCATATTAATATTTGCTGCATAACAGATAGGCTATCCTATATTAGGTGTAAACCTATAAGAACTTATATAACTCCTCTGAAAGAGAAACAACCCTTATTGATGTTAACATATAAAGGTGTGCACAACAACAAACTAAAAAAAGGAAAGTGAGAGAAAATGTGACATTTTAAGCTTTTTCCTGAAGTGGCCAACACAATGCAACTTTGTTATACAAGGAACACCAAGAAAGGTTGGTCTCCGATTATTTTGCTTGAGTTTTCCTGTTTAGGGATGTCCCTAAAATAGTGTTTCTTCTCCCTTTTGCTTCCTCCAGTTTTGTGTGCTTGAAATAAACATGCCAAGTTTAGGAGCACATTTTAGGTTTGATCTATTTATTATACACACGGTAGAGAACTTTGGAACATTAAAATCATGATTGATCTTTTTGGCAGTGTTTAATTCTTTACCTGTTTTTTAAAATGGCTTGCTTATAGCAATTGTGGCCAATACGTACTATCACATTTAGCCACAGACAAAGAATGGGCAAAATCCTTTAATACATCAGTCCCTTTTTTAACAAGTCATTATTGACAGTAGGTCAACTGTCAAACACCCGGGCTTTAAACATTCAATGTAAGGTTTAGTGACAGGTACCTGTGAAAAGTGTGCTGTCACCATGTATATGGGATAGTGCTGAAAACATGACACAAGACTTTTCACAAATCAATGAAATTTATAGCTGTAAGGGTGTCCTACTGTTTTGAGTGATACCTTCTGCTAACCCTGGCTTTTTATTTTACTGCACTTTAATATTGGGGTTTTTGAGCACATGGTTACCATGATAAAATTTTAAAATTGAAAGTCCCAAAATGCAATGTGAGATCTGTTAAAAGGTCAGGGCTGACTTAAAGTGAGGCAATTGCCATGGGGACACTCGGTAGCTATCGATGTCCACAAAAGAGCAGCCGCATTAATGTAGTAAAGCAAAGATGCAGAAACGCAATGGCAAGCCTCCTTAATACCTCATATTTCAGATGACTGACAAAGCAGGGCTGAAAATAAATCTGGTGTAATTAAAAAGTTTAAAGGTTTCACACGGTGTCTGTGTTGTTGGAAGGTATGACCACGCCTACAATGTCATAATATTTAGTAAGGATTTTGTGAATAATCCCCAACTGTGTCCAGGAATTTATTTAATATTATATTTTAAAATAGTACTTCTTACTTTGTTAATCCATGAATAGCTCTGTCAACCAGACAGAGTCCTTACAGACTGAGTGTGAAATGTAATGAGATGTGAGAGAGGGTTATGAGATGTGAGTGTTAGTAAGAGTGCAATACACAAACTTTCTATGGTTAAAACAGTCTAACATCAAATTAGTCCAGAATTCCACAAGAAGCTGAAGGCCTGGCTCTTCAACTAACACCCAGCACATGACTTTCAAACCTGCGGCGGCACCTGGATACCACTTGGGTGATAAGTCACGCTTTACAAATCCATAAAAAAGTAACATAACACAGCATAAGTCCATTGGATGCACTGCCAATGGGAAGACACTACATACCCTACATTACTACTCCTTTATATTTAATATTTGCTCAATAACAATCACTGCAAATGAACACAGCTTTTGTCAACTTTGCAGGGTAGGCAGCTAAATAAATACTGATAAGCACTCATTTCAAAGGGTTTGGAAAGCACTAAGAAAACACCACTGAAATTCACAAAAAACTAAACACTAAAAATTGGACAGCCTTGTAATAGCTATTCGAAGATGCATGGTAGGGTTTTAAATGACTTGCTTTTATGTTTTATGAACATCATCCTGAAATAAACTCAATTAATGCATTCATAAGTATATTATTCCAAATACTTTAACAGTCCTACTAACCCAGAACAGCCAGGTTTATGTTAAAGATAACACCACTATCCAACTTGATGTAAATCCAAATTCTAAATGTATCAACTTGAGGGGTGTTTCAAATCACAAACATAATAGCTTTTGTAGCCTAGGCCCCTATAATAAGCCTATCAACTTGTTTCATGACAGGAATGAATACGATCTACTGGTGTTAGTAATAGAGTTATTTCAACATGGTAAATGTCTAATAATGGTTGGACCAAATAGCCACCATAATTGTGGCTGAATCAAAGTAGAGCATTAGTTGCAGGGTATGGTATTGGATAAAAATCATTATTTTTCAGTTTAAATTATTAGCAAAATCAATGCCTAGATATTATTTAGTCATTTACTTTCTTTTACTGGTGCTAAACTTTGTCACCTGTTTTATTAACTTATCTATGCGCCATTTGCCTTCCCGGACTGCACAGGACAATTTAATTATTGAAAATGAAAGGAAATCTTTCCACATTAAAAAGGAGATATATCATGGCAAACTCGTGGTTGTATTCTTTATTGTACTTCCTTTCAATTAAAATTATTCATTTAACTCTCTTCTCCATATTTCATCATGTGGCCAAAGCTTCATATTGCAGACTATGAGCAAAACTATAGAAAAAAATACTATGGTAGTAGATTCAAAAAAAGAATAATAAATGATAAAATCACAACAGACGGCAAACACAGAAAGGCCCTATTTCTGACAACTAACAGAAGGTGTAGGATGCAAAAAAGAAGGCTAGTGGTAAACAATAACAAGCAATGGCAACGTCAATAGGTCTCGCCTATGTGAGATCTATTGGCTTTGTTGGAGTGGAGTGGAGTGACGTGGTGCAGAGTGGGGTGCAATTATGTGGCATGGAGTTCCATTGTGTGGCATGGAGTGACATGGTGTTGAGTGGAGTGGTATTGTGTAGCATGGAGTTGCAATGTGTGTAGTGAAATGGCATTGTGTGGCATGAGTAGAGAGAAATTGTATGGTGAGGAGTGGCATAGAATTGCATGGTTTGGGAATTATGTGTTATAGAGTGCAATTGTGTGGCATGGAGTGGGGTAGAGTGGAATTGTTTGGCATTGAGTGGACAGGAATTGTGTGGTGTGGAATGAAATTTTGTGGCATGGAATTGTGTGGCATGGAGTGAAATTGTATGGCATGGATTGGAATTGTGTGCCATGGAACTGTGTGGCACAGAGTTGAATGGAATTGTGAAGAGAGGAGTGGAATTGTGTGGAGTCGAGAGGAACTGTGTGTCATGGAATGGAATTGTATGGCTTGAATTGTGGAGTGTGGCACGGAGTCGAGTGAAATTGTTTGGCATAGATGTAAGTGGAATAGCTTGGTCTGGGTTTGTGTAGCTGTAGTGTGGAGAGGAGCTGTTTCGTGTGGAATTGTGTAGCATGGAATTGTGTGGCATGAAACAGAATGAAATTGTGTGGCGTGGAACTGTGTAGCGTGGAGTGGAACTCTGTGGGGTGGAGAGAAATTGTGTGAGGTGGAATTGTGTGACTTGGAATTGCATAAGTGGAGTGGAATTGTGTGGCGCAGAGAGGAGTAGAATAGTGTAGTGTGAAATTGTGTGACATGGAGTGCTATTGTGTGGAGTGGAATTGAGTGGCGTGGCGTGGAGTGGAATTATGTGGAATGGAGTGGAATTGCGTGGCAAAGAAATAATAATAATAATAAAGAGTTGCGTGGAATTGTGTATTGTGGAGTGGAATTGTGAGGCATAGAGTGGGGTGGAATGTGTGCTGTGGAGCTAAATTGTGTGGAGTGGAGTGGAATTGTGTTGTGTGGAATTGCATGATGCGGACTAGAATTGTGTGGAGTGGAATTGTACAGCGTAGAGTGGCATTATGTGGCATGGAATTGTGTGGTGCAGTGGAATTGTGGGACATAGCATGGAGAAGAGTGGAGTGGAATTGTGAGGCATTGAATTGTGTGGTGTGGAGTGAAACTGTGTGGCACTGAATAGTGTGGCATGGAGTGGAATGGAATTGTGCGGCATGGCATTGTGTGGCATGGAACTGAGTGGAGTGGAATAGAATTTTAACCTAGCCACGAACTCTCTATATGTATGGAAGCTCAGTCTGTCTGCATTACTGAGAGATGTGGAGCCTGAACTCAGTGTCGGCCGCCACAAACAAAGAGTGGTGGGCAGGTGGAGGGACGGAATGTGGGAGGGGGAGCACACCAGGGGGGGGTTAGAATATATAAAAATAAAAGAACTTACCTGAAGCCGCTGGCCACCTCCAGTGTCGCATCGCACTTCCTGTTCTCGAGGACTGGCCTGGGTGGGCAGGAAAGACGCTCCGCTCAGGCCAGGGAGCCTGTGGGGGTTTATCCAGCCTGGCTGGTCAATGCAGCCTGGCTGGAGAAATCTAAGTGCGCATGAGTGTTTGATCGGCCTGAGTACACATATGTGCACTTGGGGAGTAAACATAGCACTCCTCCTCCCATGCGCCGCCCCGTCCCTCCCTGCACAAGCTGGCTCAGAGGCAGCAAATGAAATTCTAGGACATAGTTTTATTTTTCATTTGCTGGCTCTTAGCCAGGCAGTGGTGCGACACTCCTCTGCCGTTGCGAAGGAGCCGCCACTGCCCGGACTGTCTGCAATGCTGCAAAGAGGATGTGGTCCGTCGGCTGCGCTGCCGCCTCTGGTGCAGGAAACCAGGGTTCGAGCCTCGGGGGTCGCGTCCACATCCTGTGATTCTGGGCAAATCACTTAATCTCCCCCTGCCTGAATGTGTAATGTAAATACGGTGCTATGTTAAAGCGCTCCAATACCTTCGGGTCGAGTTTGCGCTGTATAAATATGCAAAAAAAAAAAAAAAATGCTTCCCAGTCAGGAAGCAGAACGACTATAAACCCAAAAAGAAAGGCTCTTCCGGTCATGTGTGCTGTAGGGCCTCGGACACAACACTGAATAGTTCCGAAATGGGCTAGGTTGTGTGAAAAACATTGCTTTGACCTTAACAGTTTTTTTGAAGAAATGAAATGTAAGATTGACTCATTCATTTAGATGAAATATGGGTACGCGGCTTAAAATAATATTTGCAACTAAAGTACAATAAAGATTATTAAAGTGAGTTCGCAGCGAAATGTGCTCTTTAATGTGTGAAAACGTTCCTGTGTTTTTCTAAGTGCTGTTTATAACAGCGGGATTCAAACTGGCTCCTGCACTTCATTTCAGGTCAGAGGAGAGCGTTTACTCTGTCACATTTTGACTGCTCTGATGAATACATATTTCGGCTCCAATTGTTTCTATATGTGCTCAAAGTGCAGTGAGTCAACAAGACTACTTTCTTGGGGGGGGGGGGGGGGGGACATATTAGTCATTGAACCTTAAAAGACCTGTAGTAGAAAAGGCTGAAGGCTTCCGAGTGGCCGACCTGATAATAAAACACTCTTGACATTATGAAGTTAAAAAAAACAAATGCATATGTTTAATGGATCTCTCTGATGTCTCCGTTCGAAATGCAAATAATTCTGCCCCAACAAACTCTTATCTAAAATCAAGTCTACCACAAGCAAAATGAAGGAAAATTCGAAAACAAACGCTACCGGCAACTTTAACAAGTTTAATTCTGCCAGATAAAACGATTAATACGAATGAAAGCAATATCTGAGACAAAGCGCCCCAATAGGGTAGATGTAAAGTCATCTGTACCTAAATGGCTTTATGTGAAGGAAAAATACTATTTTGTCTCGCACAACGGTGGTCAGAGCAAATTACAATGCAAGATCGATTTCTTGGAGGGTGTTACGCCATTAGATGTAAGGAATTAAAAATACATGAAACTTTTGAGTTAATGAACAGGGTCCTTAACTGCTCATTTAATTCAAACAGCTGTTTGTTAAAGCCTTAAGCAGTGTCATAAACTGTGAAAGTACTGTTGAGTGCAAGGCACTAGTTAATGTTTTAAAGCAACACATGTTCTGATATTAAGACTTTCTAATAGGATAAGCAGAGGATAAAACATTAATTCCCTATTGTGATGTTTAACACCCAAGGGCTAATTCTGACTATCAAAGACTGGCGTTGAAACCACAAACGGGAAGCTCTTGCTGCAAAGAAACTCAAGGTGGTTTCACACCTCCAAGAAGTTTGGAAGCCTGAAAGAGTCACATCTGTTCGGATCACGCATTTGAAGGAAACCCTCTGCCACTTTCTTAAATATCACAAAATTCGACATACCTACAAGATGCCATTTCTTGGGAAGGGTCTTAGAGAGGGTCTGCCATAATGATGCAAAACACACTAGCGATCAGCAAAAGCATTGTTCCTTCACTTTGACCACCTCCGAAAATAATTGGTTAAAGGTTATTTAATGTTTGTGTGAGTTGATCTTGGAATCTTTAGGGGACATTTGGTAATCAAGTGAGTGGCTGCACTTTACACCAATGGTACATGGTTTTTGTGGATTATCAGGCACCCGATACACCACACTAGCCAAAACTGTGGAAGTGTGGATGCTGGCCGCCAAGGACGGGATCACTTATAGAACAGGAATTAGCTGCATAAGCAAAGCATCTCTCTCCAAGTGAACCTCAGGCTTCAGTAGAGAGCCTCGATAAGCCATCTGCCCAGACTGTGGCTACTGTCTATCAAGTAGTGGTTGTTTCATGCCTGCAATAAGCTGCATGAAAAAATCATGTCTTGTCAAGTCAAGTGAATCCCAGGGTCCCATAATGAGAGTGAGACCCAGCTCTCGGTGGATTCAACGTCCCTGAACTTTATGTTTTGCAAACACTTCCCACTCATCTGGTCGTCCGCATTTCTCTGTTCTGCCAACCTCCAATTTCCATTCCAGACTGAACCACCATCTTTCCTAACTGCAGCGACCGTGTGTGTCTTTGACCACTGCTACTTGCCTACCACTGCGATGTATGTGGCATCCCTCCTTAAGTCTGTGTTGTAGAGACCATTAACAAAAAAATGCTATCATGGTGCAGTTTTTGCACTCCTCACCACTTTTTTAAACTCAGAATTCCATTCCTCCTTTTTTTGTCACATCCGCCATCCATCTCACTCACTCACTCACCTCACATGATATTAAGCACAAAATATGTATGGTGAAGAAGAGAATTGCTCCATTGTCCTCATTCATCGGTTGTTATTAACACAAAGTCATTTTGTTCATTTTGGAATGCAAGCGGCATCAGGTTGACTATTAGAAACAGGCAAAAAATATCCTTGAAATAAGGAATTTCTATTTACATAAAGTAAACATATTCATTTATTTATTTGTTTAGATTTTTCTATAGTGCACACATAATCCAGGAAGGATGTTGGAGTATTTTACAAAAGAGCCTATCATCATGAAGCAGTTGAGGTATATGATAAACAATGGCCAAGAAAAGTTTCTAAAATACCATAATTGACAAGAAATAATCAGGGAGAGAATGGATGACAATTTAACACCAAGTGCAATGAAGATTTCAGTGGTTTAAGTAGACAAAGAGATGGGGTTATCAATGTTAACTATAGAATGCGGCCACAGAGGGAAGCAATGATTCATGCAAGAGTTAATGTATGGATAGCAGTAGATAGCTATGCATTCAGTTGTTGAATGACGTGAAGGTTTGTCTGATACCATTTCAAACCACTGAAGCAAAATCCCAAAAGAAGAGGCTTTGAGCTGGTTGCTTCAAGAACCAAGAGCCATGTGCTTTGTGTATGGGCCTGCATTGCTCCTCACCCGCCACCCCCCCCCATCTCCCCAAATCATGCACTCTAGTTGCCTGCTCCCCAGAGCATTCCCAGTGTTTACCTCGACCATCACAGTATTACAGCCATTGGCAGTGAGGGGTAGGTCATCTGACCAGGCTGCTAGATAATATACCTGGTATAATACTGCCCCTTTGCAAGACGGCACTGGGCTACCCTGCTTGCCTTCTCCCCCACTCTTCTGCCCAGCCCCTATCCCCTGGAAAAACTAGAAATGAAAGGCAGTTTAGGCTTAAATTAGCCTTTTGTGTGGTCCCCTTCCATTTGCCTGACCCTTTAACACTCCATAAACTATTGAGTTCACCTGCCTGAAGAGTTTTGCTGATAAATCGAATATAGATTATCATTGAATATCATATAATTATTCCGGTGTTCATAAAATACCCCTTTGCTCTAATAAAAGGGATGTTAACAGATTTAAATATTGGCAGAGCACACAGGACTCCACTTCAGAAAATGCAAAAAAGGTCCGCCTCAAAATATTATTAGATTTTTCCAAGACTATCGAATCAAAGATCAGATTTTGGAAAAAGCCCATGTGATAAAAGTCAATGCAAGCACCAGCACGCTTTGCCTCCAGGGTCCAAACAGGGAAAAAGATGTGTAATGCAATTATTTGCTAAGCAGAGGGTAGTCTAAATCATGCAACAGTCAAAACTGAAGGTCCTATTGAAGATTACTTTACTAAAGGTGATATTAGAAATAACTTTGCTATAGCAAGCTCTGGCCTTTTATGATGCATTAGGAGCACAATAATGCGAGGCAGAAAGAAATGCTAAATAAAATATAGTTAGGGATAGTAATGTGTTGGAAACACTGGAATAGATTACAATGTAATTAAGAGGGGAAGTAACTAGTACGCAGATGGTGGGAATCAAAATAAACTGAAAATAGATAAGATGAACCAGTCCTCTCAAGCAGTGCCATTCTGGCCAGAACACTGAAATACACATCCATAGTGGGAAGGGGAGGAATACCCCCTCTCTTGAAAGTGAGAGAGAGCTACCTTATCCCGAGGGGAGGTAGGAATGTGTTAGGCCTAAGGGCATGTGTTTAAGAGGTTGGTGGGAGAGAGGGAAGGAGGCAGGGGGAAAAAGAAAGAAGGACAAGGAGAAATGCCTGTCTATATGAAGCCTTCCACAAGATGATTTTGCCTGTACAGGTGTAGAGTCTTGTGAAGCCACTTAAGCGACGTCTTTGCTATTGAGCACTCTGTGACAGCCTTGTGCACACACTACTGTATTTATATTTGGACCCCCACCACAGAACCATTAGTCACATTGTTTTTAGATGCAGAGAAGAAGATGCAGAGAAGACATCTGACCTGGTGAACTAGGAACATTTAGAACATACACTAGGTTACTTGTTATTCTGTGTAAGGGCACCAAAGCTGACAATATTGGGAGGGAGGGATCCAAAACAGGGGCACAAGCCTAGGCTTCCAATTTGCATTGTTTTTGTTTGCACTTTCAGAGTACTTATTTAGAAATATAACATAAGGATTTAACTCACCTTATAATTTTAAGACCCAAACAACGTGTAAATAATAGTTGAGTGTGGCTTTGACTGCGAGAGTTTTACTAAATATGAATTTTGATAATCACATATCACTAGGACTTAAGATAAAACATGCTCAATAGTTTTCAGTTATAACTTGTATTACACTCCATATAATCAATGCAGAGTACAGTGACCAATGTGCGTGAGAATGGTGTCCGAACATGGATGATTATAAATTTGGTAATGATCAAATATTAGAAACTATTGGGTTCAGATATTTAAAATAATCAAAATCACTTGAAGGAGTAGAATTGTCCATGTCCCTTCAGTAACCATTTTGGGAAGAGGAAAGATACAGATAGGGATGAAATATACGTTTTTTTTCTTTTGTAGCCCACTCACTAGTTGCCCAGAAACCAAAACTGAGTAATTCTCAATAGTTAAAGAATGGGCATGTACATTTATAAAAATCATGGCACATGAAGAGTTATTCCTTAAGCGGTTGAAGAGGGAGTGGGCAAATTTGTGAAACTTTAGGTAGCATTTTCGAACTGGCTAACATATCTGAATGACTTCTGACAAGCCAGTATTCATGTTGTCTTGACTTGAGGCTACATTAGGCCCGGATGGAAACAGAATTTTACATGTTCACTTTCTTAAGTTGCTTTCTCTCCCTAAACATGATGACATGTTACACACATTCATTTGCGTGCACATAAAGGACAATATTCTTCAAACTACTCTGCCACTTCATAGGCACACTATCAAGCACCTTGAACATTTTGTAAAAGGGCTTAGTTCATCATGCAAAATGTTATTTTTTTTGGCCACTCGGCGACAGAGCTATGACAATAGAATAAACAATATCGGCCTGTCTGGGGCTTCGGCATGGTAACATGGATGATGTTATTATACATACAACATGAGCTCCTTGTTTTTACAGAGGAGCATTTCGCTGCCATTCAGAGGCCAGCCACATGCCAGAATTCCAGACCAGCTGATTCCTGTTTACCTTATGCGAGGGATGCTGCCCAGCTCTCAACCAAGACTGGCAGCCTGACAACACTTACCCACGGGTAAGGGGAAGTTAGATCACCCTGCAAGGATTTGGCAGATTCACTCACCCTAGACATGATAGCTTAGAATGCACTAGGTAGGAGTACAATATATTACAGTACTTGTATGCAAGCATATATTCTCAGTAATAAGCAAAATGGTTGAACTGTTTATCTTTTTCACCATCCTAGTAATGCTAATAACATTATTCTCCTTCCTTCTGTTGATTATTGTAGTGCAAGTATTTCACTCAAGAATCACAATGCTTCAATAAATATTGAAATGCTTTACTGCATATTTCTTGGGTATCTCTTTGGGAATGCATAAGTAACTAAGAGAAAGGGTTCTACATCTGTTAGCACAATTTCCTTGGGGAGTCAGGGTTGACATGTTCTGAGGTTGCAAATCCACTTGTTAACCTGTAAGGTTGGGGGTGAAGATTTTGCACTGCGAGCTAGAAGGACTTTCGCCACCATATCTGGACAGTGTGCATGGAATCAGTCTTGCACAGTTCTGATGGATATGTTGTCTACAAATGAACAGCTTTACTTGGGAAAGAATAAGTCGTACAACAATGTATTCATGGTTTATTTGTTTAGTTATGGATGAATTCATTTTTTAGGATGCCAATTTATAATA